>NC_038244.2:38409996-38728289 GCF_000004515.6 Glycine max
AATAATAGATAAAAAGAGATTAGGATGTTAAAAAATTCTTAAACATGCTTTCAGGAAAAAAAACTAAAATCATTAAATAATGACAGCTAAATAATCTTTCATTTAAGATAGATATTCTAATCTATGTAAATACATGTATACTTTTTTTTAGTTGTATAAATTTATTTAAAATATAAATATAAAATATTGTGTTTTTTTTTTTATGAAAACACGCGTCTTTTTTAAGAGTTTTAATTTGTAAAAGAGTTGACTTGCAGATTAAAAAATTATTATTATATAGAATACTGTTGATTGCCTTGACTTTAGACAAATTTCAAACCCAATTAAAGAAACTTCATTATATGCTTGAAGAAGATTTATTACCCCTTTATATTATATTCAACTAGTTTTTTGACCAACATTTTGAATATGTTTATTTATTTGTAATAAAATCCATTTTTGTATGGAGGTTAAATAAAAAAATAATGATGTTATATTATATATTGATATGATATTATATATGAAAAATATCATAATCATTAATATTGTATACATAAATATTGGGTAAATACAATAAAAAATATCTCATATAGTTGATCTTAATATAATACACATGATGGTTGCCTTCTCTAACTTATCTAAAAAAAAAATGATAAAAGAAATAAATGAAGATAATTTTTACGTAAATCCATAATAGGTACGATTGAATTGAATATTTATTTATATAAGAAATTGAAATTTTGATGTTGGTCATAGTGGTTGATGTATCAAAATGGAAACAACGATCATGATTGTTTATAACATGAAGTCTTCATTAATTATGTCAAAGTTTTATTTTCAATTCAATCATTATCTTTCATTATTATGTAAATAATAAACAAGGTTATCAAATAATATTTATATACTTATATGTCAATAATATATGAAAAAAATAAATGTTGAATAACTTGTAAAAGTACCCTAATCAAATTCTAAAAAACTTCTTTATAATATATGTGTGCATATGTAAGTCCAAGTTTCTGAATCTCAATTATATAAATTATAAAGATGTTTTGATATAAAAAATATAAACATCATTTATATAAAAGTTGTATATATTAAATTTAAATATAAATATCTCAAAATTTCTTGACATAAAAAAAACCAATGATAAAAAAAATCATTCAAATAAATTTTCCCTAGCTAGTATGATTACTCATATGACAAATGAGTATAAATATAGATTAGCACCATATAAATAAAATATATAATTTTTATAAATATAATTTCCTATACATTCAAATTAAAAAAAGAAGAAGGATGATTTGATATAAAAATAAATTTAAACATCATTCATATAAAAGTTGAATAAGTGAAAATTAAATATAAATATCTAAGAGTCTCTTAACATAAAAAATAATTAAAAATCACCCAAATATAAATTTATCCTAGTATGGATACTTGTGTGTCAAATGGATATAATTATGGATTAGCAGAATATAAATAATATATATAATAGTTAAACAATATAATTTTATACTTTAAATTTTTTGAAAAATAGAGAATATTTTGATATAAAAGAAATTTAAGCACCATATATATAAAAGTTGTATATATTAAATTTAAATATAATTAAGAGTTTCTTAACATAAAAAAATAATGATTATAAATAAAGTTATTCTACCCAAGAGATTTATCCTAGTATGATTACTCGTGTGACATATGAATGTTAATATAAATTAGCATAACATAAATAAAATATATAATATTTTTATAAAATTAAATTTTGATACTTTCAAATTAAATAAAATGAAGGATGCATGATTTGATATAAAAACAAATATAAACATCATGTAAAGCTTGTATACATTGAATTTAAATATAAATATAAAAAATCTCCTTACAGCAATAAAAAATATGGTATGATGTAATTTGATTTAAGTAATTATTAATTATATAACTATTAATTTACATATTGATTCAAGTTAATATTTAATTTAATATATCAATGGAAATCTTAAATTAAATCGGTACAAAGAAAAAAAAGGGTAAAAAATTTAATTTGAATTCATATCAACTTATTAATAAAAAAAAATATTCATCAATTTTTCACATGATATTAATTTATTAGTAAAAATTATTTTTTTTACAATAAATAGTGGCTTTTTTAGAAAAAATGATTGAATATAGTAATAATGCTTGGTTTAGGATTTAGAAATTGAGTAAGGTTGTTTATAAAAATGATAGAGTTCCTGTTCTATTTTAAAAAAATTCTAAGCTTTTCGTATCATTTCCAAATGTGTAAATTGAAAAAAAAGTTAAGAAGTAAAGTTTTAATATCAAATGTTGAATAAAAATAGAGTTTAATGCTTATGTATTGTTATCTAATCATAATTCACCGTTTGACTTATTTTAAAATAATTATTTTAAAAGTTAACAAATTTATTATACATGATAAGTTGTGATTGGACGATTGTGTAAAACTTTTTATATATAACCTTTTTTCTCATAAGTATATTTAAAAATCATAAAAAATATATAATCTCAAAATTAAAATTCATTATTATGAATCTTAAAATTATGGGCTAAGATTATAGGAATAAGATTTTGTAATTTTTATGAAATAATATTTTTTATAAATTAAAATAGTAAAATATTACTTTTTAAATCTAAATATAAACAAAAGTTAACTAATTTTTTATTTATTTAATGAGACTATCTTTAAAATTCTTCATTTAATATGATCAATACTTTTTTATGTTTGATATCAAATTTCAATGAAAGATAGTTTTAAAATAAACTTACATATTTGAATATTTTTTAATATAGTAATAATTTGGTTCTCTTTTAAAATTTATATATTAGTTTTAAATAATAATAAAGTAACGTATTACAAATAATTAAACATATTTTAATAATTTTTTTCTTTGTTTTGGATGTCTTTTCTGCTTTGTTATACAAATAAAGTCATGTTATTTCCGGGTATTTAATGAAAAATGTGTTTGGTTAACTACAAAATTAATTGAGAATATTTTTTATATTCCCAAAAATAATTAACACATATGTTTGGTTAAATTATATTTTCTAGAAATATAAATTATAATTACTAAAATATTCTTATTATGTTAAAGATGTTATTTTTTTCTTAATACAAATATTTTTATTATAAAACCAACAAACGACAAGCAAATTGTAGTCAAAATGTTATACATTCCATTTTCTCATGATGAAACCTCTCTCACTACTCTTTTATTATTCGTTAGAGTATGACCCAAAATATAAACATACCCATCTGCATCACATCAGACATGAATAAAGAACAATTAGAGGGAAAACAAAAAATTATTGTGGGTAAAATTCATGAGACTGATGATAAATAAAAATTGGCACATGAACAAAAATTTTAGAAATGAAAAAAATTAATGAACGTAAATGAATGGATCATTAAGATGACAATATGATGGTGGGTAGAAAGATGATATGTGTATTTTTTAAGGGAATTTTTGTTTCATGGGAATAAATATTCTCTATCCCTCTCTCAGAATTAAATATTGGTTGAGGGTGAGATTATTGTTTACCTAAGTTAAAAATATACTCATAATTAATTAATTTATTATTTCATAACAAACACAAGATTATTTTTTCTCCTCCTATATTTTTGTGATTAAAATTTATCCGTGAAACAAACATCCCATAAAGTGAAAAGAAATGTTATCATAGTCTCTCAAATGCAAAATTTTACAAAGACAGACGGTATGTAAAAGTTTCAATATGTAAATAAGTTCAATATTATTAATCATTAACTTATAAATATTTATTTGCTTTTCTTCACAAAGAAAACTTAACAAATAATTTTGTCCCTTATAAATATTTATCACTTTCATTTCATTTATCATAATTAGAATCTTTAATCTTTTTTGGAATTTGAGCTATACAATAAGTTTGAATTTTTTAAAATGACCATGAAACTATCGGTTAGTAATTTAAACTGAGGTCTATCCTTCATAAAAAGTTATGTATGTACATGCTTAACAAATTGTTTTCACAACTGAGTTGAATGTGACTTTCATCTAAATCGATATTGAGTTCAACTTTTCTAGGTATGGGTGAGGAATCCTAGGCTCTAGCTCAATAAGAGTTGATTTAAGAACTTCATACATGACACCTTCTTTATGCTAAGCTCTTTGGCACAAAAAAAAGATTGGTTGAACTAATCACCTCTTTTTATGTTGAAACTTGAAAGTGATCTGCGATATGGGTTATGTGATTGCTAGAAGTTGGACTTTCTTTTTACTTAGGAGTTGAACATTATCTGTTACTCAACGAGTTATTGCTATTGGACTTGTTAATAGATATCACTTTATGAACATATACATAATCTACTTAAGAGACAATTTAGTATTGTAAGCATATAAATTTGTTCATTGACTTTACCCTATTGTATCATGAATTTGATTTTTTTTTCCAAAGATAGTTGTCTCCTACCTCCTATTGCACCACAATGGAGTAGTTTCATTGAAGAAACTTGTTTATGGTAAAGACTGTACCTGGAATGCAAACAAAAATTAAATTTAATATCGTTTCATTCAACTAGAGGATTTCAATATGTAGTGTATATTACCGGGGACTTGTTTTAATTATTTACACTTGTATTAAATATTGTTATTGCTTTCTAGTTCCATGCTATGTGTATTGATTTTAGTCCTCTAATATTGGTTGGAAAGGTTGTTAATTGTTCACATTTTTTACATTTCTTATATATTAATTGTGTGGTGTTGTCTTAAAAACACTAGAAATATTATTTTGTAGAGGTATAATACAAGAGAATATTTTTTTTTATTGAAGAGAATCATATTTATGTTGTAGTATAAGAGGTCAAAAATTAATTAACTAATGAAAACATAATTTCATTGCATAATAGTTCAACATAGTCATATTTCCATTGTACTATATGGAGGTAAAAAAATTAAACATTGAGAATATGATTTTATTAAACTATTATGCAACAAAATTATGTTTTTATTGGTTAATTATTTTTACCTTGTTTACCATAACAAAAATATGATTTCATTGTATTATGGTCCAGCGAAATCATATTTTTGTCAAAAGGGTATTTTTTGAATCCATAACTTATAAATTTGAAAACCATTAGAAGAACATGTGTCACATTTTGAGCAAAGAGAAGTTACCTTTCTCTTTCTTCCTATATGGTTCTCTTACATTTTCTCCTCTTTTTGTTTTTCATGTTTTTTTAAATCAGATAATGTGTTCTTTAGATTCTTTTTCTCTTTTTTTCTTTCTTTTTATACGTTTTTTCTTTAGATTTTACTTTTATGTTTTTACTTCTTTGCATTTGTCATTAAATTTATTTATGATTGTTTTTTTTATTATATATTATTTTGAATATATTATTTATATATATGACAAGAACCATTACATAGCTTCATTTCTTAATAAATAAGAGAAATTTTTTCTCTCATTTTATTGGCTAAAAAACATTATAAATTCTATTATAATTTAATAATTTTGCTGTAAATTGTTCATATTTATTGTTTATTTTTTTATCATTTTTTTAGTAATATGAGATATATAGTGATATTGTGAAAAGAATTAAATATTAAACAAATATTTTTTTTAGTCATTTAAGAAAAAATTATTTTTACCTTCATTAAATGAGAAGTGAAATCTGCTAAAATTAATGATTTTTAACAAATAAAATATTAGAAAGAGAGTATCATACATTGATTTTTTTATATTTGTAAAATTATTGTTTATAATATTGGATATTATTTATATGTTATAATATAATAACAATATAGTGATACTAAAATATGCCATATTTTAAACCGATTAATACTATTTAAACTTTGGATTATACTATATAAACTAATTATTTTAATCTTAAAAAATGTCTTTTTAAAACATGAATAATATTTTAATTATAAATTATTTTAATTACATAAGCACTCTCATCAACAAGTCGTTGATTTAAATAGCATTAGACTCAATTCTCTTAAGTTAAATCTTGGAGTCAGAATTTTCGGCAAAGAATAATCATAAATAAAACTGATGAATATTCTACATCAATATCACATTAACTCAAAAAATTATATGCACTCTCTCTATTATAAGTGAATTTGTTTACATTGAGATCTAATTATATTTTTTCTGTCAAAGGCATATATAATAATATTAATCTTCAACATGTAATTTATCTTTTTTACTATTCTTAGGAATAAATTGGACTCTCTAGTACTCCCTTGGTCCTTATTAAAAGGCAAACTTTTAAAGGAATTGATGGTGTTTTTTTATAATGCATAATGCAATTCTTATGTAATATTTAATTTTTTTCCACCGGTTCTCCTTATTAAATACTTAAGCATTTGTGTTTTTTTTTTTATTGATAGTGGTGCATAATATTTTTAGAATTTAATATTAATAAGGGTAAAATTGATACAATAGTAAAAAAATTTTAAAAATTAATAAAATCAAGCATTAATAAAATTGATGCATAACTCTTTTTATTGTTCTGTGTGATTATGTCCAAAGTGCCTTGTAATAGGATCAAATGGGAGTATAAATTTAGAAACTAAATTGATAAAAAAAATGCAATATGTAAAGAGAATAGAAAGGAAGACGTACAGAAAAAGAAAAGAGAAGAAAAGTTCTATCTTATTTGATTTTTTTCTACATCTTTTTTCCTATTCTCTAGTATAATTTAATTAGTTACTTTTTCTCTACATAATTTTAGGGACTAAATTGATAAAATTATTATAAAAAAAACTATATATAAAGAGAATAGAAAGAAAGATGTAAAATAAATTCACATGACTAATTTATCAAAGTGAAATTGTGTTTGGATTTCTTAAGTAAAATACAAGATTTAAGTTTTATGAATAAAAAACATATTTAAAAGAGAAATTTTACTAGAAAAGACCAACTAATTTTTTTAATAAAAATTAGTTATCGAACAAATTCAATTTCATACATACTTTACATCAATATGATGATAACCTAAACTTAAATTCCGGTACGTAAACAAATTTGAGTTGAAATAGATAGATAAAGACTTATATTCTATCTTTATTATTATCATTGATAAAAATAACGTTAAATCCGCATATACCAACTGAAATTATTACCAATATAAAAGTCCACATTCTTCTTCATTCCAAGTCAAAACCAAAAGATTCCAAGTCAAACGATCAACTTCCACATTGTTCTGCATGATTGTATCCGATCCCACTTGAAAAGGAAAATGTCCTAAGGGTATATAATATTTTTTTTTTTCTAAATTACATATATTATTTATTAAAGATAATTTTGTTTAAGTTGAATAGGATTACTATCAATAACAAAGTTTTTTCTTCAAATATTTAATACAATTATATATTCAGGACTCAAATTTAATTCTGATTAAACTTGATTAACCTGACTTTAATTAATTTACGGGCTTGATGATATTAAGGGTATATAATATAGGTTAAGAGAACAAGACTTTTCAATAAGGTATCATATATTTCAATGAAAAAATTTATTCAATCTTCACTTGGCCGTCAAGATATGACCATAATCAGCTCCTTAATTAGTTTTAATTGGAAGTGGTACAATGACTGGCAAGAAATCTCAGCATTTTTCTCCATATTCTAAGTCAATCACAAATCACGAAGCCTAAAATAGAGGACAACATGTCTTAAAGATTGGTCATACAGGTAACTCCAGATTCTATTCTATGTCTCTCACCCTTTTTCTAGCGAATTATATTCTACGCTGGGATAAGGTACCTACCTAGCAGAATTTTGTGTGTGTAAAAAGTGGAATAATATCGGGAAAGTGTGGCCATATGAAAAGTAGAGAATAGAATCATGAGAAAGAGTGGTAGGTACTTGCGGTTTAAATGATGAACATAAAACTGGAGTATCCTTTTTTTCTAATATCATATATTAGATTATACTGCCTCCCCTTATAAAATGAGGTTATATAATTCGATCGATACTTTGTCCTATATATGTGTATGGTATAATATTTAAATTCTAAAAGATTTTGAAAAAGTAGTCATACAAAAATATATTTATGTATAATAGATTTTTGAGGTATTCGGCTGTCCTACCAGCTATAGCAAGAACTATGCCATGTCAGCTCACATAATAAAGTAATAAAAATACATGATTACGGTTAAAGATGGATGGAGTCTTGTGGTAAAAATACTATTCACTCATTTATTATCAAAATTCATTATTTAGTCAAAATATTACTTGAAGATTAATGTGTCTTTTGCATGTATTTCATCCTTTGAAAGATTGTATTAATGAATGAATACTAATATAGAATACTTTGGAGCAAAGATACGACAAAGACTAAAGTATACGATCATTTATCGGAAGGAAGAATATTAAATAATTATATTCCAAGCATTTAACAGTGATGCTAAGCAATAATTTTGTATTTAGAGCCTAAGAGCAATGACCTACTTTCCAAGTTCAAAGTGTTCATACCGATAAATCCCAAACTAGTTTGTGACGAGCCAGTGATTAAAAGATGCCACCAACCGTTTCATTGGTCCAAAAGATTGTTTGCATAAAACATAATTTGGGATAGTGGGATTGTTAAAAAAAAAAAAACAATGTTTTAAAGCTGCCCATTTCTTCACTTATGGTGCACTGCATGCTAGCATCATCTCTTGGGCCATTCTCCTCTAGTCTAATGCATCAACAATTCAACATGATGTTGCTCCAACCATATTACATTGTTCAAATGGGAATGTCTTTATGTTGTTACAGTTAAGGGGACAAACAATGATGATCAATCATACGCATGGATGTGAAACTGCTCCTTGAATAAAAAGCTCTTCTGACTTCCAAGATGGTGGCGATAAAGCAAATTGATTGAAGAGAAATGTTGGTTTCGTGTCAAACAGCATGAACAAATTACACACAAAATGACGTGTTGTGAATTCTCAGATTTTTTAACATTTTTTTCATTAGTAGTAGTAATCATCTAAAAAAATATAGAAAACAAGATTTCGTGCAATTCTTGCCTAGGTTTCCTACCATATAGAAAGGTTTTGATTGAAACAGATATATTAAAAATATGTAACTTACAGAAGTAATTAAACTTTCCTAATCATATCTGCGCAGAAAATGATGTGCTTAGACCATTTATCTTTTTATACAACTACTTTCATATTGATAAAACAATTATAAATGAATGATGAACAACGTTTATTGTGTAGTGTAAAAAAAAATAGTATACATTATATGATGACCAACTTGACTCATTTAAATCTAACAATGTTCACTTGGAAAATGTGAAAGAAATTTATTTTTTATTTAGTTATAATTATAAAAAAATTACATTTTCATAAAAAAAAGGTATTTAAAACTATAATTTTATTTTTTTAGTTTTTCAAATAATTAAAAATGAGATTTTATTCTTTTTAAAAGCTTAAACTGATATAATAAAAATATTTTAAATTATTTCTAAAGTGATTTTTTATGAGAAAAACTGAAAAAATGGAAATTTAATTTCTAAATTCTTATAATTTTTTAAAAAATAAAAACATCCTTCTATTTTAAATTATAACCTTGGGCTTACTTTGAAAGCCCCAACGAATTATTAAAGGTTTGATCTATAACTTAATGCAAATCCTTTTTGTTTTTACTGCCAATGCACATCTCAAATTTGTTTTGGGCAATTGAATTTTGCACCTCCCAGTTTTTTAAAAACCCCACCATATCCCTTCTATCTTCTTCCAATTCTCTACTTTCCTTCTTTCTCTTCTTTCTCTTGCAGACAACGCAAGTCCAGATCCTCTCTTTTCATGTTCTTCTCTTCTTCTCGACTCAATTCAACTCTTCTTCTTGGAATTGGTGTTCCTATTTTGAATTTTGGATCGGTTTCCAAAACAAGGTATTCTATAAGGGTATAAATACTCTAACAAAATGATCTTTCTGGAAGGAAAAATCTTACGAAACACATTTTTCGTAAGCAAAAATAATGCTTCCAAAATGACCATTCTAGAAGATACAAAATGTACTTCTGGAAAGGCTATTCTACATTGTAATTTTTGCTTGCAAAATGATTCTTCAATAAGCTAAAATAGTGCTTTATGGAATGTCATTTCCATAAGATACAAAATACACTTTCGGAAAGGCTACTCTTGGTTGCAGTTGTTGCTTCCAGAATGGCCTTTCCGTAGGCACAATAATGATTTTTGGAACCCCTTTTTAGAATATACAAAATACACTTCCGAAAAAGGTTGCTTAAGTTTAAAAAAGTTGCTTCTAGAATGGGTTTTCGTAAGCAAAAATGCTTCCAGAATAGTCATTCCGTAAGTAATTTTTGCTTATGAAAAGACCATTTTAGAAGCATTTTTTGTTTATCAAAAGGTCATTCTAGAAACATTTTTTCTTACAAAAAGGCCGTTCTGGAAGCTTTTTTTTTTATAGTTAATTAAATTTGATAAAGGAAGAAGGAGGAGAAAGAAAAGAAAAAAAGAAGAGAAGGGTGAAGGAGCCACTTACCTTCACAGAAGGAGGAAGGACAATGAGAGAGTGTGAGAATGAGGGGGCGTGGGGGAAGGAGGAGTCACCACGAGAGGGAGGGGTGTAATCGTTGTGGGTGTGTTGTCGAAGAATGGATGTCGTCATGGGGGTGTGCTGTTGCGTGTTGAGAGAAAGGAGAAGGGAGGTGAAAATTTCATTAAGGGTATTAGTGTATTTTTACTAAATAATGGGAGGTGCAGAATACATATAGGGAAGCACAAGATTCAAGTCCCTTTATTTTATTACTGTTGACCGTATATGGTCTAAAGCTAGTATGAAAATTTGTTAGCCCAATAAACTACTTATCACGTAACAGGGTTGTTATTGGCACCAGCGATAGTTGCTCTTGGCACCCACCCGCATATATTAGCTGCCCTTACTTCTTGCCCTAGCCATAGCTTTCCTTAAACATACCCCAATCATAAAAAATAAAAAAAAAATCCCTCATACCTACTCCATTTCCTCTCCAACCCCTCCCCTCTTCTCTTCTCCCTCAACGCTTGCTTTTCCCCTCCTTTTCACCAAAAAGTTTTTGTTAAATAGTATGGCTCACACCAGGTATTGCACACACATTAAAATTTTGTGATGACAAAAAAAGAACAAAAAATTTTTGCAGAGAAGAAAAACATATTTTAGTCACAAAATTATTTATCATAATTTAATAATTAGATATTTATAGTATTTCAATCTTAATATATAATATGACAAATTCATTCAGTTTATTCTTTGACATAGGTAGTCTTATATAAGATTTGAATAATTTCACTTTTAAGAAAATATTTTTAGCAAAAATAATAGTTGTGAGTATTATCAATAGTATTTTAAAAAAAAACTCAAGAGTTTGAAAAATAAAAATATTTTTTTGATATAATATAATACTTTAAGTAGATTGTAATTTTTTTTATGCACTTCTTGAAATATCTTTATTTTTAAAAAATAAATTAAGAGTAATATAATATTTTTTAAAATTAATTTCAATAAAAAATTTTACGCAAAAGATAGATAAGATCGAAAATAGATGTAAAATAATTTTCTTAATTTCTTTAAATAAATAATAAAATTACACTTAAATGATTTATAATAACACTTATATTTATATCTTACTAATAAAAATAGTAGTAAATTATATCGTATCATACCAAAATTTATCACCTTCCCTAAAATATATTTATCACCTAACAAATTAAAATAACAAAATAACTTATTAAAAAAGGAATGAAAAATTGAGGCCCTAAAAAACTAGGGGCCTAAGGTCATTGCCTCAGTTGCCAACTGCTCTACACGGCCCATGACCCGGAGGGTACAATTGCTCTCTAAAAAAATTTCTTGATAGTCCTAAATTATGTTTAGAAAGCACTTTTAGCTTATGTTTAGCAAGTATTTTTTAGCTAATTTCTAACTTTTTATTAGTAATCGGAAAGCTTGTTCAATCTTATCAGCAGTGTTTTGGTAAACAATTTTTTTAAATAGCTTGTATCAATTTTTGAAAAGCTCCTTTAAATAGTATGTTTAAATGCTAACTTCTCACTTTTAACGCTTAACATTTTTCCGTAAAAAAAAAACACTCTTAACATTTTATTTTTCTTTTACCTTTAAAGTATTCATTAAATTTCCTTATGGCCTTAATTTTTACATAAGTTGGGATTTTATTTTCTTTTGTTTATCTTCTTCTTACACTGTTTATTTTAACCATCACACTATTTACATTATTTGTTATGTTATCTAAATATTATACTTCACCATATTTTAATTATTACATTCATCAACATATTAAAAGTATGACATATATTTAAGTGTTTGTTAATTTATTTGTTTTAAAACTTGGTTGCCAATATTTTAAAACATAATATAATATTTATAGTAAAATGCATAATATAAAAAAATTAAAACTAAAAAAATAATTAAAATAATTAATCTACACATAAAAATTACAACATTTTAAAATCAATAAAAAATTAAAGTTATAATTACCTCAAAACATATTTTATCAATAAAATAAAATTATATTATTTATAAATATCAATGAAGATTTGTTATTGGACTTTAGCCAGTGACATCGACCAGTGCCCATAAATCAGAGGTATTGCCCCCACATGATGTTTTTGTTGGTACAATTAATGCTAATGGAGCTAAGATGATCAACACAACAACATTATAAAGTGTCACTTTAAAGAAGTGGGAGACAAAAAAATCATACTGTAAAGGAATATATATATATATATATATATATATATATATATATATATATATATATATAACTTTGACAATTATTATGTATTTTAACTTTTAATCGAATAATATTTTTTTAAATCTAATAGTCCTAACCCAAACTCTTTGTGTTTAACCGTTTGAGCAGATGACCAAAAGTTAGCTAAATTCAAAACCTATACCAACTTCAACATTTTATGCTAGCATCATGGTAGAAGGCATATTTTTGTATACCGAGCCAAAATAAGCTAATTTTCATATCTTCTTCCTAGTTATTATTTGCTACGCTTCCTCAAAAGGAAAGCGGTAAAAGTAGCATTCATTTTATTAATATATATATATATATATATATATATATATATATATATATATATATATATATATATATATTAATCCAAATTAGGTAATACAATTGACATTTTTTTAAACCATCGTAGTTAAGATTTTTTGCTCTCTAACAAGATTCTGTTGTATCCTCACAAGTTTCGATCATTTGGATTGATTATAAGACTAATCCTTAATTTAATACTTAGTTACACTTAAAGTTCTTCACCCCTTCTCAAGAGTATATTCTATAATAATCAAATCTAAATTCTCTCTCACAAACTCAGTGCATATTACAAAAATTGTTTGCCATGGTGCCCGTTGTGTATTTGGGAATTGATTAGGAGCTCCGACAAGGAAAAAAATTCCGTCCTAGAGTCAATTGTGCATTTGAGAATCAACTAGTGTTACCCATCACAACAATTGATCAATTTTTACCCCAGTTTTAGAAATGGCACAACCCATTCCTTTAGTCATTCAACAACAGATGGAAATGGTGTCAATGACATCATGCTCCAGATTTCTAAGCAATTGGGTGATATTGTCAAATCAATAGTCTTGAATTTCAGAAGGCTAAGGAAGAAGAATGACGCCAGTATGACCTACAAGAGGGCTTGGCTACCTTTATCTAGAGAAATCGATCAACCCAACATCTCAGCATTTATCATGTGCAAGCTATAGATGTTATTGGTGTTGAGAATAAATTTATATACCCACGATCCAAGTCATCATGTAATCAATTCTAATTTTAATAATAAAGTATTATTTTATTTTCATTGTCATATTTTACTATTTGATTAAATGATTTATTTGATAATGTCTTTGATTAAAATTAAAGACTTGTTATTATAATAGAGATTATGATAATGAGAAACAAGTTTGTTCTAATTTTAATTTAAATGGTTCTTGATCATAGGATTATTGTAAATAACATATCAATAATCTAGATAGATTAATATATATGTGATAGTATTTATTGGATAAATATTAATAGATCTCATTTATTAATTTGCATATATAGATGAGTCACATGTTGATGTGATCATTGAACTGACTCAATTGAAATTTTCTAATGGTTAAAATTTACTATAAATTGTCAATAGAAAATTCTCAAGAAGAGGTATAATAACTTTCTTTGACCTGAGATTGTCATAGTAATTAACAGGTTATTTGTTATATTTTGATTCTAGACACCTAATGCTTTAGAGCACTTGTTGGAAAAAACTTGAAGTCAGAAGTACAAAACAGAAAAATATAACACAGATTGGAGGTTTGTTGTGCCGTGAAAAATCACTGCCTTGAAAGCAAAATTCGGCTAGACCTTGATGCAATCTAGTTTGCCGACTGCTTCCCAAGGTTAACACAACGAGCCTATGAACACGTGCACTCGTGGCCTTAGGCTATGGAAATCACAGAACAATTGCCCAGAATTTTAGAAGTAGATAATAAGAAAAGAATTGAAAATTATTTTCTGCCTGTGCAAGCCCCTGCAAGACTATGACAGTCCTCTTTTTAATAGCAAAACCAATGAAAAACGTCTTTCTCTTTTCCTGTCCACAAATCATAATTATTAGCTACACATTTAACAAATTGACCGTTAGAGAATTGCTAATAAAGTGGAGGTTATGCTATTTGGTTTATAGCTAATCAAGAGCATTAAATAAAAGGAAATATTTGTTAAAAGAATAACAATCAAAACTGTTCAAAATCAGTTAGGAAATTTGGGAATAAAGAAAAGGAATATTATATTTCCGATGTGGGACATCACAATGAAACAATTGTGGCTTCAGTTTGCCATTGTCCAACAATCCCCCACCAATGGTAAAGCTGGAGTTAAAAAAAAAAGAGCAATTTCTGGGCAAAAGAGAGAGTAACATTTAAGTATCAATATCATAATGATTGAATTGATACATAGTGAAGTAAGGAAACAATTGTGTCTAGGTAGTGAATTACTCTTGAACTACCAAGTTTTCAAATGAGACCCTTACAACACATGTATTTCTCTAATATTTGTGATTTCCGCGATATTACAAACCAGCGCTTTTAATGGCCATGCGCACACCTTGGATACTAATGAGAGATCTATGAAAGAAAGCCTAATTCTTTCATAGAAGGCGGCCCACCTTCACTCTCACGAAGTTGAATCCATCAAGTGTGTCTCAAAAGCACCACCAAAGAGGCTATGGATTCATTAAGAGCAAAAAAATTCTCTTCTTTCAAAATAACAAGCGGTGAGTCCATCAAGTCCAATTCATATGGACCACCTAATAATTAAGGCTATGCACTCATTAAGAACTGAAAGTTCAACCTATCCACAATGTATTACCACATGTCATGGAGATGAGAAATGTAATACAATAGAGTAATCATATGATTTCGTTTGACCATTGATGGTATCCACCATACTTTCCTCAACACAAAGGCTTAAGCCCCATCCCCCTCGACGATTCAAGTACAACTTTCTTTGTTAGACCTTTAGTGAACGGATCTGCCAAGTTGTTCTCTGATCTAACAAACTGTAATGAGATCACACCATTTTTTAACAATTCTCTGACTGAACTGTGTCTAATGCGTATGTGTCTCCTTTTTCCATTATAAACACTGTTCTTAGCAATTCCAATAGCTGCTTCAGAGTCACAATGAAGAGAAACTGGTATAGACCGTTTCCCCCACAATGGCACATCTGCCAACAAGTTTCTCAACCATTCAGCTTCTTGACCTGCTAAATCAAGAGCAATAAATTCTGATTCCATAGTTGAACGTGCTATACAAGTTTGCTTGGAAGACTTCCATGATATGGCACCTCCACCTAAAGTAAAAACATATCCACTAGTGGAACTTACTTCATCATTATCAGTAACCCAATTTGCATCACAAAATCCTTCTAACACAGCAGGAAATTTATAAAAATGCAAACACCAATCCATAGTACCTTTAAGATACCTGAGTAAGCGACGAAGTGCAGTCCAATGTTCATTACCTGGATTGTGAGTATATCTGCTTAGTCTACTCACAGCATATGCTATGTCAGGTCTAGTACAATTCATGAGAAACATAACACTCCCTATGATTTTAGCATATTCAGTTTGTGAAACACTAGAACCATTGTTTTTCTTAAGATGTATGCTAGGATCATAGGGAGTTCTCACAGGTAATTCATCATAATAGTTAATTTTTTTTTTAAGTATCTTTTTAATATAATGTGACTGACACAAGGAAAAACCATTATCACTTTTTCTCATTTTAACTCCAAGAATCACTTCAGCTTCTCCTAGATCTTACATATCAAAATGAGAAGATAAGAATAATTTGGTCTTTTCCACTACAGTCACATTAGTACCGAAAATTAGCATGTCATCAACATATAAACATATTATCACACATTCTTGTCCAAACAATTTAGAGTAAACACAAGTGTCAGATGAATTCACAATATAACCATCACTTACCAAAGTTTGGTCAAATTTTTCATACCATTGTTTGGGAGCCTGTTTAAGGCCATATAATGATTTTCTCAACTTACACACTTTGTTCTCTTGACCTTGAATCACATAGCCCTCAGGTTGTTCCACATAAATTTCCTCTCTCAAGTCACCATTAAGAAAAGCTGTCTTTACATCCATTTGATGCACTATAAGTCCATGAATAGCAGCCAAAGCAACAAGAGAACAAATTGTGGAAATTTTAGTAACAGGAGAATATGTATCAAAATAGTCAATTTCTTTCTTTTGTGTGTAACCAACAACTACTAATCTAGCCTTAAATTTATCAATGGTTCCATCAGTTCTTAATTTCTTTCTAAAAATCCATTTGCATCTAATTGGTTTACTTCCCTTAGGTAAGTCAACTAAATCCCAAGTATGATTATACATGATAGAATCTAATTCACTATTAATTGCCTCTTTCCAAAAATTGGCATCAATGGAAGTTACAGCCTCATTATAAGTTTTAGGATCTTCCTCAATGAGAAAAGTAGATACAAAAACATCATTTATTTTATCGACATCATTGTTTTCAACCACGAAGGCAGTAACAAAATCTGGTCCAAAACTACTTTCTATTCTCTTCCTTTTACTTCTTCTAGGTTCATTAACTTGTTCATTTATTACAGAGGAAGAAGTATGCAAATGTAAAGGCACTGAAGTAGTATTACAAGAAGAAATCAATTCATTAACATGTTTTGTTAAAGGAAATTCTTGTTCAAAAAATTTTGCATTTCTAGATTCACAAATAGAATTATCATTCAAACGCAAGAACCTATAAGCAGCACTATTTTGAGCATATCCAATAAACACACAATCAAAAGTTTTGGTACCTACATTAGTCCTCTTGAAATCTGGTAGAGCTACCTTAGCAAGACATCCCCATACTTTTTAAAAAAAAAAAATAAATTTGGCGCAAATCCTTTCCATAATTCATAGGGAGTTTTATCTAGTCGTTTATGGGGAACTCTATTTAGTATATAACAGGCCGACAAAATGGCTTCCCCCCACATTTGGGTAGACATACCAGAACTTAATAACATAGCGTTCATCATTTCTAGTTATTACTACTTTGTCAGCTTCAAAAACCAATTTTAATCCAGCTCTATTTAGACAACTACCAGAAATTAGGTTCCTACGCAGAGAGGGAACATACAAAACATCACTCAAAGATAATGTTTTTCCAGAAGTAAGTTTAAGGAGAATCTTTCCTTTACCAAGCACTCCAGCTGTAGCTGAATTTCCCATGAAAACACATTCTCCGTCATCAGCATCCTCAATCTGGTGAAAAGGCTCTTTGTTGGCGCATAAGTGTTTAGAAGCACCGGTATCTAGAATCCAGTCCACCTTGTTGTCGACCATGATTGCCTCCACTACCACAACAACTATCACTTCTTCATTTTCTGCTAGATGTGCTTGAGGAGCATGTGGTGCAGCAGGTTTCGAGTTGTTAGATTGTTGTCCCTTCCTCAGTTTGCACTCATAAGCTTTATGACCTGTTTTGCCACAAACATAGCACTCACCCTTTCTTTTCTGAATCTTGTTATCACCTTTGTTGATATTAGTGTGTGTTTTCTTTTGTCCTTTTTTCTGAAATCGTTTTTCTTTTCCTTTTGACCTGTGTTGATCAGCAAACTCAACAACATTAGCATTAACTGAATTTACAGAATGTAAAACATGCTTATCTTTAAGTCGGTTGGCCTCCTCTGTCTTCATATGATTTATTAATTCTTGAAGTGACAAGTCCCTCTTCTTGTGTTTCAGTTGGTTGCGGTAGTCACTCCACGAAGGTGGAAATTTTTCTAGAAGCACATTAGCCTGCAATATCTCACACATCTTCATTCCTTCATTTAGTATATCACCAACTAGATTCTCATACTCATGAATCTGCTCCATGATTGGTTTGTCATCCATCATTTGGAAACGCAGCCAATTTCCTACCACATATTTCTTTCTTCCAACATCGTCATCGCCGTAACGTTTCAGCAGAGTGTCCCATATTGTTTTCGCAGACTTTTGATTAATGAAAAGATCAAACAGATTATCTGCCATATGAGTTAGCAGATGACCTCTAGCAGTTTTGTTGTCCTTTTCATATTTCTTCTTTGCTTCTTCGTCAGCTTTCTTGGTTTCTGCAGGAAGCGGTGTGACGACAGGGGTGGCAGGAGTTTCAGGAGTAGATGATTCAGAAGCGTTGACATCAGCGGGAGGATCTTCAAATAGCACATAATCAACCTCTAAGGCTTCAAACAAAATCAACAGTTTTTGAGACCATCTCCTATAATTTGAGCCGTCTAGAGGTTCTATTTTCGACATATCCGGAATGATTTTTGATAGACTTCCAGCCATTTCTGTTTAGTACTTGATGCAAGGAAAAAATAAAATTTTGCTTTCAAATTGTTGGAAAAAACTTGAAGTCAGAAGTACAAAACAGAAAAATATAACACAGATTGAAGGTTTGTTGTGCTGTGAAAAATCACTGCCTTGAAAGCAAAATTCGGCTAGACCTTGATGCAATCTAGTTTGCCGACTGCTCCCCAAGGTTAACACAACGAGCCTATGAACACGTGCACTCGTGGCCTTAGGCTATGGAAATCACAGAACAATTGCCCAGAATTTTAGAAGTAGATAATAAGAAAAGAATTGAAAATTATTTTCTGCCTGTGCAAGCCCCTGCAAGACTATGACAGTCCTCTTTTTAATAGCAAAACCAATGAAAAACGTCTTTCTCTTTTCCTGTCCACAAATCATAATTATTAGCTACACATTTAACAAATTGACCGTTAGAGAATTGCTAATAAAGTGGAGGTTATGCTATTTGGTTTATAGCTAATCAAGAGCATTAAATAAAAGGAAATATTTGTTAAAAGAATAACAATCAAAACTGTTCAAAATCAGTTAGGAAATTTGGGAATAAAGAAAAGGAATATTATATTTCCGATGTGGGACATCACAATGAAACAATTGTGGCTTCAGTTTGCCATTGTCCAACACCCATCACAACAATTGATCAATTTTTACCCCAGTTTTAGAAATGGCACAACCCATTCCTTTAGTCATTCGACAACAGATGGAAATGGTGTCAATGACATCATGCTCCAGATTTCTAAGCAGTTGGGTGATATTGTCAAATCAATAGTCTTGAATTTCAGAAGGCTAAGGAAGAAGAACGACGCCAGTATGACCTACAAGAGGGCTTGGCTACCTTTATCTAGAGAAATCGATCAACCCAACATCTCAGCATTTATCATGTGCAAGCTATAGATGTTATTGGTGTTGAGAATAAATTTATATACCCACGATCCAAGTCATCATGTAATCAATTCTAATTTTAATAATAAAGTATTATTTTATTTTCATTGTCATATTTCACTATTTGATTAAATGGTTCATTTGATAATGTCTTTGATTAAAATTAAAGACTTGTTATTATAATAGAGATTATGATAATGAGAAACAAGTTTGTTCTAATTTTAATTTAAATGGTTCTTGATCATAGGATTATTGTAAATAACATATCAATAATCTAGATAGATTAATATATATGTGATAGTATTTATTGGATAAATATTAATAGATCTCATTTATTAATTTGCATATATAGATGAGTCACATGTTGATGTGATCATTGAACTGACTCAATTGAAATTTTCTAATGGTTAAAATTTACTATAAATTGTCAATAGAAAATTATCAAGAAGAGGTATAATAACTTTCTTTGACCTGAGATTGTCATAGTAATTAACAGGTTATTTGTTATATTTTGATTCTAGACACCTAATGCTTTAGAGCACTTGTTGAATGGATATTGAATATGATTAAATACCTATAGAATTAATGATTAATCAAGAATAAATCCATCAACTCTTGGTAATGAGTTTGAGCTCTATGAATAAAATTATATCCTGGCCAGGAAAATTAAATGAAAGAAGAAATAAGTTTCTTAAGTCATTATGAGTTAACTCAAAAGAGTTTGACAGTAATACCATACTCTAGAGTTAACCCAGAGCTGTAAAGATGGAAGAAACTATTATACTACTCTTCTAATGATACTTAAAAGTAAAATGCTACTTCATATTATTCAGACGTTAAGGAGTGTTGCTAGACGCCTACCTTGATTAGTATATTAATTTGATTAATATATTGCCGGCTTAGTATTGAATCTTTGGGGTCATACACAAACGAATGTTCTAATCTCTGTTAAAGAAATTATTTTAATATTTGATTAATTAAATTAGAGAATTTAATATGATCAAATGATTAATTGATTTCAAAAAGGTGGAATATTATTATATTTTTGCTAGCACTGAAAATATAAATAATATAAAAGATTTGGTGAAAGAAAAGAAACAAACATGTATGATTTTGTATTTGAAATTTGGGTAGAAAAGGCGGCTAGATACAAGTTTGATTTGGTCAATTATTATTTCAATTTTAATTGCTAAATGGTTAGCAATAAAAGGTAACAAGAAATAATATAGCTTAAAAAGGATACTATCAATAATGAATTTGATTTTATCAGAAATTTGGTATCCTTAACGTGCTATAAACAGAGCCTTAGGCTGCACATTGAAACCATTCCAATATCACTTCTCTATTCTTATTTTTCCACTTGTCAATGTTGTTGACGAATAAAGGTCAGTCTCGGTGTGGATACACGTTGAGTCTTCACACTATTGAAGAATTTTTATGCTTCAAGAGTTCATCAACAGGTACACTTTTTAATATGTCATCTATTTATAATATAATTTAAATACAAAATAGATCCTTTTATTTCACAATGTGTGTTTTTTGAACACCTTTTTTTTATTACAATTGGATCATCTTCATTCTAATTTGGAATAGTGCAAATGGCTAGGCGGTCACCCAATGCAATAGGGACAATAGGATTGCTTTGTATTTACCCCAATTCTTTAACCCCTATGTTTGTTCACCAGGTGACAGGAGTAATGGCTAACATAATAGGGAAAATGGATCAATACGACCAAGCTAGTTATCATCCACTAGTTGGGGGGGGGGGGGCATTCTGGTAACCCACCTTCCTATAAGTCACAAGGCATCCAAACTGTCGCCTAGATGACCAACAAACAACCGTACTATCCCAAGGAATCCTAATCCAGACTATCGCCTAGATGGCCATCACGTAAACACTTTGAGGTACAAATAAAACCAATTGACATACATATTTACAAGAAACCTTGCCCTGAGTGTATTGATAAGGCAACACTATTGCCACAAGGGTTGAAGACTTTTGCAACATTCTCATGTGAAGACGAGAAATTGACAATGAACAAAGGCAAACAATACTCTTGTCCAAATTACTCAAAGACAAACATATTTACAAGAAACCTTGCCCTGAGTGTATTGATAAGGCAACACTATTGCCACAAGGGTTGAAGACTTTTGCAACATTCTCATGTGAAGACGAGACTTTTGCAATTTTAATAGTAGCCGACAAAAGAGAGTCGAGCGTATGAAATTCAAATTACTCAAAGGCAAACAATACTCTTGTCCAGCCTTAAGGCCTTGATCTAAGGAAGAAAGTCTAAGGATAAGAGCTTTATTTTGACATTTCGAAGGTTGGTAAGTTATTTGACTGTCTAGTCAAAGACCAACAAATCAGACAACATGATGAAAAAAAGAGTCTTCCACCTAAGGAAGTGAAAAATAAGAGGTAGTGCAAATTAAATGGCACAATGCATGCAGCCACACTACGACTAATTTTTTGGTTTTCAAGAACATAATTGTTGGAAATAAGAAAGAAATTTCAACAAAGACATAGTAAAGTAAAGGCTGAAACTCATACTTTACTTCATACTTTTCGATCTTTAAATACAAAAGATTCATAACGAAAAATAATGGCAAATAAAGCTACCTATCAATTTGTAACAACCCATAAACTCACATAAAAATAGGAAACTGTAATAGACATAATAGAAATTCCACCATAAACTCTAATAAATTATAATAAAATAGGCATTGATTCACATTCTCAATACTCCTCTTTGCATCAGTAGCTATTAACTCCAAGTTTCTCTCTTAGGTTCTCGAACCTTCCTTTCAAAAGAGGCTTTGTAAAGATATCTATCAATTGTTTTTCTGTCTTACAATAATGTAAGAGAACCTGCCCTTCCTTTTTCACTTCTCTAAGGAAATATTAAAGTGCTCTGTCTTACCATAAAAAAAACAAAATTATTTGACATTTCAATTGCAACTTGATTATCTACAAACACCTTAGTTGAATCTGTTTGAATTATTTGCATATCAGCAAGAATTTTCCTCACCCACAAAGCTTGATTGACAGATGCAGTAGCAACAATGAACTCTACTTTTGTAGTTGACTGTGCCACATTATCTTGTTTCTTTGAAGTCCAAGAAAAAACTCCAAAACCAAATGCAAAACAATAGCCTAAAGTGATTTTCATATCATCTAATGATCCTCCCCAATCACTGTCAGAGAACCCATGAAAACAATAGCCTGAAGTGTTATCTTGTTTGAACTATTTGCATATCAGCAAGAATTTTCCTCACCCAAAAAGCTTGATTGACAGCTGCAATAGCAACAATGAACTCTGCTTTTGTAGTTGACTGTGCCACATTATCTTATTTCTTTGAAGTCCAAGAAAAAACTCCAAAACCAAATGCAAAACAATAGCTTGAAGTGTTTTTCATATCATCTAATGATCCTCCCCAATCACTATCAAAGAACCCATGGAAATTAAATTCTTGATTAAAATAAAATAGGACATCATAATTAAGAGTTTCTTTTATATATTTAAGCACATTTTTAGCTACTTGAAGATGCACTTCACTTGCACAATGTAAGAACCTTAAGATAACAGTTACAACATGCAAAATATCAAATCTTGGTGTAAGATACATGACAAAACCAACAAGACTTCTGAAATTAGTCTCATCCACCTTTTCTATGCCATCATCCTTGCATAGCTTCAACTTGTGAAGCATTGGAGTGCTTACAATTTTACAATTCTCCATCAAGAACTTCTTCAAAATCTCTTTTGCATATTTTTTTGGCTAATAAAAATTCCTTTTTCATTTTGTTTGACTTCCACTCTAAGAAAGAAATCCATTTCTCCATAATTTGTCATTTCAAAGACCTTCATCATATCTTACTTGAACTTCTCAACAAACACAATATTGCTTCTTGTTACCAATGTATCATCCACATACATAGAAACAATTAAAATATCATAATTCAAGCATTTCACATAAAGAGTTGACTCGCTGAGACTCTTTCTGAAGCCAATACTCAACAAGTGCTCATCAATTATGTTGTACCAAGCCCTTGGAGCCTGCTTCAAACAATACAAGGCTTTTTTCAGCAAATAAACCTTCTCCTTTTTCCCTTTAATTGCAAAACCCTGAGGTTGTTCAACATATATCTCCTCCTACAAATAACCATTGAGAAAAGTAAACTTCACATCTAGCTAAACCACCTTCCAATCTTTTTGTGTTGCTAATGCAAGGACCAATCTAATTGCATCAAGATGAGCCATCAAAGAAAATGTTTCAGAAAAATCAACTCCAAGTACTTAGGCATACCCCTTCACTACAAGTTTTGCCTTGTGTTTATTAATGGAACCATCTGCATTGAGTTTGGTTCTAAACACCCATTTAACACTAACAACATTTTTGTATTGGGTTTTAGAAACTAATTCCCAAGTTTGGTTCTTCTTGATCATATTTAATTCCTCCTTCATTGCATCTATCCACTTTGGATCCTTCTCTGCTTTTGTAAAATTTTCAATCTCTAACACAACAACATTACATCTTTCATAAATATCAAAAAACAATCTAGTTCCTCTAACAGGAGAATCATCAACATTTTTATCTTTAATTAAAGAAAAATTAGAAACTTTCTTCCATTCATCTTTCTCCCAATTCCATTGTTTATCTTCAGCAAAATGAACATATTTGCTTATTAAAATCTTACTAAATTGTGGTTGGAAGACTCTATAAGCCTTTGATGTTGTGTTATAGCTAATGAAGATTCTAACCTCTGCCTTTTTTTATCTAACTTGTCCCTTTTCACCTTAGGCACATAAGTAAAACAAATACAGCCAAAAACTTTGAAGTTTTGAACAAAAGATTTATGGCCATACCTTGCTTCAAAAGGAATTTTCACTTGTACTACCTTTGTAGGAAGTCTGTTTAACAGAAACACAATTGTATTAGCAGCTTCAGCCTAAAATTTCTTTGGAAGTTCTTTCTCATGCATCATACATCTAGCCTTCTCCATTATTGTTCTATTCTTCTGATCACTCACTCCATTTTATTGTGGAGTGTAAGGGGTAGTAAGTTGGTGCTCAATCCTAGCCTCTTCACATAAAGAATTAAATTGATATGAGACATAAGAAGAAAAAAAAGGTAAGTTAGGATACTAATATGCAACTATTAGACTACTGTTACACTTGTAATTAAGAAAAAATATGAGACAAGAAAACAAAGTTCCTGTGTTACTCTGTTTCTAAATTTATTTTGATATTGAAAAGAAATTTGTGTAATCTAATCTAATAGCCTGCAACCTGTCAAGAAACAATGAAAACTTAATTTGACCAAATTAGTAAGAAACATACAAAACATGTGTTTGAACAAATTTGTAATAACAAAGCTTTGTTACCAATTATTTGAATATTTAATTTGACCAGAAAAAATAAATGTTCTTCATGATTTCAGATCATGGTTAGAACACGAGGTTTAGGTCGTGCGTTAGGAGCTGGTAGATGTAGAGGCATTAGTGAGGATACGCATGAGGCTGATGTTCCTCTGCGTCGCAGACCTACTGCTTCAGCACGTAGGCAACATGTTCGTGTGCGTGAGGACGTGACAGAGAGACCTGAGGATGTGCCTCAGTTGCATGAGGATGTTCCTCATGTGTCTGATGCCACCCCAGAGATGACAGGCGCCGCCGATGCTGTTCAGACAGAGGGAGTGGCTACTGATGGGAGCTTGGGGTCACCTGCTGCAGATAAGGGTTTCCCCGGTGGATCACGCGACCCATCGATTTTGACCAATTTTGCTGAGCATGTCGCACACAACATCTGGAGTGGACGGGTACGTAGTTTTTAATGTTGACTAATTACATAAAAATTATTTGTAGTTAGATTGTTTTTTATATACATGTTATTGTAAATTGTTATTCAATTTAGGAACGACCCGATCTGAAGTTGGTCTCCCACGATAGAAAAGTAGATAAAATTGGGAGACCAGCGCCTGAGATCGAAGGGTTGATTGCTGGCACCGGATTGAGTCCACTGATCAGGTGTTCTGTTATCACCACTGATCCTGGACTGATATCCGCCTTCGTCGAGAGGTGGCATCGCGAGACTAGCACGTTCCACCTGCCAATAGGCGAGTTGACGATCACGTTGGATGACGTGGCGTCACTCCTACACCTTCCCATCACTGGCGTGCTGCATACGTTCGAGCCGCTTGTTACTTTAGACGCCATTGGTCTACTGACAGAGCTTCTAGAGGTCAGTCATGAGGAGGCTACATTTGAGACCTGACAGGCTGGTGGGCCTCATGTCCGGTTGGGATGGCTTCGAGACTTGTATCAGAGCCAGTGCAGGACCAGACGATGGGTTGTAGTAGCCCGCACGTATCTGCTCCACTTGGTGGGTTGTACTCTTTTCGCCGACAAGAGTTCAACCCATGTACATGTCGTGCACCTGGAGGCTTTCAGGGACCTGGCCCAGGCAGGGGGATTCGCCTGGGGGGCGGCTGCATTAGTCCACATGTACGACCATCTGAATGACGCGTCGCAGGCCTCTACACGGCAGCTGGGCGGTTATATTACACTTCTCCAGGTACGTATTATCACTGATAATTTAAATTGAAGTAACATTGAATCTTTTTTTTTTTGTATTGATGTTGACTATGTCTTTGTAGTGCTGGATATACGAGCACTTTCCTACAGTGCATACATCCGTCGTTCATGATGCTTATGATGAGGGGAGCCCCCGGGCCTGCAGGTGGCTTACGGGTAAGGCTCATATGACGGGGATCAAGGGGGCCCTGTATCGGAGACGTTTGGATGCCCTGAGTGTGAATGACGTGTGCTGGATGCCCTATGGTGAGCACCGGCGAGTCAGGGCCTTTGACTTGATATCGTCGTACACCAGCCAGCTTAGATGGGGTCAGATTGTGGTGTACGTTCGACCTGAGCGGGTTCTTCGACAGTTTGGCTACCTTCAGACGGTTCCTCCGCCGCCGGTTTGTGATTCTTTGACGGGTGACGATATAGATGACCGGTGGCTGAATTTTTCAGACCATTTGGTGCCTTTAGGGGAGCTCTGTGTAGTTCCTGGACAGGTGGCGGCATACTACATGGAGTGGTTTTTTCGGATATCGCACCCATTTGTCACACGGACCGAGGAGACTGCTGCGCCGAGACATCCGCCTCCCCCTCATCATGAGGAGTTCGTCGAGCCACCCATCCCCGAGGTTTCAGTCGCGACCGATCTCCCTACGCATTCAGTGGTAAGCATAACTTCTGTAGTTTTTCATAATTTAAATTTTTTTAAAATGTGATACTGACTTTGTTATTTTGACTATGACAGGTTCACTGCGAAGGATGTCAGGGGATGGCTCAGGATTTAGGAGCGATTGCTGAGGATTTGGAGCGGGTCATCAACCTCAGGATGGTCACTGAGGGCATTAACTTACATGACATCATGACTCGTTGTCTGAGGAGAGCTAGAGGTGACACCGCAGATGGAAGTCTTAGGCCACGCCAGAGATGCCGCATAGATTAGGATTTATATTTTTATTGTACTTAAATTATTAATTTTTGTATTTGTTTATGTATGTCATAAAACACATTTACTTACATCATTTATGATTTTTGTTTGTCTCTCTATAAATATATGGTTTGAAATTTAAATATAAACCACACACATGAGTCACATTTATAATGACATTTGAATATATAAAATAAAGAAGATAAAATAATTTGTAATTTAAATGTTAACATTTATAACTATTCTGAAATTATATATTTTAACCATATATATACGTACACTAAAGAATAAAAAAAATTGGTTTTGTGCCTTTTAGAAACATGCCTAAGTACCCCTGTTCGGGCTTTTTTTAAAATTATGTGGGAGCCGCTTGAGACTGTCCAGGACCGCTATTTGGCATGTTTGCACGTTAAGGAACCTAAAAAAATAAAAGCAGTGCCCCGTTCTATCGAATCGCACCTCAAACGGAGGCACCAAAAATCAAAAAAGTTGGTTTTCGGCTTATTAGAAACATATAACTACCATTCAGTTCAACACAAATATAACAATTTGACACAGTAACACTTGTTCATGGAACAATTGATTAATTACATGAACATAAATCCAATGTACATATACATACATAAATATTACAAGTTCAGTGTCCGCTTAGGTCTACATGCGTTGTATTAATTGTCATTAGGCTTAAGTATTGCTGCATTCTACCTACATATGCAGTTGGCCATTGTTTTGCCTCCGGATACGCATTGCTTGACCACAACAATGCCATAGGCGGTAAGGGACAACGATCTTTCAGAAAAACCTGTTGTAAGTGAAATTACAATAATAAGTTAAACAAACAAACCAACACATTCAATAATTGAAATTATTTGAGTAAACGAATTTTCAATGGACCTGAACAAAATGACTGTCATACACATGGCCGACGCATATTATGCGGTGCGCAACAGAATTGGCCGGTGGTCGACTTCTGAGAGGAAAAAATGTGAAGCTCTGTTGTTGTGACAATGATACAAGGATTACATTATATCTTGATGCAATTACATATCCCATATCCGTTATATCCATCCATTTGTCCATGCTAACCTAAATCAAATAACAAATACATGTGTCAGTCATGTAAACATTACTTATATTTTTAAAAAGCATAAAACACATACCTTGGATAACCCATCCACGTGTAGGGACAACCTCAGTTGTTCATATCTCTCCGTGCCACCAAAGATCTTTATGTAGTCTTGCGACCATTTGCCAAGTTCTTTA
This sequence comes from Glycine max, assembly GCF_000004515.6. Classification (NCBI taxonomy): domain Eukaryota; kingdom Viridiplantae; phylum Streptophyta; class Magnoliopsida; order Fabales; family Fabaceae; genus Glycine; species Glycine max. The sequence continues at coordinate 38,438,539 of NC_038244.2, forward strand.
ATCAATTCATTACGCATCATGGCCCAACACTCTTCTCCCATACCTAACAAAGCGGAAACTGACCGATATCCACAATTACCATCCGTTTTCACATCAACAACATCCTCAATGAAACCATGCATAAATGGCAGAAATTGATCCAACATGGGGATCATCCTTGCTGGCTTCGGTGGTGCAAAAGATGATGCACTGGGTCTGACTGAGGTGTTGCTGTTTTGAACCGAATGATAAGCATCAACATACTCCCAATAAGATGGATCACACTTTTTCGATCTTTCGCTTCTTTTCATTACCTTTTTCGGGGAACCTTTCGTCCTAACCTGTGTTGGAGGAGGACACATAGAGGTCTCATCGGGAAACGCGAATTCTCGGAGTTTACTCTTGAAAGTAACTTTCCCACAAACATCAAGTTCATCGAATCTTTTATGTATTCTATCCGTCTCTTCCTTGATGCTCACTTCGGCCTCACATAGCCCCTGGTCTGAAAAATTAAGTCTTCTCCAGTACATATGGACTGCATCCAGTGGGATGCTGCCACCCTCATACCTTTGTAGCTCGCATGCACAAGGAAGACCTAGTGTGGTTCTCAAGACACACCCACAAGAAGACACATTGTCTTTCAAATAACGTACGCGCTCAAACTCAACCGAAATTTCATTTAAAGCGTACCTTGACATCATTCCCAAAAGCCTCTTGTATAAGGTTTTGTTAAAAACATGACCAACAACATGCGCACTTGTTTCGAATGATGCTCTAATTTCAGTGTTGCAGCGTCATCATGTTGTTCATTGCATCCCAAACACTACAGAGGTCTCCAACGCTATTCTGTAATATCCTCTTCAAAGACCAATGAGCAGATTCAACCCTACATTTAAAACACACAACAGAGAAGACAAATTAATAACAATAATGTTCCAAACAATCATTAAAAGAAACTTGACTAATATAATAAAACATTTAAATACCTATTTGTTGTTGTGTTGCCTAGGTGCATCACCTTATTCGTCCAGGCCAAGATAAATTTCTCCTTGTGTGGGACAATCCATGTCTCACATACGTAGTCAATGAACATTGGTCACAGGGAACACGCTACTTGAAACCTTTGAAGGTGCTCAGGGAACTCCTGTTCCGAAGGACAATCTACCAGGTTACCCCAGCTATCCATTACGTAGTCCCAAACATTCTTCTGACCAACAAGCGATTTACACTTTGCCTTCACATTCTTGTCTATGTGAAACCTGCACAACAAATTCTTACACTCCGGAAACACAATTTTCACAGCATTCATCAGGGCTAGGTCTCTGTTTGTGACAATAACAACAAGAAGGCGATCATTTCTTTAAAAAAGGCCTCGAAACCGTTCCAATGCCCATACAAGATTGTTCACGCGCTCACCCTCCAGATATGCAAACCCAGCAGAGAAAGTCATCCCGGTTGGTGTCACCCCCACAATGTCAAGCAATGGGAGCCTGTACCTATTTGTTTTGTAGGTATTGTCTATCAAAAAAACAAGATGACATGTGTTACATAACTTAACTGCATCTGGGTGACACCAAAACAAATCACGCACCACATCTTCATCCTTCAATCTATGCCAATGAATGTATTGGTCACGTTCAAGGAGCCTCATTAGGTGTTGCATTTCACTGTCATCTCCTCTGATTGAAGAACGGTATGCTCTTCTTGCGTTGTAGATTGTTTGATTGTGGTGCAACTGCTGCTATTGTGCTACTTCAAGGTTAGCAGGATGTTTCTTGGTTTCACATTCGACTTTGTCATATTAGCAATGATATTCTTCTCATCATCTGTCAATCTCCCAGCATATGGATGTCCAACTAAGGTCGTCGCCAATTCATGATTGTGAATCCCACATATCAGCTTCACCGCCCAACCTTCACCTCCATGCACTGGTTTTCCACGAATCTTAAATGGACAACCACATTTTCTAGTACTTGTGTCTTTTCTAACAAATTCTTTCTTCCTACCCTTGTACTTACCGCTCCTTTCACATCCAATTAAGACAAATGAAGTTCTTCCTCTGCTGCCAGTATATGTATCAGACCTCATAATTACTGCAACAAAACCATTTTCATGGGCAACCGTTCGAGCCCACTTCAAAACATCTTCTCGGGTTTCAAAGACCTAGGACACAAGCACAACATATTAATTTTTACACAAATCATACATTAGACCAAACAACTAAAACTGATCGACATGATTACCTGAGAAGTATTAAAAGCATCTGAACAATCAACATGTGCTTCATTCACACCACAATCTTCTTCTTCATTTTGAAAATCCATATCAACTTCTTCGGACATCGTACTGTAATATGCCCATTGATCTTAGTCCATCTTAATTCAAAGTATAACTATCACCTGATTCAACATTCAACTAAATAATTTGAACAATACAGCAACCCAAAAAAATTTACAAACTATCAATATCAAACTAATTCAACATTTGTCAACCTCACAAATATTTAATTTACATATACATAACCAAATTCAACTTTTAATTACATAATTCCAAAATTATAACCTACAAAGCTCATTTAACCAAAAAATACCTCAACCTAGGCAAAAAAAACCAACAATTCAACCAACAAATATATTTTTATGTTTCACATAAATTACAAATAGAATTAACCAAAATAACATTCAAAATAATCTTAAAACAAAAATATCATAAAATAAAACAAATTACTCCACGGAAGAAGCAGTCTTCCGCAGTTGATATTACAACTGCAGAAGACTGCTTCTTCCATGGAGTCTCGCGCTTCCGTGGAGTCTCGCTCTGCGGAAGACAGCTTCTTCCGTGGAGACTCACGGAAGACGTCTTCCGCGAGACTCCACGGAAGAAGCAGTCTTCCGCAGTTGTAATGTCTTCCCCGGAAGAAAATTTTTTGCGTCCAAACTTACACCATTCTACTACCAAAAATAAACAATCAACCACACAAACCAGCTACGTACCTTACTTGACAAATATCACACCAAAGAAGAGCACAAGCACAACCAGCACCGACAAAAATCGCACAGCACAAGCACCAGAACGGAGAAAACGCGCACCGGAGTGGAGGAAACGCAGGAGAGAGAAAGCAAAAAGGAAGAATGAAAAAAAAAACAATTTTTTATATAAGGAAAAAGTATAGGGGCATTTTTGGGTTTTTAAAAAATTGTTGGGTGCACCAGCAATGTTGCTGGGTGCCCCTAGCAATTCCCAAAGTTAGATGCACCCTAACAAACAATATTCAATCCACGCAAGTCCAATCTATCTATTTTTCTTTTTTTGGGTTTTTCTCTGTGCACCATACAAATTCTGATACACCAAACATAACATGTGAAATTCTAGTTTTATCCTTCAATCCATATGAGACTTACAGATTAATAATTCGTATGAGACTTACGGGTTATCAATCTGTATTAGGCTTACGGATTGTCAATCTGTAAGTAGCCCATAGAATTTTTAATTTTTTTTTTCAAAAATATATTTTACCAACTAAGTTAATAAACCAATTATGTTATAAAATAATCAATATCGTTATATATAACACTAAAATTTCTAATATATATTTAATGCACATGTAAATTTACATAATAAATTTTGTGACAATTAATTTTTATCTAATAATTAATTTGTTTACATATATAAATTGTAAATAAAAATCATAGGTTTAATTAAAACTTATATATGTAAAAAAAAATACATTATTAACATAAATCTACTAATGTATTTTTTGACCTTATTACAATTAATTTGGATCTAATAATGTATTTTTTTTACATATATAAATTTTAAATAAAAATCATAAGTTTCATAAAAATTTATATATGTAAACAAATTAATTATTAGATAAAAATTAATTGTTTCAAAATTTATTATATAAATTTACATATGCATTAAATATACATTAGAAATTTTAGTGTTATATATAACTACATTAATTATTTTATAATATAATTGATCTATTAGCTTAGCTGGTTATTTTATAACATTATTGGTCTATTAGTTTAACTGGTCAGAGCTTGTTACTAATATCCTGAAAGTCATAGGTTCAATTCATGTGCGAAAAAAAAAAACCTTTTTCCTCTTTCAGCTTACTACACAAGAGTGATATATTCCTCAAGTTTAAGAAATGGAAATCTCTCGAGGAGAAGCAAACAAAAAAGAAAGTGATAAAATGACTTTAGGATAGTTAAAGTTGGAATTTCGTAACATGAAGATATCATAATAATAAACTCAAAGTTCATTGTACTAAAAAAAGGTAAAGCGTGAAATAAAAGCTTTTAAGCATAAACTAGAGGAGGAGACATGTAAAGATGCTATATTAACAATGCTTAATTATATTGTAACTAGAGATAAGCCAATATGACAAACCAAATCAATCAAAAGTATAAGAAGTTTGTTGCTTTTGCACTCAACATGGCAAAGAACATCGATGATTAGGAACCTAGTTCATTCCATGAGGTAGTTACTCGTGGAATCCCTCCACAATGGATTAGTTCCATGAAAGAACAAATTGAACCCCTCTACAAAAATTAGACTTATGAGTTGTCAAGAAAATTAGTCGATCAACAGATTTTTATATAGAAAAACTCAAAAACTGATTTTTAGATAGTAGAAGCTAGGAAGAACCTGTATCAAGGGTTGAGTTAGCCGTGGGGTTAAATATCAAAACTACTCTTATCAAACAAGTATCTGAGCAAGTTTCTTATTTGAGATCCTCCTCGAAACTTCATTTCATAAAGAGTGCTAACATCAAACTCAATGAAGCCATCGAAATATCTAATACAACAGTAAACTAATGATTTTAACTAACGCAAAATCTAGAAAGATACTTTGAATAGCAATTTTAATTAGGAAGAAGTAAGTAGATACAATATATATAGTAGGGAAAAAGAATAAGACCATCTAATTTTTTAATTAATTTACATTATTCCATGTTTATACACTTATAAATTATTCCTTAATTTTCAATATATCACGTGTAATAAATCTATAAGGCCAAATTTGGTAATCCCGCGGGTTACTCTTAAACTCGCAGAAGCTGCCACGGCCACGTTTGAAACGCCATGTTGCACGGGAATGAACATAGAACATAGTTGAGGTAGTTGGCTTAGAAGACATAGGTATGGAGGTCTACATTTGTGGTCTGGTCTGGACAACATAGACTTTTCCATCCTTGATGACACCTTCAATGTCCTGAGGAGTGCCATACAACTCTTCAATTTCATTTCCTGCACGGGCAATGCTGGACAAGATTGACTGGCGAAAACTGCCATCAAGGATCAGTTTGTCTGAAGAATAATCAAGCACCACCTTCTCGGCTTCATCCATTGGCACACTGTTCAGAAAGGAAACTCAGTTAACGAATGTCAGGAAGCGTGAAATGGAATTGCAAAGTAATTAATTCAAAAGTTCAAAGGACAGATTAATCTCTCAAATCTCAATGCACATACTAATTTCTTAGATCCTAAGGGTTGGTATTGAAGTTACGGGAACTGAAAGACCCAAAAGTGAGATACACTGAAATAACTTATGTATCATGGATATAATTTTTACCTTAATTTCATACTGATTACAAGGGAGTAACAGTAAAATGATTGCCATTTCTTTAAGATAACAAAACATATGGAACAATTCAGTGCCCTCAATTTATTAGTTATGACCTTATTTGATAAACTTCTTGATAAGCACTTGTTGCAGAAGAAAATAAATAAAAAATAATAATTAAGTTTCTTCCATAAGTTAAAATTAACTTTGCACATTTGCACATTTCAACTCTTATAGAAGCTCACTTTTAACTTCTTCAAAAAGCTGATTTTGACTTGTGCATTAGTCAATTTTAACTTAAAGGTTAATTCATCCAAACAAAACTTATATTAAAGATGCTCATTGATGAAGAGAGATGTCAACGTTTACCTGTCATAAAGACCTGCACCAGCATAACCTTCTAGATCTTCACCATTGGAATCAGATCGAAAAATAATTGACCGTCTTATAAATAGGCCGACAGGTTTGCTAGGATAACCTAAGACCTAAACAAGCCCAAAACAATTAGCAGAATATGGAAAAATTCTTAGAACGCATGCAGTACTGGTAAAGGTAATTTTATGATCTTATATTTGAGATAATCAATAAATGAATGATAGCGAAGGCACTAAGCATAGAAAATACTATAAAAACAAATACATATTACAAAAGTACCTGAGGAGAGTTCAAATCACGTTTCTTGCAGATAAAACTCAAAGCACGACCTGGATAAGCTCCAACCAGTGTTTCTCCAAGTCCCTTTACCACCTATATCACGAGTATCACACTTAAAATCATTGCTTTGTCCCATTCTTTCTTCAATAGTGAATATGTTTCATTAAATGAGTGGAAAAATAGGGGAAAAACACGACATCATTAAACATACCTCAGCATATATTTCCGATGAATCTCCAGAGGCAGGGTTAGTTGTGTGGATGACAAAAGCATAGTCAGCATTTATCACTTCTTGAACAAGGACTGCCATGGAAAGATATTCGTGGTCGAGTTTCACTTTTCTTGTGCTGAAGTATGCTCTTTCATTCCACTTAGAGCCCCACACCTTTTGTGAATCAAACAAACAAATGATATTGATTCATGAGCAGTAAAATAAGATTATACACAAATATGATAAAGGTTTTTTCACTAAAACTGGAAATAAGATAAATATAAATTACACATTTAGCATGGATATTTTGTAAGATATTTGCATTGACTGTACATTGCTAGCAATCTACCGTGTCCTGGTGCAACAACTGAGGATATTTTAATAAAATAAAGGAGGAACGAGGAAAATCTGTGGGCACTAGATTGTGCATAAAATTGGATAAGGAAACCAACGTTACAACTTAAATTAACTTAAACTTCAAGGTTTTAACCCATCACATGCATCATATTAAGGATTTCTACATCTTGAATGTTCTACATCTTGAAGAAAAAAAAAGAAATTCATGAAAAATATTGTTCAAAAATGATTCAGGGAGAAAGCATTAGAACATATAATTTCCAGAACACATATCATTTGTACAGTACAAAGTATTGATATGATGAAAATAAAAGAAAAATGAGCTTAAGTATTGACCCCCAATAGCATCTCAAGAAAAATATTTTGAATTTATATTGACCATATTGAAAATGTAAGGGAAGTGGCCAAATATACAAGAAAAGAAGTCTTAACCTTAAATGAAACAGGCATCGAACCTAGTTCATACAATATAATTTACATCGAGAGAAGTCTTAACCTTTTTTATAGCTATCCAAGCTTGCTCCCATCGTTGTTCACCTTCATCACCCGGCCACGGCATTCCAGAACTCTTCATTTTAGTTTTCAACTCCTCTACCTGAATGTAGTTAATATTTTAATTCACTGGCTTCATCATTCATGTGGATTGGTTTAGAAACTTAGCCAAAATAGCAGGCTTTAATATCAACTTTTGGAATTCCACTAGGAATAACACCAGTAATGCTTTGTGCAGGAAACCAAAAACAAAGGCCATCTTCTATAAACAACTAAAAAAATAAAGGAGAGATTTGAAAATAAATATTTGGAAATGGAAGGAAGGGGTATTTGGGGTGTCATAACAGAAATGTTGAGACTCATTTTGGAATTCCAATTCAAGTGGAGTTATTAGATAGAGATTCTTTATAACTTAATTTAAGCTGTTTTCTTCAGGTAAGTTTCTAGGCTGATTGGCAGCTTTGTTCATAATAGTAGATTTCTATCCTTTTTCGTATTTGTAGTGTGTAATAAAAGGGACTAATAGTAGTACAGTTTGATATACAAGAAATACCAAAAACAATTATATTCTGATTACATGGAAACCCTGAATATATCAAAAGATCATATATTACATATTATACATAACAACCATCAAGACCAAACCTTGTCCTATAAAGCGGTGTTAGTTATCTCCATAAATCAAATATATTCAGAGTAAGGGCCCTTTTAATTTTATATGCAACAATAAGAAACAAAATAAAGAAATATGTTTATTGTATCATGTCAAAGTTAAGCCTAGTACTAAAAGAAACATACCAAATGGGATGGTGCATTCAATTGTAGAACTGTTTCACGAATCTCCTTGAGAACACTGAAGTCTCCCTCAATTAACTTCTTTTTCAAATTATTGACCCTCTCAGCCACTGCCTGTTAGTATATGCAGTCCAAGATTTCGTTAGACTACAGGAAAGGCTTGCATAAAGTAAATGAAAAATGAGAGGAAGTCATAGATGTCAAACATACAGTTACACAATCTTTGAGATTTAACCTATGGACTGCTATGCTTTAATATAAGTTTGCCTCTGCCATAATCTTTATACTACTAGTTTATAAGTTATAACACACAAACAGTAACTGCAACAAGAAGTGGGGGAACCCCATTTTCCAATAGGGTAGAAATGTATTAAGAAAGGTTCAGTTATCATAAAATTTGACATGAAAGTTGGATTTAACACCTAAAACTTCGTATTCAAATATATACACAAATTAAGAGGTACTATTCTTTTTGTATACAAATTGACAACTGCAATGGATCAAATACAATAGGTTTGGCTATTCAAAGCCAGAATCAGAAGCCAATGTGTGTGTATTCAAAATCACAATTCTCATAAGTTAACAGATTTCACTACTTGACAGACATGGGAAATCTACACAAAAGATAACCACAAAATACAAGCTGCACAGTTCGTTATGCAACATGAAAACATATGGGCAAAAGGATCACATGTAGAACCTGGTTTGGTTTATCAGAAAGAACATGTTCGAAAACTCCAAATGGTATGGCAACCGAGGTAGGAATTCCAATCCAAGAAGCTACTTTCCCTTTTAAATAAGAGATATTACGAGATTTAGCTCCAACCTGGGAAAATACAACCTTATCCAAGTTATGCTAAAGGAAAAGTGTATATGTATACTAACACACCTGGTGCATTTTGGTGGGTGGAAAGACACATACATAAGGATAAACAACTATAAATGCCCAAGTTAACAGTGAATTTTGAAACCTAACCATTTCACCAGTGAATTCTTCAGATGAGACAGCATATCTACCACTAAACTTCTTTCGGGCCAGAGATATGGGTGACACAGAACCAACATCTTTGAGTTGAGTTGATTTGTCATCAATTAACTCACCTTCCTTGACCTCACTGTAAGAAATGCCAAGAGATAAAGACAAATAGTATAAGAATGGATATAAAACACAGAAATATAGTTTGGGCAGCAGGAGATGAAGTGAATATTTTAGCAGAAAGGCATTTAAAAATCTTTAGAACTTTAATCTAAAGCAGAAATAATGTTACCTATAAACTACATCAGCAGATGTTGGCTTTAAGCGCAAAAGCTTTCCTTTATTTTCTTGGAGGTTAGCCAGGATATTGGGATCAAAGCATGTAGCAAAACACACCTGGAAAACTCAAAACTTCAGCATTTGACGGTCATTGCACATGAAATCTCATCAGCATGATAAATATGATACCACATAATAGCCATATCCCACAAGATGAAGTTGGCTACATGGCCAACACATCATTGGGCTTGATTAAAAAACCACAAGATAAAATATGATTACTATTTTATAATTTATTTCTTGGATTAATGGATATCACGTTCTGTAACAGGTTAGCTGATGAAGCCTGTCAAGTCTTTCAATCAAGTCTGCTTAGTTGGCAAGGCTAAATTTGAACTTCATATCAATTCTGGTAGAAACCCAAGCCACAAAAAGAGAAAAGATGGATAATATTGCTGAAGTAAGAAAGGATTAGAAAGAAAGTGAACTCTCACTACGCAGAGCCTAAGACCCTACAGAGAAGGAATTCTATGCTTTCAACATTCAGACTCCCCATTCTTCTCCTCACTAAGTCTAATAACTGGCTCCTGCAATTAGAATACCCCTATTAGCCTAGTAAGTAGTAACTGACTCTCCACAACGTGAATACAAATTCCAGCACTTGCCCAGCCTTTCACATTTTTACCTTTTATGTCTCTTCTGGTATACACCTTCCAAATCCTGAGCCTCTGATCTAGGCCATTAACCAAATGTCCTTAAATTTCCCCAAAAACCCTTTTGTATACATTATCAACTCTAACAAATTCACAGAACTTCACAGATTGGATGCTGACTTTAATGATAATCAAATTCTTAATCAGCTGAAAACAAAGATGAATTGTTTTCAATATAATAAAAAAAATTATTATAACTTCTAGGATATCATTGTTGTTGAAGTATGTTAATTTACAGATGGAGCATAGACTAAAATGTCATTATAGTTAAAGAGTGCGAGCATGTTATTTGACTGTGGATACACTGATCAAGTGCCAAATTAAACAAGAAACACACAGGTCCACAATTTAATAATAGTAGCCTTAAATATAAGCAAAATAGCCTGGCTATCCAAAGCATGATACCTTGCTATTTCTTGCTCGTACAGATACATGGGATAGGACATCGGGCATATCAGGTGTCAGGACAGCAACTGTACCATCTGGAATTTCTTCCTCTCCTCTCACACTCTTGGCTATCAAAATTGTAGGTCGCTCATATGATTTGTTTTGAACAGCAAGCAACTCATCTATGACCTCAACATATCCAACAGTTTCCACTGGGCTAATAACCTGCCAGCTGTTTAAGACAATTGTAATAGTATTTAGAAGGTTATAGTTATCAAAACAATAGAATGATGTGCAGTCTAGCATGCTAACAATATTATATTTACGATGAAATCAAGGGATTCAACATGAACAAGCATGATCAATTCCACCTTCCAAGATGAGCTGTCTTTCGGAGCACAGGATCCAGTCGATTTAGAAGAGTAGACAAAGAAGCAGCAGATCCAGCACGGATAATTTCTTCAGTAAATATTTCCACCTGCAAAAGGAGATTTTCAAGAGAGAAACAAAGGGGAAAAATTAAAGATAGAAAACAAATACCAAAAAATACATACAGCCCATCTGTCCACACCAAGCAGTGATCCAAGATATTCTGCCGATGGTTGCAGAATTTCCTGGTATAAATGAGCCTTGTTTGTGAGTGCAAGGCGGGTTCTGTCAAGGACTGATTTTGCGTACAATGCCCAATGAGTATCTTTACTCTTGCACATGCTTAAGGCAACATCCCATCCCTTCAAAAGAAAACAAAGAAATATTAAATTTTGGTGGATATTTTCCTTTGTCTAGACAAATATACCATGGACATCTACAAGACCTTACACTATAATTTAGCACCAATACTGGACCACCATCTGTGATTATCTAGTATTGTCATGAGCCTTTTACAAATTATACTCAGTTTGGAGAAGCTTAATTTTGCAGAAAGCAATCTCAATTCTCAAATTAACGTGGAATGAGTATTTATAAAAGTGTTGTTGAAACAAGCCCCTACATTGTTTGACCACATAACTTAAAATCATAATCCATAAAGAATAGTGTATTGGCCAAGCATCAAAAAAATAAAAAAAAAAATACACAATGAACAGCTGTAAATAATAATGAGGCCATGACATTGTTAGGCATGAGAATGTTCCCAGACAACTACAAGTTTAATATAGAAAAAGGAAAAAAAGGGGGGGGGGGGGGGGGGGGGAATTAGTTTGTAACAGGGGGGGAGTTTAGGGATAGTTGAAGTGTTGGTAGTCTTTTTGTAAGTGTGGGGTTTTCTATTATAAATAGACCTCTATAGGGAAAAGGAGAGGCATCGTTGATAGTTGTAAATTGAGCTTTGGCTCTTTGGGAAGGAGAAACCCTTGGAGGAGAACTGTTTCTCCTATTTCTGTATTTTCCTTACCAATCAATAAAACTCTTTCTATTCTTCTACTGTCATCTCTCGGTACCTAATAGACTTGGATTTATATTTTAATATTAATACTGATAACTGCTACTTTGACACTGCAATTAAATTCAGTTTGCATTAAAACAAAACACTTTAAAGTTGTGAACAACCCAAGTCTTTGTTGTTAGAGAAAACATTTTCAGATGACATGTCACATATATAGGCTTTATAAGCCTGAGTCTGCATTTTAAAATAACTTGACTAGTGAGTATGAAATAAAAATGGGCAAATCACTATACCTTCAAACAGTAGATAAGATCTTCATTGTCATCCGATGACAGTGCAAGATTTTCAAGGACCAAGCTAATGAAGTACATTATTTTCTGCATAGTCCATACACCAGTGTATCAGACTTTATATCTTTACATATTTCAGATCCATTAAAAATTTGATTTAAAATAATATATATCAACATAAACAAATTTAGTAAGCAACATTTTAAACCAATTAGACACCCTCAAAACAGGGAATCACCTCAGGTCCAGCATTGTTTAATTCCTCATAACTTCTTTCCACAGCTGTTCTAACTGTAGAATCAAGGGCAACATCCAAAAATATAAGATCTTTCAGACGACTTTGGGATTTACTGAGTGATGGTTGGAGTTCCTGACGAGCCTCAAGCAACCCCTATTGTATAGAAACAAACATATATGTTAGTATTAGTATAAATAGGGCTAGTGCTTTGTATTTCATATCTTTGTCAAATCAATATCAATTTCACATTATTCATTTGCATATTCTCAATTTTCCTTTTTCCATACCTAAATTATATAATTTCAATATAAACAAAAAATGATTATTGATAATATTAAAGTAACATATACCTCAAGAAGTGGTTCAACATTTTTCTCTTCAACGTGTTCGGCGACAAACTCAAGTAATTCCTACATGAGGTAGATCAAACAAATAATTGTTATAATCCAGAAGACATAACAGCATCATAAAGAAATTTATAACAAGTTAATTAACATTACAGGAAAACCATTAGGCAAACCCGGCACTGGATTTATCTGCACCCCTACCATGAAGCCCTGACCCTGAGGAACAACAAAGTATAAATTAATAGCATGAAAATCTTTCAAAAATATAAGAACAAGACGGTTCCCTGGGCACCAGAAATCTTATCTGTCTTGTTACCTCAGATTTGTAGCCCATACAATTTGAAATAGCAGATTCAAGATCTGCACCAGAATGAACTGCCTGCATATGATGTAATCAAACCAAAATCATCATATACACATATAATCCATGAGGTGAGCCAAATATGTCAAGGGCACTAGGGTGGGAAACACATGAATGGACAAAATTTTCTAAGAAGGCCACCAACAAGGGAATGAAAGGTGAAACAAATCTTCAAATCAGTAGCAGTAGTAGATTCCTATAAAATGTAAGGTAGAAACCCAATGAACCTCCCCTCTCCCCCTTGCAGCTTATCATTAGCAACGACAAAACTTATCCAAAAAAATTGAACTCCAATTCATTTACTTTCTTATCCTAACAGGAATACAAAGAGGCAGCAACTTTTCTATCATGATCATATCCCAATGTATAGGCACCCATGATAGCACAACGGTAAGAATTATAACAAAAAAAAAAAAACATTGAATAAAAGCCAAGAGCTTTTTCAACTGGCATGCATTCAATAGCTGAAAAAGAAGAAAAAGGAATAACACAAAAAATAACACATAATTAAGATCACATATATAAATACAACCTTTAAGGTCCTCATGTAGTTTCCCAGATCTCGCAGAAGACCTTCCTTCTGATCTCTCCTAAAATTTGGTTCAGAATGGATGGCACGGTCATAGCTCAGAAGTCGTTCTTTTGTTATTCCATTCGCATTCAATGTTTTCCAGTAAACACCAATATCAAAGTCACTATTTATATAATCAATTAGTGCCTGGAGAGATTTACCGAAACATCAACAGTGAGGAAGATAAGGCAAACCATAAGAAATTACAAAGAGAACAACAACCACATTACCTGACAGATTACAACATCATCAGGACTAGTATTATTGTGTAATTTCTGGTGCCATTCCTCCATCATTCCACCTTTACAATCATTATTTCTCTGCAAGTCAAATAGAAAATTTGCACGTAAGATAAGATCAATGCATATGCAGACAGGAGGGAAATAGGTAGAGACACTAAGGAAAAGCAAATAAAAATCTTATGTACCTGGATAACAAGGATTTCATCCCGAATCCTCTGTCCGACATCTCCTTCACCTCCACGACCAACAGTCGACAAGATCATCCTCACAATTTCCCTATACTGTGGGTAACTTGCATAAACATCCTGGAGCAAGTCTGTAAGCCTATCCTGTGCTTTACTTATCTCACTGTTCCAATCAGTAACCAATACTTATGATCAGAAGTGGATCAAGCACAGACAGGAAAGACATAATCATAAAATATATAGCAAATGAATTATCTTGTTTACAAAAGAAAGACAATAAACAAGCCAAATTTAAAACAGAAAGTTGATATTATGATTCATAATTAATATTTCCCATAAGGGTTAAAATTATTCATTGTCCAGAAGTGAATAAACCAAGTGATAATAAACATTTTATAAGGAAGTCTACCGTGGCTTCACATTGTAATTTTTGTTCCATATGAGCTGCCTAGTAGCCATGAATCTCATCCACACCAAAATCCCCGCAAGACCTTGTTGACCAGCATTTTTAGCTTCATCTATCAAATCCGATGCAATGTTAAATCTGAAGAAAAAGAAAAAAGGTGAGTGGCCAATCCAGATCCAATGGAACAAAGTAACATCCTAATAAATATTTCAGTAAGCACATTAAATCAGCAATGATGCCAGAGTACATCAGTTATTGATGAAGGTAAATTTTTAACTACCACATCATGGATTGATTGGAAGCAAAGTAATAACACATCAAAAAACCCTTATTCATGTGGCATTTTGTTCAGCCAAATGCATCAAGGTTGGTTTTACAATTGAAAAGGGAAATTAAAAAAAGGAGGAACTCTAACTTTTACACACTATTCAACACATCCTTATTATTAGGTGAAATTTATGTAGGTCTCACTATTTAATGGGACCTACATGAATTTCACCTACTAATAGTATATTGAAAAGGGTGTGTTAGAAAGTGTGTTGTTGACTATTTTCTAAGTAAAAAGTTATTGTCTATTACTATCAATAAGCAATGATGCTTAAACCAACACCAAAAGAGACTGAATGTTTAACAGGGAACTTAAAGTATGATTGATCAGTCCACAAATGAAAAATCCAATGAGAGAAAAAGAGAAAGGGGGAAGAAAATCAAGTTCTGTTCAAATTCAAATCCAATAAAGGAACCTAGGAAACTTCCTTTGCTCTGGAAATGCATGATTGTTTCTTTTCATGTATGTCATTAATATTGAGAAGAATTATCTGTAGCTTTGTTCCAAAGTTAAATAGAAGGAAAAATATAGTTAAAGGTAGTAGGGAAAGCAGGTTCTTATATTAGACTGGCTGAATATAGTAGCCGTCCTAGTTTTGTTCACAAAAGAGGCACGTCATATTTCAAACCCAAGAGAATATATTGGTGAACCCACAGTAAGTAGTCAGGGAATAGGTGCCAAAATGGAGAACATAAAAAATAAACCTCAAACAAGCAAAACGCTAAATATTTGTTTCAGAATATCCGTAAAAGTAATTGCCAGGTTAATTCTTGCTCATATGCTTGTATATACTTAACCTAGAAATATAAATATGAGGGTTGCTACAAATTGTAGTGTATCCCATTACAGTTTACTCATATGTATCTCTCTATCAACAAGTTGTTGGTCCAAGTGGAACTGGGCTCCGTCTCCTTAAGCAAGGTCTCAGGTTCGAGCTTTGTGAATGAAAAAAAAAACATGGTCGGGAGGCAGTGATGAATCCGTAAACTTTATATTGTGGGGGCAATATTCATAAAAATAAATTTGTGGGGGAAAACTTATGTTATAGATTAAATTTTCCCAACCCAATCAAAATAAAGTTATTTCACTTAAACCTTGTGATCTTCTTCCTTTTACAGTTCAATAGATGTCTCCCACTTCCACCATTGAAATTATATAATATTAATATGATTCTCAATATGATAGATCTAAGATTAATTTTGCCATGGATATAAAAAATAAAATAAAAATGATAGTTTCCAATACATCAGAGATGAGTATTTTCAACAAACCAAATAACTCAACTAAACCTTTGATATTATATGCACGTAACCCAAAGACATAGAATAAGGCATTGGTGGTGGGCAGTGGCGGATCCAGATTTTTTTTCAAGGGGGAAAAAATAGTCTAATATTTTCTCAAACCAAAAATTATATAAGCTTTATTAAAAATGGTAATAAAAAATTAAAAATAGTAAAATTTAA
The DNA here is from genome assembly GCF_000004515.6 of Glycine max. Classification (NCBI taxonomy): domain Eukaryota; kingdom Viridiplantae; phylum Streptophyta; class Magnoliopsida; order Fabales; family Fabaceae; genus Glycine; species Glycine max. The sequence continues at coordinate 38,454,771 of NC_038244.2, forward strand.
AAGGATAAAGTGGGTAAAATTAGTATCAATTTATTCTCTCTTTTATCTTTTACAACTATTCACATTCATCTCATTAAAAAAATACTATCTTGTGGGGAAAACATCTATTTATTTGTGGGGAAAACATCTATTTATTTAAGTAAAAACATTTACTTTGTGGGGGCAATTGCCCTCGTTACCCATAATGTAGATCCGCCATTGGTAGCGGGTGGCACAGGAAGCTCGGTTTGCCTTTAAGACTATAACTATCTGTGGCAGACCCTGGGCTAGTCTACTATAAACCACATGTTTTGTCACAATAGTAGTAGCAAAAAATGTTTTCTTAAGTTCCCGTACAAAACCTTGTTTCTAGCGTGTGAAAACAGACAACAATAATTTAATAAAGTAGTAAAAGTTTTCAAGGGATTACTCACCGATGCATGAAGGACTTTTGTGCCTCACTTTCCATTTCCGCTATTTTATTCAACAAGAACTTGGCTGTACCTTTGCCATCGCCAAAATCCTTTTAACAGGAAAAAAAAATATTGTTGCTCATGATAACATGGTAACATAGGCCATCATAATTTGATAGGGAGTAAATACAATCACAATTTCAGGAAGTGTAACCTTTTGTATCTGCTTCTTCCCACCAAATTCAATATAAAAATTTGATCCATTGTTCTTTATCCATTCTCCATCCGACAAAATGACAAAAGGTATTCCTTTAAAAGTATCATCATCAACCTCTATATCCAAGGACTGGACCTGAAATTGTATTTCATGTTATGAATTGTTTTTAGATTCAAATCTCAGAGGCCTAAAGACTAAAAATACTTCAAATTGATATTGTAGACACCTCATAAGAAGGATGAGACGAAGAGCCAGCTTTGAAAGGTGTTTCAGCGGCCTCATTCATAGTAACAGATCCAGGGGGCAGAGCAGTTGCAGGTGGTACCTAAGATTGCCATTGAGTTTTCATGTAAATAAAATGCCCGTAGAGATATGATGAAATGAGACAAAACAATTTTAACAGCCAAAGTCTTCCTGTCAGGTTTACAGTCAACAATATACACTCACCAACCACTCTTCAGATGTTCTAGATAAGGCCCAGTGAAGTGTAAAAGGTTTTTTCGAGTCTGTAGCTAGGTGAACCTTAATCTTACCAGCATCCTTGGTAACGAGGACCTTAAAGATACGAAAGACTATCAAAGTTAGGATGGTCAACAAAAGAAGATCCACTAGCAGAAAACATCAATTTGACAGAATTGTCTCACCAGAAGATCATTATCACCAAGCTTGTATATTGTCTTATTCAAAACAGGACCACTTTCATATTCTTCCCTTGCGTTGGCATAATGTTCAATTACTGTCAAGGCTTTTGGAGCATCTATAACTTGTTCAACTATATTTTCAGCGACATTTCGGTTGATAAGCTGCACCAAATCTCTCTTTTTCCTCTGTATTCTTTCAGCACGAAAGTATTTTTTGGTTTTCAATTGCTTGGCAACTTTAGTTTGTATCTCTCCTTTGGTAATCTTCTTCCGTATCTCATCCAGAGAAGCCCCCTTCTCAAGCTCTGCTAACAATTCTTTTCTTGCTTCCTCAAATTCCATCTAATTCAATTAAGCAGTGAGTGCCAAAAAGTATTGTTAGAGAAAATGAAATATAGTTTTGACAATCTAAGTAATTAATATTTAATACTCAATAGAAAAAAGAAGAAAACAGAAAGGATGTTATAAAGTTACGAGTTGTTGTTCCTGAGAGTAGTTAGGCTTCCCAGCTTTTTCCCACCGTATAAAAGCTTGAATCTGTACAAGTTCATCAGGGATGGTCTTTGTTTCAGAAACAGAAGGCTCCTTTACTTCGGCAGCTTTAGTTTTCTTAGTTAACTTTGCACGGAGATCTTGTACAGAAGTACCCCTAGCTACTTCCTCAAATAGTTCATTCCGAGCTGCTTCATATTCCTCCTAAACATAATTAAGGGGGAAATTATATACAACTAGTGTATGTGAAGACAAAGTGCACTAGTCCTGAATATACCAGTAAAATATATCAAGCTAATGTTGAATTCCAGAAACAGTACAAGATAGCAGTGGGATAAAATCCATTTCCCATATCATGTTGGATTATCTACACATGGACTATACAGTACAGATTGTGATCATAAACTTATAAACCAAAGGAAGGAATTGCGATTATCAAATTTTTAAGAAAAACAAGGAATCAAATACAGTAAAACCTACCCTCTCCCCTTCTTCTTCACTTTTTTTAATTCTAGTAATTTAATGCAGAGAGTTATTGCCTCAGACAATAATGGAAAGAGCAGGGAAAGCAGTCATTTTATATAAACAACGAACAATCAAATAATAACAAATTCTCAAGAGGAACTAACTCCCAGTGCCGCCTGTTTTAAAGGGACTTTTCCTTTTAACTTTATCCATATAACTCATTTATGGCAGAATAACTACGCTAACAAAACGGTCATTATGTCCTAACAACTGTTTATTCATGACAAAATCAGATGTAGTAAAAAATCCATCTAAATAAACACTATTTTAACACAATTATCAATCTTTTAAGAGTGGTTATCATGCTATAAAGCATGTATATTCAAAGAATAATTTGAAAATAATAATAATAAAAATAAATCTTGCATGCAGAAGTGTCCTTTCTAGAGGCACTATCCAGCAGGCAGAAGAAAATAATCTTCTTAGTTATCATATTAGAAAAGAAAGAGATTATGCTTTTGGTAGTTTATTCTCAATCACAAGTGAAAGCCTGCTAATTTTTCTGGATAATATTTCATGGAAGCTAAAGACAAGAACCAGAGAGTGGGTCATATAACATAATGTGAAGGATCCTAGAATCAACTTAAATCAGTATCAATAAACCTAGAGAATACATAAGCATAGCATTAATAGGAGATTGCAAAGAGTAACCTTTGTCAGAGGTTGTAATGGCAAGCATAATCAAAGCAAAATAGAAATATAACAGCAAAATTGGAGAGCAAAACAAACTTAATGGAGACTTGGGAAATCAAAAAAAGAGTCAGCTTAAAGGAACAAAATAGGAAGCAAACTTCAAAAAATTTGCAGCTAAATGCATGACATGAAAACCATTTGATTACTGACCTTCTCTTGCTCTGGAGTGTACATCTGCTTACCCTTTCGTTCCCACCTAAGATACGCTTGAATCTGTACAAGGTCTTCAGGAACTGAAACTTCTTGAGATAGCTTACTTTTAACTGGTAACTTGATGTGAAAGTTCTCACCTTTATTCTTAAACCTACACTTAGAAAAAAGCAAATAAGTATGTTTAAATTTACCATGAAACAGTTAATTGAATAAAGGGGGGAAAAAAACAAGATTATGAAAAGCACACCACTTATTTTTAGCCTCATCAAGTATGAGGAACTCAATGGCTTGTGCAGCAGGATCGTCAATTTCTATTTTAAGGAAGGATCCTGAGTCAGACTAATAAGAGAAAAACAAAAGAAAAAATAGTCAAAAAATAAGCAAATCTATATTTAAATCAGTAAAGTCAGTTTACAAACATTCCTAGGAAACTTTGTTTTGTTTTGCAGTTATTATTGAAAACTTACTTTCACAAAAGGAGTTCTAAGAGCTCTGTTCTTATAATTTTTAGTTCCATCTGGGTGATGAGAAGGAAGAACCCACTTCCTGAAAATTAAAAAAGAAAAAAGTAAATAAATCTCCTTCAAGTTACAGGATATATATTACAGACTATTATTAACTCATCCAAACACCTAAAACTCTTGAGGAATATCAAAATAACTTACAAAAACTAGTACAGAACATACCCTGGCTGATCACGCACAACTCCCCAATGTAAAAACAGAGAGTCGCTATTATATGAAACCTTAATATCTACTTGTCTTGCAGCTCCTGGTTCTGAAGAACTAACAGCAACCTGCTCCATTGAATAACAGCATCCATTAGCTAGTAACACATTACTACAATCTCATATTTATCATTGATAACCAGAATTCAATATTTTGGGCCACAGTTGAATACCTGCAACTCAATATTTCCATCAAGGTTGAACTTCCCAGAAAGCTGGTCCATGCCCAAAAATGCAGTCAACACAACACTCAAATTCAAGTTGATAAAAGCAGACAAGAAGGGAAGCACATTGAATGATTGATTAAAATTTACGTGGACAAACACACGATATGTTGATTTTGCGCCCAAATTAAGTTCTTTTTTTTTATCTATAGAAATCAAAAACATGTCCCGGGTGGTTTATAACAACTCATGCAACCTGGCCTTACTCTATCAACTAAGCTAGACCCCTATACAATGATACACAAGCTATTGTCTCATGTACAAGTATTCAATGCCTCAAGCGGATTAACGTTATATTTTCAATGTTCCGCTCGAGACATTTGTCAAGAGTGAGCATGCTTCAGTATTTCCATTAAAATTACTGTTTCTTTATAACATTGTTAGAGCTACATTCAAGGTTACCTACCAGGCATCCAATGCAATTTTATCAGCAGCATTAAATAATAATAATAATAATAATAATAATAATAATAATAATAATAATAATAATAATAAATAATTAATTAAATAATAATAATGAGATGGACTCCAGGAGTTACGCTTCGTTCTGACTCATCCAACACCTTTCATTTTTTTTTCTTAATGTAACGGTCGAAGTAGCTACTTTAACCATTAGATTAAATTGTTAGATCAAGGAAAATGAAGGATGGAGACAGGAAGTAATTCTCAGAGTAAATTAATCATTCTCGTTAATAATTAGAATTACAATTATAACTATTATAATAATGAAGATAGCATTATAATAATTATAATAATGATGATTGGATTGAAACGACGTGATGATGATTATATTCATACCTCAGAAGCCGGATTCGTTGTTAACACAGCGCGTGGAACAGCGTCGACGTGGCGGTGGTGGTGCCTTCCCATGGCTAATTTGCGTTTCCTCACACACAGCCTATTCCCGCGAAAATTTGTAGGTGCCAAAAAGAGGTTCTTCTTTCCTTTGTTCGCACTCACCGACAAGGAACTAACCTTACTTCGATGCTCCGCAACCGTTTGCGTTTGACAAAGCACCGTTTGGTGGAAGATACTTTGGCTCATCTTCCTGGATCCACACTTTATCAATACTCTACACAAATCATTAACATGCGTCAAATTCAAATTCACAATCAGCGAAAAGAAAATTGCGATGCAAAAAATCAGAAATGGTGAATAAATTTCGAGAAAAGGATAAGTCGAATTTGAGAGATAAGAGAAACCTTTGTTGCGTTGAATCGGTGGAGGTGTGAGATTGGGAATCACGTGAAAATGGAAGAGGAAATCTACGTTGATGATGATGGAGAGAGCTTTGAACTGTGCGTGCGTGTATGGTATTGGTTCACTTGGAACGATGACGGAGAGAAGGTAATATCAACGGGGATGGACACGTGGCGCGATGGTATTGGATGGGGTTCGGTCTGGAGAAGTTGGTCACGTGCGTCGTCGCATGAAAACAGTGACTGTGAGACGAACAAGGCAGTGGGGCACGTGGGGCCCGTGAGAGACGATACTTTCTCTATGATATTCAGAACCGCGTTCTTCCTTATTTGCCCCTGCTTTTCGACTTAATTTCAATAATGCCATGATTCTACTAATTGTCTATCGAGTGAAAGGAAAATTAAACGTGAATCACACCGGTGAGAATCGTTCAATCATACAAATTATTAACATCTACTCCTATCTTTTAGGATAAGATTAAAAAAAAAAAACTTTTAGGATAAGACCTCCTATAAGTTTTTTTGTTTTTTTTTTCTTTAAATGACTTTGAATTCCAGGGGGAGGTAACGTATTTTAACCATTAATTATTACAATTTTATTGTGATTTATTATTAATGAAGTTACTGAAGTTATCTTTTAGGATAGGATTCAAAAAAAAATCTTTTAGACTTAGTTGGCATTGGTTTATTATTATTCGGGAAACTGAGACATTCAATGTTTGCGTAAATGTTTTGACCACGAAATACATCAAAATCATATACTGTATTACATATTATCAAAATTTTAAAACTCTTATAAACTTGGAAGGAGTATTTTTTTTTCTTGTTTGTGTAAAATTCATTTTAGAAATTAAAGCAAATTTTATCATATATGTGTTATGTGATGGTTTTTAGCATTACGTTATTCATTGAGAAAATATGATATGTTGAGCCACTCAATATTGTTTTGGCTCCTTAATTTGTTTGAAGAGGATTACTAACTATTGTACCAACAATGAATGGTGGTAGCAATGATATATTCCATCATCGAATTCTAATGATGAAACCTAGAAAACATCAAAGGGAGTGCGCGTTAACATGGGAAACAGCGTCCTTAAAGATTTTTGTGAGATTCAACATGATAAGGATAGAATCGATTTTCTTAATGTTGATACAAATGTCATCAAGAGGAATATTGTATAGGATATAGAGTGATGAAGAAGGTCATATGAGTTAGTAGAGCATTTAGGGTAATTAAAAATCTTTCACGAAATGAGATATGACAAGATTGTTTTGCAAATGGGTATTTTAATTTTGTTTATTATGTTAATTCATTTTGGGAAGTTTTGAGAGATTGTGATGCAAGAAGGCTATAAGATAATTGGGATTATTAGTAATGAAAAAACAAGACATTTAGTAACGTGTGTAAGAAAAGGAAATAAATGGTATTTGCGTGTTAGTAAAAATAAAGAAATGACTTTCTGAAATGATCAACGTGTACAAGTGCATGCATACTTGTGTTAAAATACTACTGTTATAGCAAAATACGCATGGATTAAAAAAAATTAAATACATTTTTAGTTTTATAATTTAGTATTTATTTGTCCTTAAAAAAATTAATTTTAGTCCTTATAAATTATATTTATTTTGTTTTTCATTCATATAGCAATTTAGATATCACTTTGAAATATGAAAAAAGTGTTATTAAATCATTTTAAGGATAAAAAATAAAATAAACATAATTTGTAAGAACTAAAACAAAAAAAAGTTATTCGAACAAAAAACAAAACAACACTAAATTACAAAGACTAAAAATGTATTGAAACCTACAAACAAAATATCATCTCAATTTATAGTAAATCTAAATCTAATTTTGAAGTAACCCTAGAATTATGAGGTTGAAGTATCTTAACTCAAATGTATCATGATAAAACGAAGGGAAATGATTATTTTAGTTCCTAAATAAGTCGTTGATAATTTATTCTATGAAAGAATGAAAATTTTAACTCTGTCTATTAATGATAAAAGTGTGATAATTATGTTGTTATCAAATTTCATTTTGGCATTAGATTGTGATGTTTAATAATCAATTTGACATTAATTTATATTTTTATGATTAATTTAACATGAAGTTGTACAACATGATGTAATTATCATATTTTTTACACATTTAGGACTAAATCAAATTTTCATTCTTTCAAGAATTAAATTGTCATTGATTTACACATTCAGATACCAAAATGGTTATTTACTCTAAAAAGAAAGTGAGAAATATTAATGGTATATTTTCTAGCCTACCCTTTTGAATATACTCTATATTGGTTGAAAGGAAAATTATGATTGGGTATACCTTGAGTGTAAACACATAAAGAGAGATAGGAAGAAATGAAAGAAAAAGGATTGATGTGTGATTGACAAGGGGTGTCAATAAGGTATATGCAATTTTGGAGTGTCTAAAAGTATAGATTTAGATGATTTCCTATCATGGGTTTGGTTCATGTCCCCCATGATTATTGCACTTATTTTTCTGGTTTTTATATATTTTGGGTGTTTGCAGGCTAGTTGGTTCAAGGGGTGTTAGCCTTGATAGTGAGATGCAATAAATCATATTAGAAGGGGGTTGAATTGTGTGTTAGTCAAAATATAAAAGTCTTTTTTAGAGGAAAATGTTTATTTAATAAACAATTTTATTAAAAACTCTCATCCAATGACTAAGATAAATTTTCTTAAGTTCAGGTGGACTATCGTCCAATGATGTATAAATCTTATTTTTCAGTGAAAATCTTGTGTGTAGAATATATCAATAATGAACTTTGAAATAATTTAATAAGCTAAAGAAGAACAGTAAAAATATTTCGCTTTATATTGATTCACTCAACTTGAGCTACGTTTAGTTCTCATTTATCAACAAGTAAAGGGTTTTACTAATCAAACTTGATTATAACAACAAAAAAATTTATCATTTCTGAATTACAAATATTCTCAAGGTCATTACTGGCACAACCATTAGACTCCCATTAAATTTAAGAACATTCAAATATTATTTTGTCACTAAATCACTTCTACCTTTCACAAACAAAAGTTTGGTTTAGAATCTGAGATTCTTTACAATACTCGAGAAGTGAATTTATAATGAAGTTCTAATTTCTCATAAGTATTTTATAAATTAAAAAGAATAAACTCAATTAAATTTAATGTATTTCTCTACAAATACTTTTCTTTTCTTCTGTTACTTGATTCACAACTCTTGTTTTTTATAAGTATTCATCGCTGCTCTTCAATTCTTTATGTCATATTTATAGAGACATACTCATAATTGTGGAGAATATCGGGATTGAATAATATGATCATTGTGCAACTTGATCTTGTTTGTTCCTTGCAATAAGCATATATTGTGCGTCTTTGTCTGATAGAATCAGAACTTTTCATATCTGTTATTCATAACTTAATATGATTGTTAGACTTATAAAAGGAAGTATAAGATTGATTTGCATATTTATTCCTTTTAAACAAAATCATATAAACCGGCATAGATTGTTAATTCAAATAAATGTGCATATTTCAATCGATGTTTAGATGTACTAGATAAGTACTACTTGCTTTTAGTAGACAAGGTATTCACTAATGGATAAATCTCACTTGATGTGCTTCCAATAATCAAATATGTTGACTTACATGTAACAAATTAATTAATATAAATTTATGTCTTTATTTTCATCAAAATCTTAAGAAATATCTGAATTATTCGATAGTAAATCGTCCAATGTCAAGTAAAATTTTTGCCACAATAATTATGCATTTGCATGTCTAGTGTTTATTCAAAAAAAGATTGAGCTAAACATCAAACAACTGAAATTTAAACTTCGGATCCACCAATTTTTTTTTTTAACAAAACAGAAAAATACCATATAAATTTGATAAAAAAAAACACACATATTTTCACACAAAGAAATCTTAATATATAAATTTAAAATAAAATTTTCTCTCAAAATTCTATTTGGGCCCTGCTCATCATTGAGTTAATCTTTATATGAAATTTACAAATAATCTTCATATTTTCTTATGAATTATTTTAGCGTAATTATATGGAATTTGCAAATAATATTTTAATATACAAGACTTATACTTCAAATAAATTGGCTTTGTCAGATTTCCCTAATCTTCGGAGCACTGTATAAATTATTTTATATAATTCTAATAATTTTTTTTCTGACAGCATAATTCTAATAATATTTAATAATGCGTTTATATTTATTGCTTTTGTTTGTTTTTTTCATTATTTTCAGTATTGCACCTGGCAGGTAGTACAGTGGTATTACCATTTTTGTAGTTTCATTCATTTGACCAGCCAATTTGGTAAATTCCACAGATCGCTTTTCTAGATTCCGAGTACTTGATGGATTCAAGATACACTTGGCAGATACTTGATATTTATTTCATTTACTACAATATGTAGATGGTTAACACATCAACGGTTTGGAATAGCCCGACTTAAATATCTTATCCTTCGACACATTATTGCAGCGTGGTTTATTTCGATACAATTATACATTACTCTCACAAAGAAAAATCATTTTAACTTTTACTGATATTTTAACATTATTAATTGATTTTTTATTTATATAATAGTTAATAATTTATCAAATATCATAATTTTTTAATACGGACAATACTGATCAATTGAGTTTATTTTAATTTAAAAAGTCAGAAAACAAAAAAGTTTATGTACACTTGTACAGTTCTTAAAAGTAAACTTGTGAATTACTAATATATGTATTATCACGGACAAAAAGTCCAACATATAGATTTAGCTGTAAGGAAGAGTAAAGCCTGTAAAGGTAGGGTTGAAAATGCACAACTTTCACAAGCAAGGAGCTGCAAAACAAAGTAAAGTTGATAAAAGAAAAAGACTTAAAAAAAATTATAATTGCTAATAAATTTCATTAAAAATAAGTTCCTTATATTCATGATTTCATACATTTATTTTTTCTTTCATCCCACTTTCATTTTATTTTTCTTCTTACTTTTCTCTTTATTTTTCATCACATCATCTATCATATATTTTATTATTTTCTCTTTTTTCTTTTGGATAAATACCTATTTTGATTTTTAAAAATGTAAGATATTGGCAGACTGATCCCTAAAAAATAAAAAATTAAAATTTAATATCCGAATGTGTAAAAAGTACAACAGATTCATCATACCATTGAGTCTTATCCATTAACTCAAGGGTTTGTACCTAGGTGATATATCTAGACTCAATTGTCATTGAGAAGAACACCACCGTATAGTGCTTATTTGATGAGACTAATTTGTTAGCATATTACTGATGAACTAATTTGTTAATTTTAAAATTGTTATTTTTTAAATTTATTCTTTGAAATTAACAATTTGTTGTCATTTTAGTTTATCAACTTAATCACTTACTAACATTTTGGTCTCTAGATTTAACCATATTTTATCATTTTGGTTCTTAAAAGCACTTTCAAATTTTTAATTAAGTCTCATGCTGTATTTAAAAACAACTCAAAAAAACAATTAATTATATTAATTAATTAATTAGTATATTTTATGGAATAACATTAATCACAAAAAAAATAATTAAAAAACCTTGAGAATCACATAAGGGAGATAAATGAAAGTGTTAGGACCATTTTCTTACATACATTCTTGATGAAGCAAGTGTAGTATATCGTGCCCATTAAAAATTCAAAAGTATATCACGGACCAAAATGATAATACGCAGGTAAGTTCAAAGATCAAAATGTTAGTAAATAATCAAATTTAAAAACTAAAATAAAAATAAACAGTTAAGTTCAAATATTAAATTAAAAAAGTAACAATTTTGAAAACTGACAAATTAGTTTCTGTGAATAAGCAACACACATGACATTCTTTTCAATGAAAATTAAATTTATAAATATCTCATAGACACAAACATTTAAATTAACGGATCAGACTTAACGATAGATTAAATTTATCACATTTTTTACACATTTAAGAATTTAATCTTAATTTTTCATCTCATGAATTAATTTATTATCGTCTTACACTTTCAAGAATCAAAATAATTTTTTCTCTTTTTATTTTTTTCTCCTTATCTCTCTTTTGTCCATTCATACACCCAACTCCTTATCTCTCTTTTGTCCATTCATACACCCAAAAATAGAATGCACAAGCACAGTGATCTTTTTTCCTTTTAAAAAAATGTGTTACTGTCATTTATCAGAAACCAACACGACTTGTGCTTCTTTGCATGAAAACGAAAGGTAAAATATCAAAGAGGAGCGACACTTGCCCAACCGCTCAAGCAAAGCCACACTTTATATTTGTCGAGACATGGCTGAAGGCAGATTTGCACGCTTTCGCGGCGAACCACATCATATAATATAATACGGATCACCAAAGATATCATTGGCGTCTAGATTTTTCCACTCACTAGAAAATAGCAATACAAAAGGAAGAAGACTAGAAGGAAGGAACATGTTCCATTCTTATATATTTATAAATCTTGATTCCTGCATTAGAGTATCTAAGAATTTATTTTCATTGTAACGTTTTTATTAAATCATTTTAATTTTTAATAATATTTATATTAAAATAATTTTAAACCTAGTTTATTTTTAAATAAGAGATTTTTAATTTCTTAATTAATTTTAATTAAGATTTCGATGCTATATAAAAACTAATGTGTTTAATTTTAATTTCTTTTTCAGGTTTAGACATGTTGTATCTTTATCTCTATAATAAAAAGAACATCAAAACACACACGTGTTGGCTTCTCCATTTTTTGTTATTTTTTCATTCCTTCTCCTTTGCAAACAAAAGTCTTCTGTTGAGGTTCAAACACTTCTATGCTTTCTTCTAGGTCTCTTCCTTCAAAATTCAAATTCAAATTTTAATTTTAATTTTGGGCTTCACCTTTTCTTGATTTTCTATCCCTCATTTTAATTCTTATTCATCTCTCTCTTCTACACTTCCTTCTCCTTCTCTTCGTCGATCCCACTCTTGTCTTAGTCCGTGCAGGTAATTTATTTTTTGTTTTGTGTTTGTTTGAGTGAAATTGGAGTTCACTCCAAAGTCAAAATTTTTGTTTACTTTGTATTTGATTTTGTTGTTGCTGCAAAATGTTTGGCCCAACAAGCATGAGAAACTTTGTGAAAGGGAGCACACGATTTATGAGCTGGAAAGGAAAATGAAAAGAGAAAGACAGAGTTCCATACTACTAAATTAGACAATGAAGCAGTTTGTTGAAAGCTGTTAGCTTAAGGATAAGCAATCATATTCAAGAAAATATTTGTTCATTTACAGGGTAAAACATTTTGTAGAATGGAGCGTGATCATTCAGAAGCTGAACGAGCTTAGCATATAAAACATATACATGATCTGCAAGAACATATTCAAGACAAAGATAAGAAACTTATTGAGTTGTAGGAACAAGTAGGCAACCTCTTTATTTATATAATAATTTGTTCATTAACAATTTTCAAAATAGGAAATGACCAAAATAGGAAATGATTATATATTATATATATTTGGAAACTAATTAAGGAATGCTTAAAAAGGATAAATCAAGAGTAAAGGAAGGTGTTGTCATCTCAATCTAAATGCCAAAAGTCAATGAAACTTCTTTATATTATGAACCAAGTTTGTAATAGGAGACTTTTGTACCAGAGCTTCTTTAATCCTTAAATATTATTACAATAAAATTCATGTTAATTTTTTGTGGTGGGCTTGTGGTCTAACTTATCTTACATATAATTAGTGATTACATGATAATTTTTCCACATATTTCATGGCTTTCCACTTATATGAATATGCAACCTATGTTGAATCATAATGAGTAAACCTGGGGATTTTCCTACTAGGATTTCATTGATGGCCTTCTGAATCATTATTTTTGGCTTAATGTTTTATTGGACCTATCTCATCTATACCTTGTATTAATTTTTTAGTTATTTAAAAAAAGAAACCGGAAGTCTCATTTTTTATATATATATTTTTTATTCTTCTATTCTTTCAACTCACCAGACCTAAGTCCATTTTTGAACATCTTTGCAGACCCTGAAAAAGGACATCCATCAAGAGTATCACGAGGTGGTTGAGAGACATGTTTTTACAAGTTTGAGTTGTTTACTCATTAGTGGTTGTATTCTATTTTATACCATTGATTTTCATTCAAACAGAGTTAATTTGTTTTTATTCTATGTTTTTCATGATTTTCAGTTACGGGCACAAGAGCTGATGAGGAGGTATTCTTTCTTTTCTTAACTATTATTCATCAATTGATGATGCAAAGCTGATGGATATGTCTTTTAAAAGTTTGTCTTCTAATCACATAACTATGTACAAACAATTGACAAATTAATAGAAACTGTAGATATTGAACAAATTTTCCAGAAGGCTATTTAGGAACAAGGACAAGGCCAGGTTCATATCTTCCTCTTGCTTTCTCCTTCAATTCCTCCTCAAATGCATATTCAACTTTTTATATTATCCAATATCAACATGAATATCATTCACTCATTTAAACCCACCATTCCTACATTGTCAATAATTCAATCCTTCAAAATAAACCCACCATCTTAATTTGTTTATTTTGTTGGACAAGTGACCTCAATAACTTAAGAAGGAGGTGAATTAAGTTTCAAAATTTTTCCACTAACAAATTTTAATCCCCTCTTTAAATGATATATGATAGATTTAAAGTACAGAAGAAGTAACAGTAATCAATTTAATTGATGTTCTTTAAATGTGCAAGACAAAATCAATTGCAATAAAGTAAATGAGATAAGGGAAGAAAGAATTGAAACTCGATTTATACTGGTTCAGCCACTTTCCGTGCCTGCCTTCAATCCTCAAGCAACCCACTTGAGATTTCCACTATCTTTATAAAACTCTTTTACAACTTCTGAACCACCTAGGGATCCATTTCCCTTGTGTTCAAGATTATCATAATTCAAGAGACAAACAGTCCCTTGATCACAACAAATATTTTTCATAAAGTACAAATGTTTTTCTCTCTTTTAGAGAAGATAATACAAGTTGAAGATCTTAGAAGAATACTCAAATGATTTGCAAGTGCTTGACCAATGATTTGTTTCTTGAGAGAATAAGATAATAAGGTTCTTAAAAACTCTAAAGATTTTCGTAGACAAGTCACATATTTATAGGCCTTTGATGACTTTTCAAAAACTTATGAAGAGATGTGACTTTTCAGAATATATTTCAAAAATTATCTTACTGGTAATCGATTACAACTTATTAGTAATCGATTACACAAATACACATTGAGGGGTCATGACTTTTCAATTTGAATGTCTGAAGTTTTGTTATTGGTAATCGATTACAGGAAAGTGGCAATCAATTACAATATTTAAATTTCAAATTTCAAACTTCTTTTTGAATAGTTTTTATTGTAATCTATCTCTGGTAATCGGTTACTAGGCATTGTAATCGATTACCAGTGGAAAAATTGTTATTTCAGAAATGATAAAATATTTTAAAACCCTTTGTGATTATTTTGAAAATCATGTTTTGAGGCCAAACTTTTTCAATCAATAAGAGATTCTTTTAGCATGTAGATGCACTATGTCCTTTCTTACCACAATAAAAATATGTAAAGAAAGGAGACTATTCTTTTTAGTAGATGCAAATAAGTTTTTGTACAATTTTTGTTGTTTGTTAGGTCTATATCCTAATCCAGCCTTATCAAACACACATCTTTGCTTTCCTAGTATAATGTCTAAATTATTTTTGCCAATAGTAAATTTGGCAAGAGAATTTTTCAGATCTTTGATTTCTTCTTTAAATTTGTTAGAACATTTACATGAGTTAGATGCTTCATTACTATCTTGTATCAATTTTATGGTAGAAAATTGTTTTGTATCAATTGGTTTTAAAGTTTTGACTTCAGTTCTAAGATTTTCTAATTCTTCATTTAATTTCAAAATTTCTTTTTCTAAATTTGAAATAGTTTTCTTAGAAAATGAAACTAGTTTGGCAAGTTTGATTGATTCTTTATGTAAGTCATTGAATGCATCTTGAAGTTCATAAAAGGAAATAGATAAGTTATTGTCAGAAGATGTTACCTCTTCTTCGCTTTCATAGTTTTTGGCCATGAGACTTAGATTCACGACTTCATTTTCAGAGTCGCCAGATGAATCCATATCGTTATCTTCCCAAGTGATGTAAGCTTTCTTTGCTTTCTTATCTTTGCAGGTTTTCTTGTCAGATTTTTCCATTCTTTTCTTGAAACTAGGGCAATCAACTCTCAGATGTCCAATTTGATTACATTCATAGCACTTTGGAATAGAAGATGAATCTTCTCCTTTTTTCTTTGAATCGAAGTTTGTTCTTCTTTGATTTCCTTTGTTCCTTAGAAACTTATTGAATCTCTTTACGAAGAACTGAAATCATCTTCTTCTTCTATTTCATTCAAGTCCTCTTTGTCACTTTCTTCTTGAATAAAAGATGAGGCTTTAAGTGCAATTCCTTTCTTTTTCTTTTCATTTTCTTCATGTTGGTTTAGTCTCTTTAGTTCCATTTCGTGTTCCTGAAGCTTTCCAAAAAGAGTTGCAAGAGACATGTTAACGAGAGCTCTCGATTCTACGATTGCAGTTACCTTTGGTTGCCATTCCCTGCTTAAACATCTTAGTACTTTGTTAATGAGATCCTCGTTAGGAAATATCTTTCCTAATGATGCAAGATGATTAACTATATGTGTGAATCTATTTTGCATATCATGTATGGTCTCATTTTGGTTCATTCTAGAAAGTTCATATTCATGTGTTAGGGAGTTTATTCTAGATCTCTTTACATCAGTTGTTCCTTCATGGGTTACTTGTAATGTATCCCACATTTCTTTTGCATTCATACAATTTGATACTCTAAAGTATTCATCTATGCCTAATGCAGAGGTAATTATGTTTTTGACCTTTAAGTTATATTGTACCCTTCTTCTTTCCTCTTCATCCCATTGTTTCCCGGGTTTTTCTATAGTTGCATTTGCTACTACCATTGTAGGGATGTAAAGACCGATTTCAATGGCTTCCTAGATGTTTAAATCTATATCCTCTATGAAGATTTGCATATGGATTTTCTAGTAATGATAACCCACACCATTAAATATAGGAGACCTATTAATGAAATTTCCTTCAGGAAATAGAAAGTTTGACAAGACTGTAATTATTCTTGAAGTTTCTAAACTTTATACAAGAATCAAGCTCTGATACCACTTGTTGGACAAGTGGTCTCAATAACATAAGAGGGGGGAGGAGGTGAATTAAGTTTCAAAATTTTCCCTCTAACAAATTTTAATCCCCTTTTTAAATGATGTATGATAGATTTAAAGTATAGAAGAAGTAGCAGTCATCAATTTAATTGATGTTATTTAAATGTGCAAGACATAATCAATTGCAATAAAGTAAATGAGATAAGGGAAGAAAGAATTGCAAACTTGATTTATACAGGTTCGATCACTTCCCGTGCCTACGTCCAGTCCTTAAGCAACTCACTTGAGATTTTCACTATCTTTGTAAAACTTTTTTACAACTTCTGAACCACCTAGGGATCCTTTTCCCTTGTGTTCAGGATTATCACAGTTTAAGAGACAAACAGTCTCTTGATCACAACAAATCTTTTTCAGAAAGTACAAATGTTTTTCTCTCTTTTAGAGAAGATAATACAAGTTGAAGATCTTAGAAGAATACTCAAATGATTTGCAAGTGCTTGGCCAATGATTTGTTTCTTGAGAGAATAAGACAATAAGGTTCTTAAAAACTCTAAAGATTTTCGTAGATAAGTCACATATTTATAGGCCCTTGATAACTTTTCAAAAACTTATGAAGAGATGTGACTTTTCAGAATATATTTCAAAAATTATCTTACTGGTAATTGATTACACAGTTACACATTGAAGGGTCATGACTTTTCAATTTGAATTTCTGAAGTTTCGTTATTGGTAATCGATTACAGGAAAGTGGTAATCAATTACAGTATTTAAATTTCAAATTTCAAACTTCTTTTTGAAAAGTTTTTATTGTAATATGTCTCTGGTAATCGATTACCAGTGGAAAATTCTTATTTCATAAATGATAAAATATTTTAAAACCTTTTGTGATTATTTTGAAAATTATGTTTTAAGGCCAAACCTTTTCAATCAATAAGAGATTCTTTTAACAAAAATAAACTAAGTCTTATCTTTCTGTTGATCTTGTTTTCTTGATCTTGAATTTTGACTTGAAGTAATCTTATGTTGCTTACACCTTGGCATCATCAAAACCTTTATACACATACATTCACACATTTATATAATATTTCCTTTGCTAGCCACCATTATTTTTTCATGTAACATGTTTCAAAATAGGAAATGACCTAGTGCAAGCTCTATGACTTAAAAGCCAATTTTTTATTTTAACTTTTCTTTTTCAGTCACATATATAAGGCTGATCAAGAGCCACTTTAAATATTATAGAACATTGTTAGTCCTGAAGGTAGCTTTTATCAAAGTTTTTAGCTCATAAGGATAAACAAATCATACCTTCAATCAATATTTTTAATTATAAGATTCTGATATCATTCTCATTCTCATGCTTTGGACCAAAATAATGATAATAATCCATTGTTGGTACGGGAAGCTAATTCTTACCCAAGAGGAAGCCGTTGAAGCCTATGACACTGTTGTTATTAAATTCGAAGGAGTTAATGTTGTCATTAACTTTGATATAACAAGATATGACGTGGAAAAAATTATGAAGAGCAATAACCTTCTTAGCAGTGAACAAGCTATTTGTTTTTGTTTCCTTTTCAGCTAAAGAAAGGCGTAGATGGATTGTCTGGCAACTTTGCAAGGTTGGATTCACAAATTTCAAGTGTTGGTCAGACAACAACAAAGATAGGTGATCATCTCCAGGTAGAGAGTTCTTCTATTAGTCGACTATGTTTGATGGATGGATTTTGATCTTACATTTTTTTGTATTATTATGTTTTATAGGTTGGTCGGTTACTCCTTTGCCTTTGAAATATAATCATTTTTCTAATTTTTAATTCTGTTATATTTTTTCAAAGTGCAGATGCTCAACGAAAAACTTCTAATCAAAGAATTGAGTTGATAAAAGTAATACCAGTTTGTTCCTTTTTTTAAAAAAAATTTACCATCATTTGTGTTAGGAAATTTACCTATCATTGTTAATTTCTACAATACTTAATGGAATTCAATAGCAACCTAGGCGACCTGATGGAGCTTTCACCTCTTTTTTCTGATGATAGTCGTGTTGTTGATGCTGCTTCGATTGCCCAAAAATTATGTAAAAATTAAGATTCCTTTTGAATGTTATACAACTCTTTAACCAAATTATGTCAATGCTATGCAATTATGTTTATTTTTAGGGTCATTTGCTAAAGAAGATATAAGAAGACATGAAACACCTGTCCCATTAGCTATAGGTGTAGAAGCAAGATTCATTGCTTCATGATGATGAATCAAGATTGATTCAAGGTGTTTTGATGATAACAAAGATGATGACAAAAAGCCCATGAGAATGATTTCAAGATTCAGTCAAGAACAATTCAAGAATCAAGAGAAAGATTCAAGAGAAGTTTCAAGTTTCAAGTTTTCAAGAATCAAGAATCAAGAATAATCAAGAACAAGATTCAAGACTCAAAATTCAAGAATCAAGAAAAGACTCAATCAAGATAAGTACTGAAAAGTTTTTCAAAACATTGAGTAGCACATGAATTTTTCACAAAACCTTTTACCAAAGAGTTTTTACTCTCTGGTAATCGATTACCAGTTTATTGTAATCGATTACCAGTAGCAAAGAGTGTTTTCAAAAAGCTTTCAACTGAATTTACAACGTTGCAATTGATTTCAAAATGGTGTAATCGATTTCAATGATTTGGTAATCGATTACCAGTGTGTTTGAACGTTGAAATTCAAATTCAAATGTGAAGAGTCACATCCTTTCACAAGAATGTTTTGTGTAATCGATTACCAGTGATAAGTTTTGAATAAAAATCAAAAGATGTAACTCTTCCAATAGTTTTCAAGTTTTTCTAAAGGTTATAACTCTCCTAATGGTTTTCTTGACCAGACATGAAGAGTCTATAAAAGCAAGTTCTTAACTTGCATTTTAAAGACAATCGATTACAATCTTTTACATCCTTTGAATCTCTTGGAACATCCTCTTGAATTTCTTCTTCTTCTTCCTTTGCAAAAGCTTTATTAAGTTTTCTGGTTTTCCAAACCTTGAAAACAAAACTTTTGCTATTCATCTTTTTCATTCCCTTCTCCCTTTGCCAAAAAGAATTCGCCAAGGACTAACCGCCTGAATTCTTTTTGTGTGTCTCTTCTGCCTTTTCCAAAAGAACGAAGGACTAACCGCCTGAATTCTTTTGTGTCTCCCTTCTCCCTTGTCAAAGAATTCAAAACGACACAGTCTGAGAATTCTTTTGATTCTTCCATTTCCCATAAACAAAAGATTTCAAAGGACTAACCGCCTAAGAATTCTTTTGTTTCCCTCTTCACAAAGTTTCAAAGGACTAACTGCCTGAGAACTTTGTCTTAACACATTGGAGGGTACATCCTTTGTGGTATAAGTAGAGGGTACATCTACTTGGGTTGTTGTGACTGAGAACAAGAGAGGGTACATCTCCTGTGGATCAGTTCTAGTGGAGGGTACATCCACTAGGTTGTTCAAAGAGAACAAGGGAGGGTACATCCCTTGTGGATCTTTGCTTGTAAAAGGATTTTTACAAGATTGAAAAGAAATCTCAAGGACCGCAGGTCGCTTGGGGACTGGATGTAGGCACGGGTTGTTGTCAAACCAATATAAATCTCTTGTGTTTGTCTTCTTCTTCCCTACACTCTTTAATTTCTGCTGTGCAATTTAATTACCGCTTTTACTTTTGGTTAAATTTATATTTTTGTTCTTTACTTTCTTAACAGTATTGTAAAAGCCTAAAAAGGGTAAATTGTAATTAGTAAAGGTCATTAATAATTAATTCAACCCCCCCTTCTTAATTATTTCGAGGCCACTTGATCCAACAATAGGAAATGCAACTGCTAACTGCTAGCAGAGGATTAGCAGTAGCAGTTGCTAATTTACAGGACTACTACAATGGTCAGTATTTTACAAAAAACTTGAACCATAACTTATTATTAATATTTATACATTTTTGTCAAACAAAATAATTACAAGAATCAAAGTTGTACACAATTTTCTGTTAAAAACTATTGCAATATAGTTAGTTTTTTCTTTAGGAATATTATGACTGACAAAGTACATTATTCAATCTAATATTTTTTTTATCTGCTATGTTATTTACTTTCTATTGACTAGATAAAATGTTTAGCATGCTTTAAAAGTTGATTAGCTATGTCTAGGGGGAATATCAAAACTCACTTTGATTTATCGATGATGTTGAATATTTATGTGGTTATTTAACAGGTTCTTCCTATTAAGCGAATAGGCCATAATTAGACCATTTGTCATGTTAAACTTCTTTATGATCTTCTTATATTTACTATATTTTTTAATGACATTTACCGTATTTGTTACAGTGGCAATGTATAATTTTGAATAAAAACTTACTTTACTGAACAATGACGAGCTCACTTTTAATTTTCTAGAGGCACTTCTTTGTGCCTTTTTGTCTTTTGCTTTTATCCGTGTTGTGCATTCCTTATCTTGAAATGCTTGTGTCTAGATTTAAGGACATATGCTTTTATCATATCCTATCTTTCTTCAATATGGTGTGAGCAAAATGTAAACAATACTCAGGAATTAAATCACATGGAGTTTTTGTTTACTACATTTATCTTGTAATTGTAACTTCTTGGTTGGTTGTTTGGTGTTAGCTTCAGAGTCCTCTCTCTATATTTTCAATAGATTTTGAATACTTTGTTGTTTACTTTAGGCCCCGTGGCTTTTTTTATTTCCTTTTAATTTTTTATTTCCTTAATCTATGACTAACTTTTTCCATATGGGTGGTGGTGTTCGGTGGTGGTTGTGGGTGGTGGTGGTTGTGATAAGCTTCTTTTGTTGCTCTTTTTTTTTTCAAACTCTTTTTTTTCCTTTCTATTTTCACTCCGTCAATTCTAATATTTGATTACTTTTTCGGTTTGGGATTCTCAAATTGGCATAATGGTTGTATGACTAAAGAAATTGATGGCAAAAGAGAAATATTGAAGCTTGGAGTAAGAATTACATGTTTCTTCAAGTACATGTGAGATGCAAGTCTGATTTGTATACCTTTAATATGATGGTGCTCAGTAATATTGTTTTCAAGTCTTACTTAAGTTATTAATTTTGGGTGACAAGTTTTTAATTTGATACACTATTTTTTGGGTGAATCTTTGATATACTATTGAGTTTTATTATATTATAAAGTTTCAACTTCTCTTATTTTCATTTTTCTTCTTTGATGGTTGTGTGGCGGTTGAGATTAAAGAGATCATGAAAGGAATTTCATTGTGGGTATAGTTGCAATTTTGACAGATCTCAAAGTGTGGTTCATAGTGATTGATGGATGAATTTCTATTGGAAATTTTTTTCAGCCTTAAAGCTGAAGTTTAGATGTGTTTGTTTGTTGTAATTTTTTGTCTCTTCTATTTATATGTTTTTTTCTCATCATAACATATACATTTCTATTCTCATATAAGAAATTGAACCTTTTTTATTAAAGCATTGTTACTTGTATGTGATATGATATATGGTGTTGTTGTATGGGATTGGTTTAATGTTTGTTTCAGCCTTGCAATGATTGATTAGATCCTGTATACAAGATTTTTCTATCACACAAGCTGAAAAGTCAGCTTCCCCTAGGCACAACTTTGATGATACTCATATGAGTGTATATTTTTTATAACTAGGTTAATAGATTTATCTGGTCAACAAAATGTAATATTTATATTTTGTTTCAAAATATGCAGCAAACTGTATTTGGTAGTGTAGACTATGATCCTGAAATGTTGGAATGTTTCACACCAACCAAAAGGTTATCCTCTGAATCAAAGTTTCATGATGTTAGTGCGGAAGACCTTGCTTCTGTTCAGCTTTCAAGCTCGAAGCTATCTAAACAAATGAAAATTGAATGAATTAGCAAGTTAGTAGATAATTTTTTGGTGCAATTGTGATTTCCAGGGGTGGAAATTTCATTATGTAGCATTTTGGTTTACATATGATTTTGAAATAGGATTTAGATGAGTGAATCATTGGTGGGGAAACTGTATTTTTTTTGTGTGACTTTTATGGGTACATTTAGCACATCTGTTTAAAGTTAAGGGTTTCATCCCTTTTGGTTTGTAATCGCATATCTTTTAATTTCATATCTAACTATATTTTCATATTACTTATAGTTTAATGGTCTATATATAAAAGTCTGATATTTACAATTTATTAAGTTCTTAAAATGGGAGTGATTATTTTTAAGTTATTTATTCGAATGAATGATAACAAGTAGTAAAACAAGAGCACGTGGTTACATATAGATGTGTTAACATCTAAACCATAAGAACCCAACATATATAAGCTAGAGTAAGAAATAACATATATGTTGCCACTTCTTAATTAGGATAGCAAATAAAAACGGTTTTCATCTTCAAAGTTATTTTTTTCTTCCAAACAAGATGTTGACATAATTAATCTCTTGTCACTTTATATGACAGATTTTCACTTCCTGTTAGTCCCAACACAAATAAAAGGTCTCAATATATGAGTATATCTTTACATTCATAATATGACTAATTTGAATATGTCAAATTGAAGCATATATGATCTTTGCATGTAGTGTGATGATAACCCAAAGACATTTGTCTTGTTATGAATATTTTAATTATTCTTAATGATATTAAGTGATTTGATAACACATATTTACTAGAGGCTATTTTTCTGTGTTGGCAGGCTATACCAGACTATTTGTGCCCCATCTTTGGTTAGCTACTTTTGTTCTCTCACGTGCATCAAGAAAAATAGAGAGTTGTAGTTGTTGTGTCCTCTTCTCTTCTACTACTTTTCACGAAGTTGCAACAAAAGGCTTCTCTTGCTTCTCTCTTTCAGTTCTTCTTTAGATAGAACCCACTCATTTCATCAAGAAGCAGGTATGATCTATTAGCATTATATTTGAAATTACTTTACTCTATGTCTTTCTTTGTTAGTGATTTCTTTAGTGTTTAGTTTCTGACCTGGTCTCATTTCTCCATCTTATTGTTACTTATTATTTGAATGCCAGATATGATGGCTTTGTCTCTGCTACGACAAATCCAACTCAAAGATATACACCCTGGCTTCCATTCGTAGGTAGTGACAACACAAATCATATAGAATATGGACTATTGTTAATAATGACCAACCTATCCAAGTCCTCATTTTGCATTTGACTTTGTTTGACTCTAAGGTATGTATAATATCAATAAAATTTTGGACTTTTTACCTATCACTTAGAATATAACAAATTCGTTTATTTTCCTATTTATCATACTATGAGGTCTCATAATTTGTTTTTTTGTTTTTGGTTTGTAGTTTAATAAAATTAAATTGAATAATATATCAAATTGGGTAGAAATCAGCAAATACATATTATTGTATATGTTTTTCTTCATGACTAATAAATTTACTATTATTATTAAAAATAAACAGGCACTACTAAAAAAAGCCTTTCTACATCGGTCAATTAACATCAGTTATTGCAAAAACTAATGTTATCGAAAGCGCAGTGGCATTTTTGTAAATAAATGGAGTTACTTAACATCGGTTTTATAAAAACCGATGTTAACTACTTAATGTTAACAACGGTTATTTAAATAACCGATGTTAACATGAGGTTAAGATGAATATGTTAACATCGGTTTTGTAAAAACCGATGTTAACTTCATAGTGTTAACATCGGTTTTGACAAAACCGATGTTAAGGAGTTGAACTGAACATCGGTTTTTTGAGAAACCGATGTTACCTTGTTGAAGTTAACATCAGTTTTTAGAAAACCGATGTTAACAGATTCATCCTAACATCGGTTATCCTTAAAAAACCGATGTTGATGTTGTTATGTTAATAAGTTAAAACATGTTGAAATTTCACAACTCGCGTGCTCGAAAACCCTTTTGCACTCTCGATTCTCTTTCTCCTCCCACCTGAAATCTGCCAGAAACCTCTTGGTCAACACCCACATTGCCCCACATTCATTTCGATACTGTCGGAAACCGCTGGCTGGAACCCACAGAACCTCCTATCGAAGAAAAGTCGAAGAAAACCCTACACTGCTGTTGGAACTGTGTGGGTCGAGAAAACCCTACACTGCTCTTGGAACAGTCGTGGGTGCTCAAAGCTCAAAGCTTTCTATGCTGCCAGTTAACAAGGTATGAGCTCTACCTTAGTTTGTTGCTCTTCTTAGTAAGTTCTTAATCAGTGCGGTGGCATTGTCCGAAGGTTCTTATCAAATTATTGGGTCATTTTGTCCACTTGGCTAACCATATAAAAGTATCAATAAGAATGGTAATGTGGGGTTTCATTTTGTTGTGGCAGTTGATTGTGCTTTTTCTGGTTTTCAGCTTTATTAGAGGTTGCACTAGAACTATCAGCACCAATCTGTGCTTCTTCCTCGTCTACCAGCTCAATATCTTTCCTTTCAATTTTTGTTTTGTAAATTACAGTGTAGTTTACAAAAGCAAAGGTGAAACGAAAGATATTAAGCTGGTAGAGGAGGAACAGGCACAGATTGGTGCTGATCCTTCTAGTGAGACCTCCAATAAATCTAAGAATTATAAGGAGGAAGCACAAAATGCAACATAGAAGCATAAACCAAAGAAGGTAGAGAGTGTCAACGCTGATGCAGAAGCCTTTGGTGATCACTGGAAAATTCTGATTGCTCTATGCATTCTGAAGCTGAACCACTAGAACATACGAACAAAAGAGATACAGGCCATCAAAGTGTGTCATTGGAGAATAAGACAGGAGATTCATCTGTGCTGAAGATAGGAAATTCAGGTAAAGTTGTGATAAAACAAGACATGAAGGGAAGAAGACATAAATATGGGTTTAACAACAACAAACGTGAGAAGCCAGAGAAGAAAAGGGTCGTGGATGATGAAACTGGCGACAAACATCAGCTGGATGAAGTCCTAAGGATGCCATGTACATGTGTATTTCTGAAGATATAGTATTTATATTCCATCAAGCATACCGTAGGTGATTTTTATAGCATGGTTGCCCCAAATCACAATTAAAAAGCACAACTACCAATCTTTCGGAGTCCTTTGGTTAATTTGTCTTGTCTCCTTCTGTGGTGGGGTTTTGTTTAATAATATTATACTTTTGCCTTCCAAAAAAAACTTATGACTGATCCTCTTTTCATTAATCCTATTTTATATGTTGTTGTATATTATTGTATAAAAGATCATGGGTTCTCCACCTGCCTCCACTCCTCATCCTCCTCCTCCTCCTCCTTCGGACGCATCGGCTTCGCCGTCTGTAGTGAAGCGGACACGCAAAACCTCACATCTACGATCGTTGTCCACTAGACCACCTGGTGTTGAGAGACCAGTGGTGCATGTTGATCCTGCTACCAGGAAGGCCGACGATCCCCACAGGAAGAAATTAAGAACATATTTGGGGATTATGGCACGTGATAAGGTGAACGTCACCTACAAGAATTGGAAGGAGGTCCCTACTGCTCAGAAGGACCTGATTTGGGAGGATATTCAGGTATTTCTCTTTTCTTATTTGATTTTGTTTAATTAATAGCCAAAAAATACATTATTGTAACAAATAAACTTTATTTCATGTTGTCAAGCGGAATTTGATATCCTAGAGGCTTCTGATAGTAGGACGAAAAGGAAGTTACTATAGACCGTGGGGGAGAGATGGAGGCAGTTTAAATCAGACCTCCCGAGGAAATGGGCCCTTGCAGCCGATCAGACGGTGTCGAGGACACTGTCTATGAGAAATACGGCATTAGCAAGGAAAAGTGGGCCCAGTTTTGCCAGACTCGCAGAGACCTTTCTTGGGAGGTATGTTCCTTGCCATTTAAGTTGTTTTTCATATTAAACATGATGTTGTTATACTTCATTCTACCCATTTCAAACATTATTGTTTAATTTTTCAGGATGTGCGCAAGAAAGCACAGGCCATCCAGAAGCAGAATACTGCCCCCCACGTTGTGTCTCGTGGGGGTTATGATTATTTGGAGCAGAAGCTCCTGGCTGAGAAGATGAAGAAGAAGCTGGAGGAAGCTGCACAGTCAGGAAGCGTTGATGGCGTCATCGACCCTCCATCCCCGGTCAGACGCCACGTGAAGTGGAAGATGGTCCGCACGAAGAAGACAAGGGAGATGACGACTGAGGCCGCAAAGGAAATCACTGTGAAGATTGTAAGTCATTTTCAACTAACCATTACAATTATGTTTCAATATTTAATGCCATGTACCACTGTGTGTTTTCCGTGCAGGATTCGTTTGAGGAGCAGGCCACACAGGGATCGTTCGTCCCCCATGGACGTCAGGATGTTCTCGCTGCTTCTATTGGACGTCCAGAGCACCCTAGACGTGTCCGTGCTGCTGGAACCGGTGTCACCATCAAGAAATACTTTGGATCGGCTCCACGGACGTCCCGCAGTGCTTCCTCCCTGCCTCCTGACGAATTACAACAGCTGACCCAACAGATCAGGGACCAGCTAGAGGAGTTCATCACAGAGAAAGTGACGAGGCAGGTCATGGCATCCTTCAGCCACATGCAGTCCTTGCTTCAGTCGCAGATGCAATCTCAGGGACTTACAGTGCCTCCTAAGCCTCTGGTTGGTCCCTCCGGTCCTCGAGTGAGCACAAAGGGGAGTTGTGTTGATCCCTGACAGGTGCGGCTTGTACATAGAAGCAGATCCTGCCCGCCTGGTTGCCATGGGGAGAGTTTATGAGGGATCCACTGTTGTTCATAACACTTCTTTGTTGCCTGGCCAAGTAAAGGTGAGTGTGGAGGAGGTTACAGATGCAGATGCTCCAGTTCCTGTACCCACTGATGAGGTTTCCTTAGTGGGGCAGACACTTCACACCTTCCTTGCTTGGCCGACACATCTGGTCAAGTCTTTATCACAACAGGTACTTATTGTCTTTACTATATGTTTCTTCTTTTTAAATTAATTCATTAAGTGTGCCTCAAATTAGGCTATTTAACTTTGTTTCATGAACATGTAGTTGTGTCTCTGGCAAAACCACCTCCGAAGCCCGATCCGGAGGTCGATGATCCACTTTATCTGATGACATTGACCATCCCAGAGCTTTTCTTGAGGCCTTATCAGGTTAGATGGGATGCCACCGTGTTCGAGGTCTTTAATCCAGATTTCCCCCTCTATATAAAGCATGAAGACCTCTCCGAAATCGCACACGGTGGTCAATGTCTCAGCATATCAGTGTTACAGTTGTGGATTCTGTAAGTCATTTTATATTACTTTTAATTACCTAAGTTATTGATTTCAATTCATAAATATTTAACTTTGACTTAACATAAACAGGCATCTCACAGAAACATGTATGCGAGTGGGGAATTCTGATATCTATGGATTCCTCGAGCCACAGTCCATTCAGAGATCTGGGCAATCGCAATTTGAGTCTGAAAGTTACATAAAGAGTTGGATGCAAAGTTCACAATGCGATGTCTATCTTGGAGCCTACCTAAATGGGTAAGTCACAAAATAACTAAATTTAATTAATGTTTACTAATGTACTAACCCATTTTAGGTTCCACTGCAGAGGACACTGGCAGATGGTGGTCATCCTGCCCAAGGACCTAGTTGTCTGGTTTTGTTCATTGCATAACAGGCCAGACAACTACCTTAAGGGAATTATTAATAGGTTAGTGTTCTTTTCAATACATTTGCATTGTAATAGCTTAACATACAATACCAGTTTTTAATTGTTACTCATATGGAACAGTGCTATCAAAGGACTTGATGATGCTCCACAGCCTAAATCAAAGGCTTCTGCTAGGTGGATTGTCGTCAAGGTACGTCATTTACATAAAATCGATTTATATATATTTCTTTATGTGTCTGTACACTAGTTGTTTAATTAATATCCAAATTTCATTATGTATTTAGTGTAATAGACAAAAAGGAAGTACTGAGTGCGGCTACTATGTGATGCACTGGATGTCCACCATCATTTTAGGAACTTTTAGGAATAATTGGGAAACGGTAACTTTATTTCAAACAAAATCGATTTATTTATAATTTGTATTACATTATTAAGTAATTATGATTTATTTCATCATGCAGTATTTTAACGATCCTAGACCATTGGAGCCAGAGAGATTAAAGGCATTGCGGATCCAGTGGGCACAGTTTTATCTCCGAGTTAGAGATCAGGCCTAGGATTTAGGGACATTATCTTTAGCTTTAGTTTACTTTGGTTTAACATTTTTGACGTTTTCTATGTAACATGAACATTGAATTCATTTGATGTTTGTTCTTTATGATAAATCAATTATTTGATGTTTATTATCATTAAAACTGCTTGAAAGTAGAATAAAATGTTTATTTGCTGTGAATTGGGCCTGAAATTGCATTTGACAGGTACAATTTTGGGTTTACTGTAAAAACAAAAAGTATATATATAAAAAATACTTGAAAACAACATCAGTTATTAACAAAAACCGATGTTAATATCATAAACAACATCGGTTATTTACAAAAACCGATGTCGATATGAACCTTAACATTGGTTGTAGTAAAAAACCGATGTTAACGTTTGTATATTAACATCGGTTATTTATGTATAACTGATGCCAGCGTTTGTTTTTTAACATCGGTCATCTGTAGATAACCGATGTCAAATCTTGTACATTAACATCGGTTAGTTATAAATAACCGATGTGAACATTTGAATATTAACATCGGTTATGTACACATAACCAGTGTCATACACAAAGAACTACACCAAATAAGTGTATGCATCATCAATGTTGACATCGGTTTTATAGCAAAACCAATGTTAATGGAATATATTAACATCGGTTATCGTAGGAAATCGATGTTAATGTATTACATTAATATCGGTTTTTCTAAAAAACCGATGTTAATATAACATATTAACATCGGTTTTACTGCAAAACCGATGTCAACGTTCATCATGCGTACACTTTTTTTGCTGTTGTTCATTGTGTTTAACATCGTGTATTTAGAGAACCGATGTTAACATTGATACATTCAACATCGGCACTTTCAACATCGGTTTTAGAACCGATGTAGAATGTTCTAAATAATCGATGTTGAAAGTGTATTTTCTAATAGTGAGGGTGTTAAGATTGAAACTTTAATTCAAGAAGATGTATTCCACCTACTTTAATTTGGATATAGAAGTAGGTAGGGTGTATATGTTTTAGAATATGTGTGTTTGTAGTAATAATAAACCACATAGAGTTATAAACCACATATATAAGTTGATTATGACAAGATACTTTGCAATTACATATATTGATACATAAAAAATCACAAAAATTGGTCTCATAGTATGATACTTTGCAATTACATATATTGGCCTCACAGTATCAATCAAGGATGTTGTGAACATGAAAGCAATAACAAGTCTTCTTATAGGTTGGCCATTTCAACTTATGTAGTTATGTTTTATTGCCAGAGAACCATTACAAACTTTATATGTTGTTGTCTTATGAAATTAGATGTTTTTGGATTGCTTACAGGAATATCATTAGAAATAACTTATATCAAATATGGATATCCAGTCAATAGGATTTTCATATTTTTCTATGTCATGGAAGATAAATGTACAACCTTTATCAATTTATTATTCGGTGTGTGATAGAAAAAAATATTCAAATAGTATTTATAGAATTTAAATAGTTTGACATCCATACTAGATGAACCAAATAACAAAGTTTATATTAAAATAATTTTGCATGTCATAATCACTTTGTCATATAATAAGGTAAATAGTGAGTGAGATTCATTTGTGTTTGTAATTTAAGTGCATTATACTCTACCAATCTCTCTAAACTTTGTTTAGAACTTTTTCTGATGTATTTTAATGCTTTAGTCTTGTGAACTTATGAGCTAAATAGATAATATTATTTTATAAAATATATTATATATTCCAATTTTATTAGTTTTGGTTTTCATTTATAAGTTATACATGACTAAATAATTACAATTCTACTATACATTTAATTTTACAGCAGTTTACCCGTTCGTCCCCACGAGTACCAAACTAGTATTTAATAATAATAATATTTATTAGTTATATATATATATATATATATATATATATATATATATATATATATATATATATATATATATATATAATATTCTAAAATGCTCAGTGAGACCTTTTTAGAATTTTAACTCCAATGAGTATCCTTCTCTTGATTTTTGTAAGTAGTCACCTCTAATTGGATTTTCGTCGTCATATCGTACACTCTCACCGTAATTGATCTACACAACCGCTTGGGACAATAAAAAGAAAAAAATTTGGAGGGTATTGAAGTGAAGGAGGGAACTTATATGCTTTTTCACAAGTCTTAAAATTGTGATTTGATGGCGATTCCCATTACATACCTAGGGATACCCATTGGAGCCAATCCTAGAAAGCTATCAACATGGTAGCCGGTGGTGGATAAAGTCAAGAGGGACTTGCAACTTGGAGACATAGAAATCTATCTTTTGGGGGCTTTATTTGCTTTATCAAGTTGGTACTTTCGTCAATACTTTTTTTTCATGTCTTTCTTCATGATGCCAAAGGTAGTGGTGAAAACCTAGGTTTCTTTACAAATGAACTTCTTGTGGGGATCCTCGGATGGGGAGAGAAAGCTATCATGGATGGAATAGGAACAAGTGTGTCGTCCAAAGCATCTAGGGGCATAGGGATCAAGGATATAAGTAACTTTAATAAGGCTTTGTTGGGTAAGTGGAGGTGGAGGATCATAGTTGAACCAAACAACATGTGGGCAAGGGTCATTAGAGCTAAGTATGGAGAGTTTGGTCTTAGGATGAGATACTTTGTAATGGTGGGTCATCTTTGTGGTGGAAGGATGTGGTGCATGCTTTAGAGGGGGAAGTTTCAGGGTGGTTGTTATCTAATGTTGAATGGAGAGTAGTCATGGGGATAAAGTGAGTTTTGGGAGGATAAATTAAAGGTTTCCTTCAATAGACTGTTTGCTAATTAAGAACATAAAGTGGCTTTGGTGAGTGACATGGGTTGTTCGGAGGGAGATTCTTGGGAGTAGAATTTTAGATGGAGAAGGCCTTGGTTTGAGTGGGAAAAATATGTATTGGAAGGTTTTTTCAACTCATCAGTTCTATGTAGTTACTAAAAGAGGGGAGGGATTATCTCTAGTGGAAATTGGAAGTCGATGGTGTATTCTCAGTTAAAAGTGCCTTCAATCTTCTTAACAACCATAGTAGTGTGGAACTGTTATGTACTCTGAACTTAGAGCTGTGGTTCCTGGAATTCGAGGACCAGGAAGAACCTCCTTAACTAAAATAATAAAGGAAACTGACTATTATTTCTCCATAACTCTGAATTACACTCATCACCCTATATATAGTACTTGGATGATGGTAGTAGTAAACCACTAACATAAAGTTACTAGAATATTCTTGTAACAGAAATGCTAGTGCTAGAAGGAATGGTGGCGGACAACATGTCTCCCTAGCCCACTCAGCCTAATTCCTAATAACGGACTTAATCAATTATAATATGCTAAATACTTTGGTGCTGATATATTTCTCTTGGGTCTGCTTGTGTTATTTGTTTGTTGTGGTTTACTCTTCAAATCTGGAACCCAATTTTGTCTTCAAGGTGATTTGGTCCATTCAAACACCTTCCAAAGCACAAGCTTTCGCTTAGAAGATCCTTAAGGATTGGATTCATTCTCGACATAATTTGGCAAGAGAAGAATTTTGGGAAGGGCTGATGATACAGACTGCCCTTTCTATTCGTAGCAATTGGAGACTACAAGGCATATGTTGCTTTCTTGTAATTTTGCATAGATAAGTCTAGAAGCTCTGTTACAAGTGGGCAGTCCAATTGGCACTACCAAATGACCTTATTTCTCTCTTCTAATAGCATTCTAGGATTTTGGTGGGGAAAAGGAAGAAAAAAGTGTGGGAAACTGTTAGGACGATAGTTGTGTGGTCTCTTTGGATTGTTAAGAATAATAAATTCTTCAATGGCACAACAATAGACCTGGATTATATTTTATAATTGATTAAGCTTAGAAGTTGGTCATGGTTCAAGGCAAAAATTGACGAGTGTTGCTTCTCCTTTTGTAAATGGAGTGTGGATCCTATAACGTGCCTGTCTCAAATTTAAAGATACCGCTGACTTATGTTTGCTGCCATACTAACTTGTGCAAGAGTTATGTACATGAAATTTGAGTTGTTTGTTGTTATCTGGTTTTGTGGGCTTTTCAGGTTTAGTGTTTAGGGTTTAAAATTTTAGTGTATCTTGTATGCTTTTTTCTATGTAGGTAGGGTATTGTGTTTCTTGTGTATTTTATCTTTTGTATCTTTGTTTTTGCACTCTTTCCGAGGTATCACTTGTAAATCCTTATTATTTATCTATTTGGCTCATCGAAAAAAAAAGAGAAGAAAACATCGTGTTAGTAGAAGAGAAAAGTAATAATTTGTATTTTTTTTAAATAAAGTAAAGCAAAATTTTTACTAGAACCCTTTAATTTTTCTTTCTCTTGAAATCTTTGTTCTAAAATACTATCTAATAATATAATAATGTGACAAGTGACAAATATTTATCTAAATTCCTCCCTTTCAAGTATCAGTTCATAAAAAATTATTTTACATAAAATAATGATTAATTCACAAAATATTTTTTTTTATTTCTCATGAAATAATCATTATTCTCATTGGATAATTAAAAGAGTTAAATTTAGTAATTAATTAAAACTATTTTCAAGATAGATAAGGGTGTTTCCAAACTACTTCCTCCATCTCTAATTATTGTAAAAAAAATTCAAAAATTTGTTTGTCTCTTTTTTATAAGATTATTTTTTAATTTTTAGATGCATTAATTATTTTTTCCCCTACATATCCTTACTTAATCATTGTCTCTCCAAACAATAATGAGAAACAAGTAAGTAGATAGAGAGAGAATAAAAGGATAATTTTGGAATAATTTTATAATAAGAAACGGGGGAGTAATTATTAATATAATCAAATCACCTTATTTATTATGGGATCGTCGAATTCTCTTCATATGTGAAGATAAATTGTTTCTTAATTTTATGTGTTAGAGACCATAATTATGCCTCAATTTTTAATCTATTAGAATTTTTATTATCTCTTAGTGGGTTAAATTAATTTTCACTTATTTAGTGTATATCAGTTTTTTTTGCAGTCTAATAGATTCATTAAATTAGATAGATTCTATCTAAATATAAAAAATAATATAAATAATAATATAATATGTAACTCGTATTAATTAATTATGAATTATAAAATTTTTAATGATATATACTCATATATATACATCATACAAGAAGTCACAATATCAACATGTGAATTGTATGATAGTTGGCCAACATTTGGATTCTTGTCGGTCGAATTGATTCGCTTAATGTTAATTGCCGCGTAATCCATAGTGATTTGTGACGTTTTGGAAGGAAATGTGCAAAATACTCAAAATGGGGGCAAAATGGTAGTGGCTCCGCATAACTTTCTTGCTTTTTAAAGAACTACGTAGGTCTGAGTTCCTCATCACAATTGAGGATACGTAGGAGCAAGAGCCCCGCTCTTGTTGACCCCAAAAAGCTAAAAAACACAAAAAGGGAAAATAAAATAAATTTGAAGTCATGATTTTGCACATTTGATTAAAGGTTGTCGTCCCTTGTGACGGACGCGTGGGGTGCTAATACCTTCCCCTGTGTAAACAACTCCCAAACCTTTATTTCTTAAAGTTCGTAGACCCACTTTTGGTTTTTCTAACGTTTTCCTCAAATAAACGTTGGTGGCGACTCCACGCGTTTTCCTTCCTTGGAAGACGCACCCATGAGCCTCGCGTCGTCCTCCTGCCGAAGGGTAGGTTGCGACAATTGATGACTCCACTGGGGACCTTTTTTAGAGAGTTAGGCCATTTTAATCCGTGTGCATTATTTATCATGACTCACTCTTTTGTTTGTTTCCTGTTATTTCTCTTAGTTCTTGTATGCATATAACTCTTTGAGGCTTTTTAGTGTAATTATTTATTTAATATATGCATTGATAAATATTTGTTCATTTTGATGCACCCATGACATCTACACTTTTTGCACACACTGCGAGTTGTTAAGGGCCCTATACCTGGATCCATGGGAACATAGGAAGTGGAGGTGAATCGTGGCCATGCTAAGTCTCTGACTTGCTTGATGACAGTGAAACCTCATCTAGAGTTTTTCTCTTTGATGATACGTTGTCGCTAGTAGTCCCTACCGTCATAATGTTTAATATCAAAGGGGATGATATCTCTAGAAACCTTTGAAAGCTAGATGCAGCCACCTTGGGAATTATCATTAAAATAGCTAGCTTTTAGTTCCTCCCATTAGGATCCTGAAATAGGGGCACAGAGCAAACACGCTACGTGTTGTTTCCTTGATGTTGCCATGCATATCTTTGCAATGTCATGTTTGTGTGCGTCTCCATTATGTCATTATTTGATGGCGTTACCATGCTTGCTCGTCTAATATGTTTCTTTTTGTGCTTGTATATCTAGTATGTTTTCTATTTTGTGCTATCAACCATGTGCTCTCACGCGGGTATATATGTATTGCGTCGTCACTCATGTGTTGCATTTGTCTCGTCATTTTGTCATGGGAGGTCGGAAGGTCTGCATCACCTTCTTAAATGCAAATATGGGGCACTATGGTAATAACTGTAAATGATCCATGATGCTCAATGCTTTGTGGGTAAGAAGAGGTGATCTTCCAAGCTCTCATGTCTATAAATGCATTTGTGTCATGCACAACATAAGCATTCATTCATACATTCATCATAGGGAGTCGAAGTATTGATTGAACAGAATTTTTCATTCTAGCAAAACATGGGATCGAATCAAGCACCCTTGCTTAAGAAAAGGTTCTATCACATCAAAATTAAAAGCCTAGAGGATGCTAGTTTGCAAGAATTGGGGCAATTGATGGATTAACTCTAACATCAAAATTTCCGCAAGACATATGAAAAGATTTGGGACCTGGCTATGATAGAAGTCTTTATTGAAGCCATTGCGTCCCTCACTTAGTATTACGATCATCCACTAAGACGCTTCATGTTTTGGGACTTTTAGTTTGTATTGACCGTAGAAGATTTTGAAGAAATGGGGTGGTCGGAATACCAAGGAAGCGCTTGGAGGAGAAAGCAAAGGTTTTGGAAGGTCAAGGTGAATGGGTTTCGTTCATTGATGTCTTGGTGCTATTGGTATTTGAAATCGTCCTTTTTCCAAATATGGATGGGCTAGTGGATTTAGCAACGATCGACGCCTTCCTTGCTTATCACCATAGCAAAGAAAGCCCGGTCATTGCTATTTTGGTCGATGCCTATGACACATTTGACCAAAGATGCGAGAAGAGCGACATAAGGATTGCCTGTTGCACACCCACTCTTTTGTCATGAAAGTAGACCCGTCTGTCCCCTGCAAGGTCACCACATGTACGCTGAGGAAGGGAAGGCAAATTGGGAACAACTCTTGGCTAGTATGGTATGGGCATCCATTAATTGGTTCCCCTGTTGGAAGGAAGGAAGAGCCGAAGTTTTGTCCTCATGTGAGGGGTTTTTAAACATCCCCTTGATGGGAATGAGGGGTTGTATCAATTATAATCTCATCCTTGCCATAAGACAACTTGGCTACCCCATGAGAGGAGCGTCACCGGAAGAAAGTATCACGCCCTTCATCGCACAGGGTTTTAGTAACCCCAATGCAAGGATATTTCAAAGGGTCTGAAAGGTATGGAGCATGACGCAAATAAAGGATAAGGAGATTAGGGGAAGGAACAATGGGATCATCGGTGACTATCACAAGTGGTTGAAGGCTCAGACGCAAGAGCTAGATTGGCTCCCAAAGCTAAAAACCTCAAGTGAGGAAGAGGCTGAAACCCTTGAGGAGAGTGAGGAGGCGCACGCCTTAAAGGCGGAACTTGAAAAGGCACAAGCAGTCAAGGAAAGGTTCAAGACGACGACCATTAAGGTCCGGAAAGAGTACGACAAACTGAGAGACATCAATGTGGCCACAACCAAAGCATTGGAACGGGAAACAAAGAGGGCCCGAAAGGAAGAATGGGGCCAAAACAAGTTCTGAGGGGCTTTGTGGGAAAACAATAGTGAGCTTAAGCTTCGGAGGGCCGGGAGAAACCAGTCGAGAGTCGAAGGCATGATATTTGAAGACAAGTTGAAGACTTGCCAAAGGTAAAAAAAGAGCTTGTCCGAGCAATTGAGCAAGATGGAAGAAAACATGTGGGCCATCATTGACCAATACAAAGAGAAGTTAAGTCTAGCTGCAACCCATAAACAAAGGTTAGAGGACGAGTACACGAAGGTATCGGTTCTATAAGCAGAAAGGGAAGCAAGAGAGAGAGTGATCGATTCATTACACAAAGAAGCAATGATGTGGATGGATAAATTTGCTTTCCCCTTGAATGGGAGTCAAGAGCTTCCAAGACTACTAGCCAAAGCCAAGGCAATGGCAGACATGTACTCGGCTCCCAAGGATGTTCATGGGCTCCTCAATTATTGTCAACACATGATCGATTTGATGGCCCATATAATTAGGAACCGCTAAAGCGTTTGTATTTTCGCTTTAATTTTGACAAGATGAACATTTCTGTTCCTTAATAAAAATGAGTTTGATTCAATCCTATGTCTTTGCTCAAAATTTTGCGCGAGTCCAATACTTAGACAACTTATCTTTAGCATGCATTAATGTTTAGTTCTTTGTCGCATTACTCATTGCATTTTTGTTCTTTAGGTAGTAAACACCATAACTAAACACGCTTTAAGGCACCCTTATCGAATCCGTTCCAAAACTAGAGTCATGGGTGACATAGAAGAGGTGCAAGAACAAATGAAGGCCGATATAGAGGCCTTGAAGGATCAAGTGGCTTCCATAATGGAAGCCATGTTAAGCATGAAGAGAATGATGGAAAGCAACATGACCGCAGTTGCCGCCGCTAGCATCGCCATTGAGGTGAATCCTACCCATCCCTCTGCCATAAACCAAGCAAACCAACCCGCCCCGGACATGGTGGGACAAGGAGGAAAGGTGTTGGGCAGTACCGGTGGTCCACACTTGGGGTATAATAGGAATGCTTACCCCTACAACTTACCCCCCAATTATACGCCGCCCACCACGCACATGCCTAACAAGAACGTTAATTCTGCCGTTCCCGTTACCTTTGAGGGTCAACAACCCCAACCTGTAGGAGGCACCCGTGAAGAACCTCGGGAGCGTGCTCAAGGGGACTTCGACCCATATCCCACTTTCACCGTTGAAGGACCGGCATTTAATGCTATGCCTCAACCCAATACCGCGGGAGCTCCTCAACCCCGCCCTCTGCAGCCGCTGCATTTCTCAGTAGAGGGCCACCTCCGGCAGTGGAAGGGAGAGGGAAACTTGATCTCATCGAAGAGAGATTAAGGGCTGTCGAAGGGTTTGGTGATAACCCTTTCGCCGACATGACAAAATTGTGTTTAGTACCTGATTTTGTCATCCCTCCAAAATTCAAGGTATCAAATTTTGATAAATACAAAGGGACCACTTGCCCCAAAAATCACCTGAAGATGTATTGTCAAAAAATGGGGGCATGCTCTAGGGATGAGAAATTGCTTATGCTTTTCTTCCAAGAAAGCTTGTCTGGGGCGGCAGTCATCTGGTATACCATTTTGGAAGCTTCTCGCATCCGCTCACGGAAAGACTTGATTACTACCTTCATTAGGTAATACCAATACAATATTGACATGGCTCCCGATAGAACCCAGCTGCAGAATATGAGCAAGCGGGAGCATGAGTCATTAAAGGAGTATGCCCAACGGTGCAGGGACTAGGCAGTGCAAGTGGCACTCCCTATGCTAGAAAGAGAGATGATCACAAAGATAGTGGACACGTTGTCGATGTTCTACTATGAAAAGTTGGTGGGCTACATGCCCTATAGCTTCATAGATTTAGTATTTGCAGGTGAGAGGATTGAAGTAGGCCTAAAAAGAGGGAAGTTCAATTATGTTGCTCTGGCTAGTACGAGCAATAGAAGATTTAGAGCAACTGGGGAAAAGAAGAAGGAATGGGATGCCCACGCTGTGACTTCAACTCCTACTAGGCCAAAACCCTAGCAAACCCCTCACAACACTTACTAATATGCCCAACATCAACCAAGCTTTTTGACCCGCATTGGAAACCCATCCAGTCCAGCGCCTGTCTAGCAAAAGGCACTCACTTAACCACAAAGGTCCCCCACTCAAAACTCGGCTCCTACACAACCTTGCCCCGCCGGTAGCTCCAATTCGAGCACAAGCGCCAATCCAGAAAGGAATTTTCCGGTAAAGAAACCTGTGGAATTCGCTCTCATCCTGATGTCGTACGTAGACTTGCTACCCTCTTTGATCGCCAACCAAATGGCGGTGGTATCCCCTGGGAAGATTTTCCAGTCTCCTTTTACTCGATGGTACAACCCCAACGCAACCTACGCTTATCACAAGGGTGTCCTGGGACACTCGATAGAATAGTGTATGGCCTTCAAACATAAGGTCCAAAGTTTGATCGACACAAGTTGGCTGACGTTCCAAAAGAACGGTCCAAACGTAAAGGCAAACCCTTTTGCCAGCCATGGGGGGCCAGCGGTTAATGCGGTAGAGGAGTGCAGTCTCCTGAGGCCGAAGCAATTGAAAGATGTGATAACCTCTCAGAGGTTTATATTGAAGGTGCTGCACGAGGCCGGCATCATTTGCTTTGACAGGGGCGAGGAGGACACCTACTTAATACACCCAGGGGTAGCACATGATGTAGAGGTATGCCCTGTGGCAGAGGACTTGCTACAAGGGATAATGGACCAAGGCCAATTTGAAATTGGTGACGCAAGCAAGGGGAAGAAACATGTGTGTATGCAATCGGCTGACAAAAGCCCGAGCAAGCCCAAACCATTGGTGATCCATTTCACCAGAGATGCTGCCACCCAAAAGCCCTAGGGCTTTAGCCTACCTCGGGTAAGAAACCTGTCCCTTTCCCTTACAAGAGTGACAAGGCAGTCCTATGGAAGTATGCCCCTCAAAAACCCGACGAAAGAAAGGACGAATCTACGGAAGATGACCTATCCTCTGCCAAAGTTACTAACATCTCTAGCATAAGCGGTGTGACCCGTAGCGGACAAATCCTTTTGGCACCAGACCCATTGGTACGACCCAAGGACACGAAGGGAAAGGCAAAGGTGGGCATAGAAGAAAGCGACAAGGCAAGTGCGATTCTCGATGAGGAGATCCCGACTGGGAGATTTGCTAAAGGAGAGGAAGACTTTGACGGAAAGAAGATATCCTCCGAAGAGGCAAATTATTTCCTTTGGATCATCCAGCAAAGTGAGTTCAAAGTGATTGAGCAACTCAATAAGACCCCAGCTAGGGTCTCCCTGTTGGAACTACTCATGAACTCGGAGCCTCATCGGACGCTTCTAGTCAAGATCTTGAATGAAGCCCACGTCGCCCAAGACATATCTGTGGAGGGCTTCAAGGGCATCATCAACAATATTACCGCCAACAATTAACTCACCTTCGCCGATAAGGAGATACCCATCGCCAAGGTTCTTATCGACAATGACTCATCACTGAATATCATGCCTAAAAGCACGTTGGACAAACTTCCTTTCAACACATCACACCTAAGGTCGTGCTCCATGGTGGTGCGGGCTTTTGACGGCAGTCGCCGGGACATAAGAGGGGAGATTGATCTCCCAATTCAGATTGGACATCACATTTGTCAGATCACTTTCCAAGTGATGGATATCAACCCGGCCTATAGCTGCCTTTTAGGCTGACCTTGGATTCACTCAGTCGGGGTACTCCCTTCAACGCTCCACCAAAGGTTGAAATTTATGGTGGAAGGGCAATTAATCATAGTCTATGGGGAGGAAGACATTCTTGTAAGGTGTCCTTCTTCTACACCATATGTGGAAGCCGTAGAAGAATCCTTGGAGACATCCTTTCAAGCGTTTGGGGTGGTGAGCAACGCTTATGTCGAGTCTCCCCCAATGCAACCCCGCGCATTCGGCGCCGCATTGATGGTAGCATGTGTGATGTTAAGGCATGGGTACGAGCCCGGAATGGGTTTGGGTCAGAATGGCGATGGCATGGCGAGCTTGGTGGAGTTCAAAGAGAACCGCAGAAGGTTCGGGCTAGGATATGAGCCTACACGCGCCGACTTAAGGAGAAGTGCCCTAGAAAAGAGGGGTCGGAGCATGGGCCAGTAGCAAGGACTGCAAGTAAAAGGAACTCCCTTATGTCACATCAATGAGAGTTTTGTCAGCGTGGGCTGGATGTGTGAAGGGCGGGTCGCCATGATCCACGACAAAGTCCCTCAATAGCAATCAAATTGGGTGTGGTTATGCCTTCCTAAGTTCGAGTTGGGAAACTAGCAAGTTATCGAATAACTCAGAATTTCTGTGGCAAACATAATGTAATTTGTTAGTCTAGACCCTATAGCTGGGCCTAGGCTTTAGGGTTTCTCCCTGTTTGGGCTTGTCTTTTGCTATCAAATATATATAAATACAGTTTTTCTTCATTTGTTCTTGCACTTTCTCCCATTCTCATTTGTCTGCATGTTTATTTTTGTTGCGATTAAATGGTATAGATCCGACAATGAGTCTTATGAAGGTACTAATACCGAGGATCCATACGTCGATTTTGAGCAGCTAGTAAGCCAAACTGGGGATGTAGAAGATGAAGATTGGGGAGTTTTTCCCAGAGCTAAAAAGAATGGTCGGACAAGAAGACCGAGAAATGAAGCCATACCAAGAAGAGATGAAAATTGTAAACTTGGGTTTCGGCGAGGAAAAGAAAGAGGTAAAGGTTGGCACGGGCATAACCACACCTATCTGAGATGAATTGGTGGCTCTACTACGAGACTACAAAGACATCTTCTCTTGGTCGTACCAAGCTATGCCCGACTTGATCCCCGATATTGTGCAGCATAGGTTGCCCTTGAATCCCGGTTGTTCCCTGGTGAAACAATAACTAAGAAGGATGAAGCCCGAGATGTCCTTAAAGATAAAAGAAGAGGTGAAAAATCAATTTGATGCCGGCTTTTGGGCAGTCGCTCGATACCCAGAATGGGTTTCCAACATTGTACCAGTCCCCAAGGAAGATGGGAAAGTGCGAATGTGCATGGACTATCGGGATTTAAACCGAGCCAGTCCAAAGGATAATTTTCCTTTACAACACATCGATGTCCTTGTAGATAACACAACCAATTTTGCTTTGTTTTCTTTCATGGACGGGTTCTCGGGCTACAACCAAATAAAGATGGCACTGGAGGACATGGAAAAGATGACCTTCGTCACCCTGTGGGGGACATTTTGCTACAAAGTGATGTCTTTTGGGCTTAAGAATGTTGGGACGACCTACCAACGGGCTATGGTAGCATTATTCCACGACATGATGCACAAGGAAATTGAAGTCTACGTGGATGATATGATTGCCAAGTCTAAAACCGAGGGGAAACACCTCGTCAACTTGTGGAAGTTGTTCGAGAGGCTGCGTAAGTACCGACTAAGATTGAATCCCACCTAGTGTACTTTTGGGGTCAAGTCAGGAAAATTGCTCGGTTTTATCGTAAGCCAGAAAGGGATAGAGGTGGACCCGGACAAAGTAAAAGTCATCCTTGAAATGCCCGAGCCACACACCGAGAAGCAAGTATGAGGTTTCTTGGGATACCTGAATTATATAGCGAGGTTCATATCGCAGCTAACTGCTACTTGTGAGCCTCTCTTCAAGCTACTGCGCAAGAACCAGTCTATCCAATGGAACGATGACTGCCAAATAGCATTTGGAAGGATCAAGCGATGCCTTATGAACCCTCTTGTGCTTGTGCCACCAGTGCCTGGAAGATCCCTCATTCTATATATGATTGTGTTGGATGAGTCGATGGGGTGTATGCTGGGGTAGCACGATGAGTCCGGAAAGAGGGAACGGGTTGTCTATTACTTAAGCAAGAAGTTCACGGCCTGTGAGATGAACTACTCTTTGCTTGAAAGGACATACTGTGTCTTGGTGTGGGCAACCCATCATCTAAGGCAGTACATGTTGAGCTACACCACTTGATTGGTATCCAAGATGGACCCAGTCAAGTACATATTTGAAAAGCCCGCTCTCACCAGATGGATCGCTCGGTGGCAGGTTCGGCTATCAAAATTCAACATTGTTTATGTCACTCAAAAGGCGATAAAGGGAAGGGCCTTGGCAGATTACCTAGCTCAACAGCCCATCAATGATTACCAACCTATGCATCTGGAGTTCTCGGATGAGGACATCATGACCTTGTTCGAGGAGGAGGTGGAGGATGATGATAGGGACAAATGGATACTGTGGTTTGATGACACGTCCAACACACTAGGCCATGGAGTGTGGGCGGTTTTGCTTACCCCTAACGATCAATGCATACCCTTCACAGCTAGGTTAGGCTTTGACTGCACGAACAACATGGCCGAGTATGAGGCGTGCGCCCTAGGGATCTAAGCAACAATCGACTTCAAGGTCAAATTGCTCAAAGGATATGGAGACTCAGCCTTGGTAAATCACCAGCTGAGAGGCGAATGGGAGACTAGGGATCATAAGCTGATACCTTACCAGGCCTACATCAAGAAGCTCACAGAGTTCTTTG
The DNA here is from genome assembly GCF_000004515.6 of Glycine max. Classification (NCBI taxonomy): domain Eukaryota; kingdom Viridiplantae; phylum Streptophyta; class Magnoliopsida; order Fabales; family Fabaceae; genus Glycine; species Glycine max. The sequence goes on from NC_038244.2 coordinate 38,497,849, forward strand.
ATGACATATCCTTCCACTACATTCCCAGAAAGGAGAATCAAATAGTCGATGTGCTTGCCATTATGACATCCATGTTTTAGCTAACCCCACATGGGGACTAGCCATACATCGAGTTCTAATGTCGCAGCAAGCCCGCACATTGCTGCATGATAGAAGAAGAGCAAAATGGTAAACCTTGCTACTTCGACATTAAGCGATACATCGAAGACAAGGAGTACCCACGGGAGGCTTCCGACAATGACATGGTTTTGCTCCGATGTGTGGACGCTAGGGAGGTTGAGCAAATGCTAGTGGAAGTTCACGAGGGGTCCTTTGGAACACACGCCAACGAACATGCCATGGCCCGAAAGATTTTGAGGGCAGGGTATTATTGGCTCACCATGGAAAACGACTGTTGTATCCATGTGAGAAAATGCCATAAGTGTCAGGCATTTGAGGATAATGTCAATGCTCCACCCGTGCCTTTGAATGTATTGGCAGCGCCTTAGTCGTTCTCCATGTGGGGAATAAATGTGATTGGAGCTATTGAGCCCAAGGCTTCGAACAAACATCGCTTCATTTTGGTTGTGATCGACTACTTCACCAAATAGGTTGAAGCTGCTTCATACGCCAATGTGACATGGAGTGTGGTGGTTAGGTTCATCAAGAAAGAGATAATCTCTCGGTATGGGTTGCCCAGGAAGATTATCATTGACAATGCCACCAATCTGAACAACAAGATGATGAAGGAAATGTGTGAGGATTTCAAGATCCAACACCATAATTCCACGCCTTACAGGCCCAAGATGAATGGGGCAGTTGAGGATGCTAATAAGAACATCAAGAAGATAGTTCAAAAAATGACTGTGTCATACAAGGATTGGCATGAGATGCTCCCTTTCGCGCTACATGGTTATCGAACCTCGATGCGCACATCAACTGGGGCAATTCCGTTCTCCTTGGTATACGGGATAAAGGTTGTGTTGCCGTTTGAAGTAAAGGTCCCTTCTTTGAGAATTCTGGCTGAGTCAGGGTTGAAAGAGCCGGAATGGGCCCAAGCATGCTTTGATCAATTGAATCTTATAGAGGGTAAGAGATTGGCCTCCATGAGCCATGAACGATTATATCAAAGCCGGGTGAAGAACGCTTTTGACAAGAAGGTACGCCCACATAAGTTCAGCGAAGGGGATCTCATCTTGAAGAAAGTATCCCAAGCCCAGAAATACCATAGGGAAAAATGGGCTTCGAATTACAAAGGACCTTTCATCGTGAAGAAAGCATTCTTGGGAGGAGCATTGGTGCTTGCTAGCATGGACGATGGAGAATTGCGTTCGCCCATGAATTTCGAGATCGTCAAATGATATTATGCTTAGTACTTAGGGCAGCTAAAAGAGTTGATACATGATTGTTCTCCAAAGGCTCATTGGGATCTCCAAAGTCTTCCAACCCTTTGTAAACTGCGATTGCAACATTAATAAACATTAGATTAATGATTTATATTTTAACTTCTTGTGTTGTGTCTTTTATTTCTTTAGAGTACACACTCTCGATCTTGAGTCCGGAGCCATTTGGCTCCGTCAATGGGGTGCCATAAGCGTTTAAGTAAAATCTAACACAATAAACACTTGTTTAATTGTTGCACTTAAACTACCTAATCATAAGCATGCATGCATTTGCATCTTGCAGATCGGAGGATAAATGAAGATTCATTTTTGAGTAGTGATCAATATCACAACGGAATCAAGACAGAAGTAAGCAAAAGGTGATATCGATATTTTATGGTGATGTTTCGCATTTTACTGCATGATGGCATTTCCTTTATTCAAAAGCTTAGGGGCAGGTACGAGCAGGTGCTAGGCCCATGATCAAATCAACCATCATCCCGCATCCGGCTCAAGACGTTAAAGAAACGCTACTAGGAGGCAGACTAGTACCTTTAAAATTCTTGCTTTTATTTATTTGTCAATTATATTTGAATACACCTATTTTTATTTGCGACCATAGGAGTTTAAAATATATAAACATGACAAGGGGGGTAATCAAATTTTTGCAAAGAAATTTAGAAAAAAAAAAAGAGTTAGCTCGCCTAGGCAAGCTGGCTCACCTGGGCGAGCATGTCTGGGTGCAGAAACGTTAAAAGGGGGAGGGGTGAAGCTTTCTTCACCCCATTTTCTTCCCCCCACATACTAAAAACACCAAGGCTCACAGGATTCACGAAACTAGTAGCCCTAGGTCTCCATTCTTTCATTTTTTGCTTCCATTTGTGGCATTTTGTACTTCCCTACAAGTAAGTATTGCTATTCTTCAAACTTTTGCTTCCCATTGTGGTACTTTAGTGCTTTAGTGGCTTATTTTTGCAAAAAAATTGTGAAGCAATTCATATGTGAATTTGTGCTTGTTTGTTTGAATTGGGGGGTTGTAGGGGATGACTGTAGGCCTAATGTGAATTTTGAAATGTAAGGGCATGTTGCATTGCCCCCGTTCCTTACTTTCATGCCTAAACATGCACCCACCAAGTGTTCGGTGAAATGCCTCAATGGAATTTGTGCATGATTTTGTAAAACTTGGCTTGTGGAATGAATTGATGCATGTGTGACTGTCATTTTGAGTGTATGGACAGTTTGTAGGAGTTAGAATAAAGTGCCAAAAATAGGACTTAGGCCTAAGAATCCAAGCATTTTAGTCTTGAATGTAAAAATGCATAAAAGTGAGAACATGTGGGTGAGGTTTTCCTTGAGACTAGCACTTGGTTTGGGCTGCATCATGATAGATACTTTGCACCTAGGTAGGAAAATGCCTTTCAAGAATACAAAATATATGTGAATAAAATATGGACATATAGCATAAAAAAATACCTTTCAAAAAAATGTGTGGTTATATGTTGGATAGGTAGCATAAAAAATGCCATTCAAAATGTGGTAGCATAGAAAAATACCTTTCAAACAAAATATGTATATGTGTTGGGTAGGTAGAAAAAAAATGCCTTGCAAAATATATATATATATGTGAATCATAAAATTGCCTCGCAAAATGCATATATATGTGACTCATGAAAATGCCTTGCAAAATGTATATGTATGTGAGTATGTATCATGAAAATGCCAAAAAAAGATGTGTGCATATGTATGTGGATATGTAGCATAAAAATTCTTTTCCAAAAATGTAGGTATATGTCATAAAATACCTTTCACCAAGATATATGTATGTGCATGTATATAGGTATGTATCATAAAATGACCTACGCATCAATGTGTAAGTTTCTTTTTCTAATTACAGGTTAACGTTTGCGTTGTTAGAAAGAAGTGTGCACCATTTTAGTTTGATTGGCCTTTATTGTGATAAATTGTTATTTCTTGTAAACTAACTTTGCAAATGCGTCCTTGCAGGAAATGGCTCCAAGGAAGCTCCCAGCCAAGAGGTCCAGGAAGGATGCCACTGGAGAGGGTTCCAGTGCGGCCCACAGACAGATGTGGACTTTGATGGACACAAGTTCCGGAGTGCGGATCACCAACGACGATTTGAAGCCATTAAAGGCTAGTTGTTCCTCAGAGAGAGGAGAGTCCAGTTGAGAGACGAGGAGTATGCTGAGTTCTAAGAGCAGATAGCCCGAAGGCAACGGGCTCAGCTCGTATCACCCATGGCCTAGTTTGATCCAGAGATAGTCATGGAGTTTTATGCTAACGCCTGGCCTACAAAAGAAGGAGTCAGAGGCAAGCGCTCCTGGGTGAGGGGCCAGTGGATTCCCTTCGATGAAGATGCCATCAATAAATTTCTGGGGCATCCATTGGTCTTGGAAGAAGGCCAACGTTGCAAGTTCAGCCAGAGGAGGAGTCAGGCCTTCGACTTCGATGAGGAGGCTATCAGCCATTTGTTGTGCGTTCCAGGGCAGGACTTTGGTCGGAGTATAGTGGGGAGACGAATGTGGATCATGCGCACCAGCATGACCACCCTCATGCAGATCTGGATGACGTTGCTTCTTAGCAACATTCTCCCCAACGACCATAATTCAGACCTCCCCCTGTCGAAGTGTGAACTGGTCTACACCATCATGACCCAGGTGAGTGTCCATGTCGCCCAGCTGATTTCAGATGCTATCTATCAATTTGTAGGGATTACGCCTCCGAGACACCTAGTGGACCCAAAGAATTTCAACAGGGCTCTGATCATAGGCCTCTGCCAGTTCTCTGGAGTGGCGGTCGCCCCTACTAAGCTCATCCAACCCCCATCAACAACAGAGCCTTCATAGAGAAGTACTGTATGCCCAGGCATGTGTAGGGTCAGGCGCCGCAACAGCTAGAGGAGGACTAGCAGCAGCCAGCTACATATGTGCCATAGCCGCCTCTAGAGGAGGTACCATCTATGATCACCTGCGGAGGATAGAACTCCAGATGCACAGGTACATGCAGTATGTGACTAATCAACAGGCAGCTAATCACAGGGGGTAGGTGTAGCTGAACGAGACATTCTACTGGTACAATATGCACCAGCAGAGTCAGGACCCCAGTCCTTTCCCTTGGCCTACCCCCGAGCAGTTCGGGGCCACGATGGCTTGGCCTGGAGACGAGACCGATTTGGAGACAAGGTCAGGACCCGCAACGGCCCCTAGGGACGACGAAGGAGCTCATGAGGATGACGATATAGCCGACGTGTTGGATTTCTTCACTTTAGGAGGCCGAGTCGCACGGCCGAGGTCGCCAAAAATAGTGATTTCGTCTTTATTTGATGTTATTGCTTTCAGTTGTTATTTTGTTATTTCATTATGATAAAACTAAACTTTGATGTTATTGCTTTCAGTTGTTATTTTATTATCTCATTGTGATAAAACTGAACTTTATGTTATTTCTTTCAGTTATTTGTTATCTCATTTTGATTAATTTTACCACTTCTAGCATATTGTCGTATTGTACTTTGCGATGGTTTGTCTAAAACGCCAAAAAGATAGGGGGTCTTGTGTATTTTCATTTGCGCGCCTTTTATTCCTTTAAACAAAGTGTAATCTCGGTTACCAACTTTGCCCGGGTTACAAACCTTTTCTAACAAAAAAAGAGAAAAGAAATTTGCTTGAAAGAAATTGATTGAAAGAAAAAGCTAAAAGAAAAAAAAAACTAAAAGCCAACACGCTTTTGAAAGAAAATGACTCCCAGTTCATAGGTCAGGACATATAAAGTTTTGGAAACAATGTGTGTGTGCCTAAAGGGTGAATGCAATGAAAGTTTTTTCCCGAAGCCCTAAATGGACTCGGATGTGTGCGTAACTTGATAAAAGAGAATTATCTAGAAGCACTAGGTTGATTTGAATGGGGGAAAACAAACCCTAAGCCTTCCAAAGACAATCAAGTCCGTTGGCACGCAGAGACAAATTATGATCATCTGCCCCTTTTTCAAAGACTTCAATGTCTTTTGACCAAGACTATGTTGTAGGTGTTGTATTGGGCTAGAGGAAGGGCAAGGTTTTCCATGCTATCTATTATGCCAGTAAATTTTTAAATGATCCTCGGTTGAATTATGCCACCACGGAGAAGGAAATGCTTGCAATTGTCTATGCTCTATAGAAATTTAGATCATACTTAGTGGGATCAAAAGTTATTGTTTACACTGACCATGCAGCCATTAAGTATTTGTTGAACAAAGCTGATTCCAAGACAAGAAAGGATCTGAAAATCTTGTGGCTAACCACTTGTCGAGATTGGTCAATGAAGAGGTAACTTTGAAGGATCTAGAGATAAGAGATGAATTTCCTGATGAATCGCTATTCATGATGAATGAAAGGCCATGGTTCGCTGATCTGGCCAACTTCAAGGAAATTGGAATCATTCCAAAGGATTTGACTTGGCAGCAGAAGAAGAAATTCTTGCATAATGCCCGATTTTATGTTTGGGATGACCCACACCTGTTCAAGATTGGCGCTAACAATTTGTTGCGGAGGTGTGTAACAGAAGAAGAGACGAGAAGCATATTGTGGCATTGTCATAATTCACCATGTGGAGGCCATTACAGTGGAGACAAAACAGCAGCCAAAGTCCTGCAATCAGGATTCTTTTGGCCATTACTTTTCAAAGATTCTCAGGAGCATGCCACTCAATGTGATCAATGTCAAAGAATGGGTGGAATTTCTAGAATAAATGAAATGCCCTTGTAGGATATTATGGAGGTGGAAGTCTTCGACTGTTGGGGAATTGACTTTGTAGGTCCCCTCCCTCCATCTTTCAGCAATGAATATATCCTTGTGGCTGTGGATTATGTCTCCAAGTGGGTTGAAGCAGTGGCTGCCCCAAAGAACGATGCTAAAATTATAGTGAAGTTCTTGAAGAAGAGTATTTTTGCTCGCTTTGGGGTGTCAAGGGTCCTAATCAGTGATGGGGGCTCTCACTTCTGCAACAACCAGCTTCAGAAGGTGCTAAGGCATTACAATGTCACACACAAAGTAGCCTCACCATACCATCCACAAACAAATGGTCAAGCTGAAGTTTCTAACAGGGAACTAAGAAAATTTTGGAGAATAAGCCACGCTCGCTAAGCCTAGCATGCCTCTATTGAGAATAAGTCTGGGCTAAGCAAGTCTGTCTCGCTAAGCCCAAGGCAATTTAGTTTTGTAGAATTTTTGTGCATGCGCTAAGCGAGCCGTGCTCACTAAACGTAATTTGTCTCTATTTTAGAATAAGGCTTAACAAGCTTGATTGCTAAGCCATTAATGTTGCAGTAGTCAAGTCCCGCTAAGCGCCCACTGGCGCTAAGCTTGTGTAGTGTGTCGCGGTAAGTGAGTCATGCTCGCTAAGCACAATTAGCTCTCTGTTAGAGAATAAGGCTTAGCGAGCCATGCCTGCTTAGCCATAGTGTTGTTTCAACTAAGCGAGGGTGTCTTGCTTAGCCAGAGTCTTTGTTTTTCTATTGTCGCGCTAAGCATATGTTGTTATTTTCTGAAGGCGTGCTAAGCGAGCTAGTATCGGTAAGCGCCAAACTCTTTTTCCTATTTTGTTTTTCTGTTATCAGTTTTTCAATAAACCATTTCTAACTTCATTTCCTTTGCTTGTTTTGGTGCAGATGGCCTCTACAAAGAAACAAGTTTCTATCTCTCGACCTCAAGAACCCTATGACACCTCGTGGTTCGTTTCTGAGGTTGCATGGGAGTGATATGAGTAGAACATTCATGCCAGGAACATCCTCCCCGAGAGGAATGTTGAACTGGCTATTACATAGTATGATGAGTTCCGCCAGGAGCTCGAGAGGCACAGGTGGCACAGGGCCTTGACCAGGCAGCTGGATAACCACATTGATTTGGCCCTGGTCAAGGAGTTTTATGTTAATCTTTTTTATCCAAAGGATAAATCTCCGAGGCAGGTCAGAGTGTGAGGGAAGCTGATTAAGTTTGATGCTGCAATGCTTCACGAGTTCTTGGAGACCCCAGTGGTTTTGGAGCCAAGGGAGTGATACTCTACATACTCCAGGTTCTGTAGCACATGCCCCGATCCCTAGGAGCTCGCCGCCAGACTATGCATTCGAGGGCGGGGTTTCGTACTTAATGTTGAGAGAGAGCCCTGGAAGCTCCTTAGGAAGGACCTCACCACACTCGCACAGACCTGAAGTGTCCTATCCTACTCCAACCTCGCCCCCACTTCTCATATGTCCGATCTTAACATGGACAGAGTGAGGTTGGTATATGGACTGGTCATGAAGATGGACATGGACGTGGGATCGATCATCTCTAGACAGATTTCTCAGATGGCCCAGTCCAACTCCTCTAGGCTTGGTTTCCCTGCCCTGATCACAGCTCTATGCATCATCAGAGGATTTGTCCCTGATTCCTTAACCTTTGAGTCCCTGAGCCCGACCATTAACTTGGCCTACATCAGAAAGAACTGTTGGAACCTGAATGATCCTACCATCACATTTCTCGGGTCCCGCAAGGCCAGGGCTCGGGGACCCTCAAATGCTTCCACTTATGCCCTTGCTCCTACCCCAGCTCTCACTCCAGCACCAACACCAACACCTGCTCCAACTCCAGCACCCACAGCACCCCTCCGGCCCCTCCACTTTGAGCACAAATGCGATCATGCTGATGTTGCAGAACCTCCACAATGGCTTATGCCTAGTGATGCAAAGTATCCATGACTTGGCTCAGCATCGGCCCATCATCAGCATGGAGGACTTTATGGCCCAGGTGGCCTGGCCAGGAGTCCAGCCTTCTTCTACGGGGGGAGGTGAGGCTCCTACAGCCCAGGAGCCATAGCCGAAGCAAGAGGCAACACTAGAGGAGACGCCTGAGGACACTCCTGCTGCCACACCTATGGAGGTCATAGATGAGGGAGATGGCACTGTCGACACAAACTACATGGCAGATATCACAGCAACGCATGGCACCTGGGACCCTTGGCCCACTCCAGCACAGGACACCAACCTTTTCCAACCCAAGATGCCCCCATATCACCTCAAGAGGACCCAGCACCAGCTCAAGAGGAGTGAAGACAGGATTTCATTTATTTTTCTGCTATTTAGATATAGTTTTAGAGTTTTTAGCTTTAGTTTTATTTATTTACCTAGCACTTTTTACAACTTTTTGAATAGTTTACAGTTTTTAAACTATGCATAGTGGTTTTTGAAACATGTTTTGGTTTTAATTGTTGGTGTTTATTGATTGGTTTGAATTGGATTGATTTCTTGAATTGAGTGGTTTGTGATACTAGATCACATGCCTTGAATAAGTATGTGGTAGTTAGAAGAGAAAGAACATGAAATTAAGGGCGTGAGTGAAAATATTAGTTTGTCTAACAGGTAAATAGTGAAGGTAATCATTGGCTATAACCCGGTGAGATGTGTGAATCTAAATTGTGAGAGAACGACTAGCATCAAGTACCGATTTTTGCATGAATCTCTTAATGTTGAATGAATGCATGATTTGGAAATGATGAAGGCCATGATTGATTGATTTAGCCACTTAGCCAAATAGCCTTACCTTGTTCATGAATGATTAAACCCTTGCACCCATTTTGAGCCTGAATATGATTGAATAAATTCTTGAACCCTAAGCCTGATTGAAATTATAATCTCCATTGACCTTTCCTTAGGTTATAGGAGAGCATTATGGTTTAAGACAAATTTGTCCCAAATTTGAGGGAGTGTGTTTGGGTGATTTTGATTGCGGGAAGGAAAACAACAGCCACAGAAAGCTATATATAGTAGTAGCAATCATAAGCTGCTAAAAAAAAGATAGAAGATGGAAATTTCAAGAATAAGTGAAGCTTTGTGTGTTGTTGCTTGAGCTGAATGTCTATTATGCTTGTGGCATATCAATAAAAGCTGGGAATTAAAGAATAAGGTGATCCAAGGATGAATGCTCTCCTAGAGCCTAAGATTTGCATCCTAGAAAAACCATGAATTGTTTGTAGCCCAGCCTCATTACAAGCCAAGAAAGTCCTTTAGATTCATTTTGTGTATTTGTGATTGTATGAAATGAGATGAAGTGCAAAAGTTGAGACTTGTGTTGGTTGTTGATTGAAGAATTACCTTAAACACTTGTGCTTATGAGAGAAACAGTGGTCGTAAGGATTAAGCTTGGTTAACCTTCCTTGATACCTGTCATGCTTTCTAGTTTATTTCATTTGTGTTGCTTAATAGACATGTTCATATCTTTGAAATACTACATATCTTTGTGAAAGGTTGTTGGTTGAAGCATAGCTAGGTTTCTTTGTTCATGTGATTGAAACAAGCACGATTTTGGCTAACCACTGTTGATTCCTTTCACTTGAGGACAAGTAAACTATTATTTCTTTGCTTAAGGACAAGCAAAAATGTAAATTTGGGGGAGTTTGTTAGTTGTTATTCATAAGTTAATTTGGTATTGAAAATTTGCAAGGAAATAGCACTGTGCCTCTAATTTGTGGTTCTTTTTGTAGGAATTGTACATATTTTTCTTTATTGTGTGATTTTAAAGGGTAGAAACTCCAATTTTGTGACCTAATGTTGAATCCAACTCAGTTTCAGGCCAAAGAAGATAAGGTTAAAGCTGTTGATGACTCTCATAGCAAGGTAGATTCGCTCAGGGAGATGCATCCGCTTAGTGACGCATCCAGCTCGCTTAGCGGATGGGAAACCCTAGAAGAGGATAAGCCAGAGATATGCATGCCTAGCGCGCAGTCAGCCCGCCCAGCGAGGATGTTGTCTCTTCTCGCGCTTAGCGCACCCATGCTCGCTAAGTGAAAATTCACTAACTCGCGCTCAGCGAGCCTTCGAAAGCTGAAGAGTCCATGGGCCTTTAAAACACCGAAGTTGGTAGAGTTTCAAGAGGAGAACCAGTAGGGAGTAGATAGAGAACGAGTTTTGAGCCGCAAAGAAAACTTAGCTCAGGAAAAATAGAGAGATTTAGGGTTTAGAGGCTGGAGAAGACATTCTCCATCATCCTCTTCCAATTTCTTTGACCAAAAATAGTTTCTTTCTTGTACTTTTGAAGCTTTGCTTGTAATGGAAGGCTAAGCCTCTTTGTTGGGGAGTTACTAACCTCTTGATGTAACACTCTTACTATCTATTTAATGTTATTTCTCTGTGTCCATTGCTTCTATCTATGCTTATTTTACATGTTTGTGGCTTGATCACCCATTTGTATGTGTAGTTAGGTTTTTTAGTATTGGAAAATGCTTTAAAACCTTAGAACTTGATAAACCAAGCTAGAAATCTGTATGTCTAGGAATGGAGTGCAATGATCTAGTCAATTTTACACTGTAGGCTCATTCGTGTGAGGAATCATGGTTTGAGTAGTTTCTCAGTGTAAGAACACTAGGATAACGTTAAATACAGAAAAATACATTTGATACAACAAGAGAAATTCAGTAGGACATTCCGCAACGCTTTTAACTTGATAGTTATCACTTTTTATAGCTTTAAATATTTTGTTTATGTTCGAATAGATTTTATAGTACAAAAGCCAACATTTGCTTTATTTCAATCTTTATAAGTGTTTACATACTGAATATGCGTGGTCCAGGTGAAACAAATTCCCCGAGGATACGATACTCGGTCTTATCATTTTATACTACTTGTGCGAATCGATACACTTGTCGACTACCGAACAAGTCCGTTGGCATGCGGAGACCAACATGGTCATCCACTTTCTTTGTTTTCCAAACTAATTACAGTCTTTTTTGCCTTCTGGAGACAATCGAGTCTATTGGCATGCAGAGACAACCGGTGTCCTCCGCTCTTTATCTTTTCTAAGACTACCAGAGTCTTTTGTCGAGACTTCAATGTCTCCCATATTTTTGCAAGACTTCAAGGTCTTTTATTGATGTACTTGATGCCTATTATGCTCTTTCTTTTGACAGAATTTGTTGATCGGGCTAGTGGTCGGTTGGGTGGTGAGATCGCTCGAACGAAATTAGTGTCTTTATCTTTACTTCCCTTTTATCTCCACTAAAAGATAAGTAAAGAGGGGCAACTGTCATACCCTAATTTCGTCTGGGGATCATTGTTGGATAACATTTGGATTCTTGCTGGCCGGATTGAGCTGCTTAACGTTAATTGCCGCACAATCCATAGGGTTTTGTGACGTTTCAGAAGGAAATGTGCAAAATACTGAAAATGGGGGCAAAATGGTCACTTTGGGGACATTTTCCAGCCCCTGGGCCCATTAGAAAACTTAGGGATGAAGTAACCAACTCGCCTGGGCGAGCAAGTTACTTCTGGAGGCGAGCTGCTGTGCAACCTCCTCCCCTCATTTTCCTATAAATAGGCGTGAGGGGCTAAAGGGAAGGGGTTCAACATCCTTTGTAAGAGGTTTTCACTGAAATTAGTGAGAAGAAGGAGGAGGAAGAAGAAAAATCAAGGTCGAGGTGCTTCCATAACGCTTCCGTAATGTTTTCATGATCAATTTTGTGACCGTTCTTCATTGTTCTTCATACATTCTTCATCGTTCTTCGATCTTCGATCGATTAGTTTCTATTTTTTGAAGTTGTGAATTCATTCTATGTACCCGTAGTGGTCCACTCCTACTTTTCGCATCTTCATCTTCATTCTTCTACCATCGGTGATCTCCTTCTTTGTTTAAAGCGAGTTTCGACCGATTAATTGTGTCGTAATCTCACTTAATCACTATTAAAATGAATTTCAGTCGATCGTTTGTGTTGTAATCTCGTTTAATCATTGTTAAAATAAAATTCAACTAATCGTTTGCGGTATAACCTCGATTAATCATCAAAAGATAAGTTTCAACTGGTCATTTACCTTGAAAGTTCTCTTTTAAGGAGTTGAAAAATAACCAAGTGAAACCAAAGCTAAAATCAACTCATAATGAAGCTTTTGTCCACGAGAAAAATCGCTTGAATCCGTTCAAAGGTCCAATGCCTTAAATGGTCTTTTTACTTTTATCGATCAAAACGAACCGTTTAGAAGTCTAAAATCAACCCTTCGCATAACTTTCTTGCTTTTCAAAGAACTATGTAGGTCTGAGTTCCACATCGCAATTGAGGATACGTAGGAGCAAGAGCTCCGCTCTTGTTGACCCCAAAAAGCTAAAAAACATAAATCGGGAAAATAAAATAAATTTGAAGTCATGATTTTGCACATTTGATTAAAGGTTGTTGTCCCTTGTGAAGAACACGTGGGGTGCTAATACCTTCCCCGTGTGTCAACAACTCCCGAACCTTTATTTCTTAAAGTTTGTAGACCCGTTTTTGGTTTTTCTAACGTTTTCCTCAAATAAACGTTGGTGGCAACTCTCTGCGTTTTCCTTCCTTGGAAGACGCACCCGTAAGCCTCGCATCGCCCTCCCGTCGAAGGGTAGGTTGCGACAAGTATATGAACGAAAAGATAGAAATAGACATGGGCCTATAAAACAATTTGGGCCAAAATTACAACGAAAAAATTATAAATAAAAAATAGAACATATTTGGCATGTGCCTTCAAATTAGTCTGGGCCTTTAGCAACAATTAATATTCTTAGTAGTGCTTCTGCTTCTGGACCTTCATCCTTCTCCACTTGGGCCTGTTAAGTATGTTTGCTACCATTTGTTGGAGGGTATCCACTGATTGTTTGGTCCTATTCCTGGTCATAGGTCCCTGTATTTGGGAAGTTTTTGGATTCTCATCACTCTTGTTCATAGGATGTGGAAGAAAATATCATACAAGGTATAGGTGCCTCAAGGATCCTCAAAGATGGACGATTCCATCCAAGAATTTCAACCATTCTTTTCTCTTTCCAGAAAGGGTCTTTTGGATACTTCTTTTTTATCCTTGTCCATGGTCCATTTTTTGGGTCACTTATTCTTTGTGGTGGTGAAAGAGATTTACAAGGCCTGGGTTATGGTTTCTCTTTGCCTTCACCTTCATCTTCATCATCTGCCTCGTCGTCTGTGTCTCCATCATGTTCATCGCAGGAACAGTTCGAATCACACATTTTAGGAGCAATATCCCAAATAAAGTGTCCATTTACTTTATCCGTATATATCACTTTTCCATCTGCTTTGACTGCAAATATCAGCATCATACTGTCTTCTTTGACTTTAGGTTTTATCATTAAAGAATGAAAAACCTCTGGGGAGTTGTTGCTACTGGCTTCATCTAGCCTCTTGAAGGTTCTGGTCACAAGCCCATCTACATATCTTCTGAAAGTGGCCTGAGAGGTACTAAGATGTTTAGTATTCTCTCTGAGCTTCTCATAATTGGTCACTCATTGAAGAGGAATTAGCTCTTGGAGTTCCTTGTTAGAGATGTTTCTAGGGATCTGGACAATAGATGGAGTTTCTTCTTGGTTATTAGCCAGGATAACAAGAGCGCTATCATGGCTAGTAAGCACAGATAGATTAATAGCATGGTTCTGCAATCTATATATAATCTGATGATGTAGGGTAGCAGAATGGGCTTTAGATACTTGTTCAGCTCCAATGATCTGGATTTGAAATTTCATCCTTTGTGGGAGAGTGGGATCTCTCCAATTGACGTTGTAATTTGGGAAAATGGTGAGAACTACACTTCCAGCATGGAGGGTAGTCAATACGATTTCGATCACAACATTTTCATAGGGGATGTAATTGGAGTCTAATAGAGAGACTCTGGCGGTTATAGGTAGTCCTCTTCTACCGTGTAAGGATAATACTAGTCTAATTACTCCATAATGAAGATGAGTGTATCCTTGGTGTTGCTAACTTCTAAAAGTTGTTCAGGAATCTCAAATGTCTAGTAGCCAATTAGAAAATTGTTTGAGTTCATCACTATTGGTACTGACAACATTGGTTTGCAAACGCATGTTCTTTGTCAATTTAAGAATTTGACAATGATCCCATATGTATGATGCATTTATACTTGCATGCACAATATCAGATCAACTACCTCTTAGCACAACTGGTAGTATTTAACGGAAATCACCACCAAAAACAATGACCTTTCCTCCAAAAGGTCTATCATTGTGCATGATGTCTTTTAAGCTTTTATCAAGTCCTTTGAAACTGAACTTGTGACACATTGGAGCTTCATCCCAAATTATTAGTTGGTTAATTTTTAGCAATTCAGCTAGGTCACTCCCTCGATGAATATTGCATGTTGAATTCTGTGTTGCAAGTGCTGGTATAGCAAACTTAGAATGTGTTGTTCTTCCTCTGAGCAGTAGTAATGATGCAATCCCACTTGAAGCTACTGTTACAACAATTCCTCCATTAGATCGTATAGTAGATGATAAAGTTTTCCAGATAAATGTTTTCCCAGTGCCTCCATAACCATAGAGAAAATAAACTCCACCTGATTGACTTGCAACAACACGCATAATCTTATAAAAAATAGCACGCTGCTCATCTGCATTCAGTAATGTATGCAATGTCAATTAGTAATATGGATTGTTCATAATGATTACCACTTAAGAATAACTATAATATGTTATGCGCACATGTTAGTGAGTGATAACAATTGTTGAATTCTGCATGCAATAATTCCTTATCATAAGCCATTTCATTGAAAATGAGCTTATTTTCATGCGTGTTAGCAACATATCCTGTTGGGTATGGCATTAAAGGAAAATCTCGTAGACTTTTCCTATTGCCTTACAGCAGATTTTCAATTTCACTCAAACATAGATGCTTTGTTTCTTTGACAGATAGTTGAATGCCTATGAACAGTAGACAAAATATTTACTTAGAATTTGAGTTGTTTAATATGTATGATATGCAATTATTGAGTTTGTTTGAAATTACCTTGTCTTCTACGATTAAATACGATATCATCTGCCATTCATTGCCATGTTTGTATTGTGGTCTATCCATAGTATTCATAAATAACAACTTTACAAATAACTTTCTAAGGAAGTGTGCAGATCCCCATGTGTTAGCTTCTCATAGAGCACCAATAAATTCCTGATCATTTCCTAAAAAACCTTTTGCAAAGCATGCTTCTCTAAATGTACTGTACACCACATTTGCTATTGTTCTAATGTCTTTGTAAGATTATGACCCTTTAGTAGAAGATAACATCATTCTCAGGTAGAACAACTCTCCACTTGAAAGGGGTACCCATATTAGTCTGCCAATTGTATATCCTTATTTTCTTGGTTGCTAGCATCTTCAGTGTGCAACATACACGAATTTGGACAAATATTCAGCATAAGTAAGATCCTGGCCATGAGGATATCTTTTATTAGAATCCATCCAAGCTGTAAACATAGATTCTTTGATTGTACTTTTAGATAGTATTGAACCAATTTGTTGAGTATCCTTCCAGTAAACAGGTTGTTGATTTTCAAGGTGAAAATACAGATGTTCAACTACGGGTGCACGTGCATGCATTGGGAATGCGAAAATTTTCCAACATGCCTCGGGTGGTGATACATACCTGGTCAATGAAATAGTAAAACATATAGACATGTTAAGTAACATTTTAGAAGATTATAACAAATGTCTATAAATAGCAAGAGCTTATTTGTGTGTAGATATTATGTATAAAATCATCGAATGATTGACACATACCTACCATCAAGATAGTGTTTAATTTCATCATGAACTTTGGTTTGTGTGCCATCCTGGTTTTGCACATTAACAATAGCTGTTGTAATCCAATCGGATCCTTTGTTAATGTACTTAAACAGGTATTTGATTGATGTACTTTGATTGCACCATTCCACATTTAGGTGTGCTCTATGCTTAAGTAGGAGATGTGGATTGTATGGCACAACAAATTGATTATCAAGTTCAATACCATTCTTTTGAACTGTGTGTCCATTGTTTCTTCTTCTATAAACTGGAAATCCATCTTGGTCAACAATTGTTGCTTGCTGGAACTTCTTAGGGAAAAGTCTAATACACTTTCCATCAACCATACATGGTGCCCTCCTATTTGGCAGTCCACATGGACCATGAATCATATGCTTGGTGACTAATTCATACAACTTTGGATGTGTGTCCTTATTTGGGATCTCGGCAGAAATGATGTTATCAATGTCTTCTAGATTTGGATACTTGTTTGAAGGATGTAGAAAAATTAAAATATGAGCATGAGGCAATCCTTTTTTTTCCACTCAATGGTGTAAACAACTATAGTTCAATTGAAAAATAATGTATTTGAAAAATAAGCACCATGACTATTAATGTATTTGAAAGTATAATTGTAAATTGAGTGTAGTACTTGATTGGTAGAGGTGGTAATTACTTACATCCAACAATGGGACCAAAGGCATGTCCACTTTTGAGATCATTCATCAAATGACTGAGCTTCATTTTGGATATTCGTGAGACAACATCAGGGCAATCATCATGTCTTAGATTGCATTTCCTAACTTTTCGTTGAATTTTTTGCCATGCTGGATTACATGTTAATGTCAAGAACAGGTCTGGAAATCCAATATGGCCACAAATTTCCATACCATCAAAATATAGTTGTTCCATATACCTACGACAACCAACAAAGGAGCTCGGCGGTATAATTCTCTTTCCTTTCTCATTGCCATGTGTTTCGGGATCATTATTGCATGCATTCAAATTCATGTACTTGTCAACTCTGAGTTCCTGTTGATGTTGTCTAACATAGTTGAGTTTTTGAGACTCAATCATAGTGTAGCCATCAACTATCCATTGTTAAAACAATCTCCTTGAATGCAATATTGTTTGAGTTTCATTCTCCCTTGATTGCATTTTGAAACAAAAATATTCACACATGGAAACTTTTTTCCTCTTTGCAACATGGCTATTTGGATGGTCCTTATGAAGAATATTTGGTCTATAGCCATCTTCACCTTTTGGGTACAGAAGGGGATATTGCAAAGGCAAATATGCATGATGTAGTTCATTTATTCTTTTGAGCGTTCCTGATTGCTTTTCAATGATGATATCTCTTTTATTACCTATATGCTTGTCACCAACAATCAAAGCATCAGCTTCAGTAGTATTTGGCAAGTTATATAATCTTCCATAAGATTGCCTATCACTTATGAGTTTTAGTTTTAGGTCACAAACATCTAAAGATTGTAGTTTGTTGTCCCTTGCCATTTTGAACTTTTGTGCATACCGATTGTGCTTATCTAGCATATTCTTGATTCCAATGATAATGTCTTCATCAAGAATATCTTTGTTCCTGAGTATTTTTCAAGGTGCATAACAAAGTGTTGTTAGTATACATTATTATAAAGACTTTTTTTAAAAAATATAATGTAACATCTTATCCAGATTTTATTTCATCTAGATTTTATTTCATCCAATCTTATCTTATCTTGTCCAAATTTTATTTTATTTATGGGCTTGGACTTAAAACAGATTTGTAAGCTTTGGGGCTGAGAACCTATATAACAGCACCAAGGTTTTAGTTTTAGGGAGTTTTTCAAAGAGGAGATAATTCTAGGATTTTAGAATTCCAGTTTTTACTATTCATGCGCACTGTTCACGTAGAATAAAATTCATTTTCTGTAATCTCATTTCTGCTTCAATCTACAATTTCATTTTCTACTGATTAATGGAGGGCTAAGTCTCAAACGTTGTTTTCTCTTGAGGATCAAGCACAACTCTCTTTGAGGTTTTGTTATTACTATTGAATTCTAATCAATTTTTCCTCTTCACCAATTACTCTGTATTTGTTGCTATTAATCCATGCATGCTTAGTGCTTGATTAATTGTCTCTGCGCTTAATTTACGTTCATGCTTAATGATCAGTTTCGTTCATGATTAATTGGTGTATGTGTTGCTTAATCACATAATGACAGCCTTATGTTAATTTTCGCTTAGTAATTTAATTTAGGGTTGGATTAAGTGGTTGAACTGATTAAGGATAAATTCTCATAACCTAAGATAAGAGACTTGCTTGTGAATCAAGGGGAAACAACATGTTTTAATTCTGTTATTTTCTAATTCAAATTTGCTTGCTGTTTAATTTACAAAAACAAACAACCCCCCCCCCCCAATTCGTTATTGTTTTATTACTATCTGTTATGAACGTTTGGTTGACCATTGCTCGTTGGAGACAACCTAGGATCACTTCCTAGATACTGCATTTTTAATGTTTATTTGATTCGGGTACGGCCTCGATCATAGAGCTTAGCTACACACACCCCTCTAATAGCTAAGTTCACCTCCTTGAGATGAGAAGCTAGAGCTTAGCTACACACCCCCCTATAATAGCTAAGCTTACCCTCATGCCAAAATACATCAAAATACAAAAAAAGTCCCTATTACAAAGACTACTCAAAATGCCCTGAAATATAAGGCTAAAACCCTATACTAATAGAATGGCCAAAATACAAGGCCCAAAAGAAGGAAAAACCTATTCTAATATTTACAAAGAAGAGTGGACCCAACCTTGGCCCATGGGCTCAAAAATCTACCCTGAGGTTCATAAGAGCCCTAGGGCCTTCTTTAGAAACTCTAGCCCAATTCTCTTGGAGTCTTCTATCCAATACCCTTGGAGGGTAGGATTGCATCACATGATTTGTAGAAGCAAGCTTCATGATGAATCAAGATTGATTCAAAGAGTTTTGATGATAACAAAGATAATGACAAAAAGCTCAAAAGTCAAGATCACTTCATGATAACAAAGATGATGACATTCAAGAAAGAGTTCAAGATTGACTCAAGAACACTTCAAGGATCAAGAGGAAATTTGATTTCAAGAATCAATATTCAAGATTTAAGAATAATCAAGATCAAGATTCAAGACTCAAAGATTCAAGAATCAAGAGAAGACTTAATCAAGATAAGTATTAAAAAGTTTTTCAAAACATTGAGTAGCACAAGAAATTTTCACAAAATCATTACCAAAGAGTTTTACTCTCTGGTAATCGATTACCAATCTGGTAATCGATTACCAGTGGTTTTAAAACGTTAAGATTTTCAAAATTCAAAATGAAGAGTCACATCTGTTGATGTATAATCGATTACACCTTTATGGTAATCGATTACCAATGACTATTTTCGAAAAATTCATTTCCAAAAGTCACATTTCTTCAAGTGACTTGTTTCTAAAGATTCTTTCAAAAGTCATATCTTTTTAAGTGATTAGTTTTAAAGGAATTGTCAAGAGTTACAAGTTTTGACTTGAGTCATCAAGAAACTATAAATATGTGACCTTGGCATGAAACATTAAGAACAACCTCATTCATATCAATCATCTCTTTCAATCATTCTATCTTTCAATCTATCTTTCAACATCTTCTTTCATTTCTTTCAGAACTTTCTGGTTTCATCTTCTCTTCATCTTTCTAAAAGTTTTTGTTCAAAACTTTTTCTTCCAAGAAAAGTTCTTTGTTCAAAAACTTGTGCTATTCATCTTTTTCATTCCCTTCTCCCTTTGCCAAAAAGAATTCGCCAAGGACTAACCGCCTGAATTCTTTTTATGTCTCTCTTCTCCCTTTTCCAAAAGAACGAAGGACTAACCGCCTAAATTCTTTTGTGTCTCCCTTCTCCCTTGTCAAAGAATTCAAAATGACACAGTCTGAGAATTCTTTTGATTCTTCCCTTTCCCATAAACAAAAGATTTCAAAGGACTAACCGCCTGAGAACTTTGTCTTAACACATTGGAGGGTACATCCTTTGTGGTACAAGTAGAGGGTACATCTACTTGGATTATTGACTGAGAACAAGAGAGGGTACATCTCTTGTGGATCAGTTCTAGTGGAGGGTACATCCACTAGGTTGTTCAAAGAGAACAAGGGAGGGTACATCCCTTGTGGATCTTTGCTTGTAAAAGGATTTTTACAAGGTTGAAAAGAAATCTCAAGGACTGTAGGTCGCTTAGGGACTGAATGTAGGCACGGGTTGTTGCCGAACCAGTATAAACTCTTGTGTGTTTGTCTTCTTCTTCCCTACTCTTTTAATTTCCATTGTGCACTTTAATTACCGCTTTTACTTTTGGTTAAGTTTATATTTATGTTCTTTACTTTCTTAACAACATAGTAAAATCCTAAGAAGGGTAGATTTTTAATTAGTAAAGTTTCAATAATAATTAATTCAACCCTCCTTCTTAATTATTCTGAGGCCACTTGATCCAACATGATTTACCAGAACAGTCATATTCTTCCTTTCCACATCAACATAGGTTAGAGCATGCATTAGTAGTACCTACATTAGAGATGGAAGTCAGTAAAAGATGCTAAGGTCAATTGGTAACACCTAGATTAGAGATGGAAGTCAGTAATAGAAGTTAAGGTCAATAAAGAGGACAATGGTTAATTATATAAATGGAGACCTACCAATGGATGAGGAGTTGAGATCATAGCTTGAGTAAGTTCTACAGTCCACACATGTGTTCTTCGGGTTGCGAGAGGCCTTCCACATGTCTAATTATCTAGTGGTGGCATAAAGTGAAGATTGAATATCCAATCTTTCTCTGGAGCAGCATAAGTGATGGTGATACCTTCTTGAATTGCTTTTCCTAAATTCCTTCAAACCATCAGCAAAGAAGTATTTGTCGTCAGCTTTTCTAACTTTTATATTGTAGTTGCTTCCATTATATTTAAATAGGACGTTGGGTGGATAGTGAGTAGCTCATTGCCTGTGGTAGATTTATGGTATCTCAATCAGGTTCTGCAAGTACATGATTGAAAAATATGAATTATGTACGTTGACTCAGCTGTTAAGTAGGGTTAAACTCATTTGTTTGTGATCAACACAATAAGATTTGATTCCATAGTTGGAAATACTTACTCTGTCGGTATGGAATGCAGCTACAAATTAATATGTGAGTGTACATCTGATTAAGTTAGGATAGACCTATATGACAATAATGTATGATATTACTTATTTGTAGTTTGCATCTATCATGACAGAGTTTACTGAGGTCACAATGTAAAGAATCCATCACTGATTAGATTGGGAATAGAGGAAATAAGCCTCAGAGTGAATTCAGATGCTATGGTTACCCACATTCAATAACTGAACTAAAGCACATAATTATTTTATACGTACGTCATTGATCATTAAAAAATGAAGTTGGAACGGTGGGAAGGGGGATGAAGATGGTGGAGTTGGATGGGGAAGTGGGAAAGGCAACATGGGGAAGTGGGAAATGTTACGGGGACCACAAATACATTATTAGAATGCCTTATTTTAGGATAAAAATAAGCAACAAAATAACCAACAAAAATAGTTGAGTACCATGCAATCAAAACATGCAGAACAATATTTTTTTTCTTAGATAAAAAATTATGTTTTTCGGTCATTCACATGAAAAAGGTCAACTTAGGCACACATGAAGCCAAATGGTGTTATGCTGATCCAAATGAATGGTAGTATTTGAGTAGGAATCAGTTAAAAAAGTTTCATGTTCAATTTTTATTCACGAAATTCCTGTAAGAGAAGTAAATCATCATCATACATTTGTACTAAGACGTAATACATTAGTATGGTCAAACAACAAAGCAAATGGTTGGGGAATACAATCGTCAGACACAATGACAATCATGAGCAAGTATGATGAGTTGTTTGATTTGTAGAAAAATGACAACAAAGGATTCAGTCAACAAACATTGAAGATGAGAGGAACATATGAGCAAGTATGATTAGTTATGACCAGCATACAACATAAGTGTTGAAAACAGAGTAAGGTTCTTTGGAATGAGTGGAACATATGGGCTGATCATAGTGGTTCCACTGGCAATTTCATTACGATGAACAATTTAACAACAAAGGATTCAACTCTCAAAACCGTAAAGAAATGAACAACATGAAGGGGATAATAAGGCAAAAGAAGAAACATTTGAAACGCTAAACAAACTTACAATATTCAAAGCAGTTGATGACTGAGTACTCATGTTGTTAATCTTTGAGTGCCTTTGTTAGGAACTGAGAAACTAATATTTGTCCAAACAAATCCGTGTTTTGGGTTTTCGTAGAGCTAGAGAGGAAGGAAGGTGTAGTCAGAATCCCTTTGTGTCTTGAAATTACTTGTTCCAATGTCTATGATTGGATGGGTTTGGTCTCAATAATGTACTCGATATCACTGCCCAACAGTTATTGGGAAGTGGAACGGCCTTGTTTAAGTCATGTCTAATAAATATTAAAGTACAAACTTTGGCATATAATTATATTTAATATTTAAATGTAACTAAATACATAAATTTGATAGATAATAATAATATGGATTTTGAATAATTGAATAAACATAATGAAAAGAAATATGAATGGACGTAAATATTGAGTCCAACGAAGAGCAGTTTAGATTATCATTTAATGTGATATTTGAACCTGCAAGTAAATGGATTCCAATGGTATATTAGTATTATGAATATATTAAAAATATATAATATTTAAGAAATTGAAAAAATTAATTGACATAGAAAAAAAAAACCCAAAATCTTTGATGTCATTGGTTGCCAAACATATTGTATATAGATAGATCATGTTGATATGCTTTACACAAAAAGTATTTAAAAATTAAATAGAATACAATATATAATTTACCTATATATGATCTGTTTTGTACTAATACAAAAAAAAAACTATTTCCCTGTGTATTGGACTTGATGATTAGAATGCATTTCATGAAAATTTTTCCAAAGTGTTTGATTAAATGTTTGTTTTTAAATTAAAACACTTTGGCCATGTGTTATTATTTGTTTAGGCACTTTATGCTAGTAGTGTATTTAAACGAAGTGAGATAGATACCAACCAATTCTGAATTGAGTATAAGTGATGTTGTTATATTTCATCAATTGTAAACCAAGGTTTGCATGTTTCATCTATATCAACAATAACAAATAATTATATAACCAATATGTTATCAAACCGGGAAGCTTCATGATAGAAAGTTTCACCATACATATTAGTCTCCATACATTGGTATTTCTAATTGTTGCAGATGACAAAACACATGTAAATGTGAACCAATCAGCTAGTATCAAAAGGGTAGGCCACATGTAATACAACACACACAAATTTACAATATTTATCAACAGCAAGTCATTACTCAGATTTGATATGTTTATTAGTGGATTGTTGATACGGTGTGTATTCGTCAGACTGGAATTCACTACTGCCTTGTTGATCAGACAATCTTTTGGCAAGAGTGACAAATGCAGAAAGTTCAGGATCATAATCAGCTGACTGTGACAATGAAGGCTATGTGTGACGATTAAGAACAAAATTAGCAAGTAGGAATGCATAATTTAAAATCATAGAGTAAAACAAATTGTAAAAAGCACTCTGCTGGCTTAGTATGAAAATCAGTTAAAAAAGAGACAACCGTAGGATGATAATCTTGTGATGAAGTTTTAGCAGCAACAAATTTACCCTTCCCTATACTTGGTTCATCCTGCATGTAGGTCATTCATAGTAAAAATCAACTACAACAGTAGTATTATTAATTCAATTAATTTCATAAAATGTTTAGCCCCTGCAGAGCAATTGTTGATGTCATTGTCTGAATAAGATCTTCATCTTCAGTAACATCCAACACAGATGATTGATGCATTTGTACACGGTACTTGAACCTGACAGCCCAAGTCTTTCCCAATAATTCATCAACACAAGGAGGGAAAACCTTGATGTCATCACCACTCTAAGAATGAATAAACAAATGATAAGGTCAATATGGATATAGACAACACACATGGACGATTGTAATTCGGAAAACATATTAACTTTGTAATCCACATACTACAATCAATTCTTGGCGACACTGATCGACAGTTTTGCCAAAGATTTTGATACATGTTCCATCCCAGAAATGGAAGTTGGCCTTCTCCCCATTCTATTCCAATTTTAGAACTAACTTATACCTAACACAACCATTTCCCTTTTAGGTCACACTCAAATAATATACATAATAAGTAATTGAAATTTAGTTTGTTGGAAAATCGGGGAGACATATAAGTTACCTTGGAACCGTGTCAATAACTTTGTTCTAGCACGAATGACAAGTGGAACCAAATTTCAATGGATCAAATGTGGTAGTACAATAGGGACAACTATCATAACTCTAGGGTGTATCAATCATTACTTCATCCACCGTACCAACGGTCAAACAGTAACAGTCCTAAATGGGCACATGCAAAACAGAAATCAAATATTTAGTAATGTTCATAATACTTATTCAAATAACACACTGATTAAGTTGAAATTAAACATGTTACTTGTCTCAGCCTGCTTATTTCACCTAACATCACCATTTGAGCATTATGCAAGAACTTGTCCATAGAGCTTCGTTGGGAATATTGACTATATTGTGATTGAGAAACACTTCCTTGATCTGATAGTCTGCGAGCATAGAATGGTATACCTACATCTAATTTGCATTCATCAACATCACCAAATTTGTGTTTTATGAAGATGCAACAAAATATCAAGTGTCAAATGTGATTGTTTTGATAATAAAGTGCTTTGGTACCTATTATGGAATTCTTGGATTTCTGTTATATTAGTGTTCACATACAACTTGGACCCATGCTTGATATTTTGGACACTGAGAGGATACTTGTCTAACAATAATATCATATTTACATGTAAAAATCAATGATATAATCAATTGAAGCAAATCTCAAAGAAATAGAAACTCCATCATAATGACCTTTAGGATCTTTGATCTTAGCAAGTGTTAACATAACCACCAATGGCTTCCTATCAAAATGATTTTTCTCTATAGCATCATCAAGTGGAAGAGCATATTCCTCCCAGCAAGTCAAGATCATATCCCTATCACTATAACTGAAAACATATACAATTAAACATATTAATTTAATATTTGAAAAGAAGGCTACCTCAAATGGCAGATATCTAAACAAAACTAAAAAAATAATGGCAGAAACAATACTTGTTATCCCTCAACTTGATTGTAACTCTATATGTAGGATTAACTGTTTTACGCTCAATGACTTCGACCACAACACCAACAACATCTATTTAAAAATTACAACACAACACAATCGTAATTATTCTTCACAAACTATGATATTGTCCATGCTAGCAAATTCACTAATCAACATACCAACTAAAGTGTCACGTGGTACTACTCCATCAATAATATTAGCAAATGGAGTAATAACATGGACATTAGTAGGAATCTCAGGACGTTCGACCTCCCTCACAGAAGTAGTTTTCACCAAGTAAACCAAAAATGGAATCCTACTCACTTTGTATTCAGAATGATTTTCAACAACCTTAATGTTCTGAATCACATGTGTAGAACCACAATTCAACTTTACCTCAAATTCAGGAAACAGTTCTTGCCAAAGAGTGACACCAATCTTTGCACCCTGTAAGAGTCAACAATAAAACTCATCAATGAAAGAAAGGAGCGAAATGAATGTAGTCAAATACAACATGGAATATCAGCAAACACACTATTTGGTCCATGAACACCATTTCTATTGCTTGTTTACCATTGTGCTTGTTAACGTGCCACATATCAGTGATTTGTACTGCTATCTTCCAAGTTCCTTTCTTGGTATGCAATTCAGAGATCATGTTTTCCTTGCGAAACATTGCTACAAATATAACATAATTTATTTATAACAACAACTTCGTTTCTATACTATGCGGTACCAACGACAACAACATAGCAAATACCATCGTACACTTAGTGAGACACTAATACGCCCCAAAACTATCAAATATGTAGGTAAACGGGTTCATGAAGAAAGAGAATTAGAGCACTTGACCTTACACTATGGACATACCCTGTATGAAGCAGATAGAGGAAATAATAATGTCAATTCAGAGCCTTAATGTTCTGCAACAAATAATGTATACACCAAGTACATAAAAAATGTAAAGTAAAGAAACAAACAAAATGAACCTGTACTCAGGGTTGATGGTGACTTCTTTCACCTTGGAAGCACTCCACTCTGTCTTGTTTCTCTTGCAAACAAAACAAAGTTGTACTCATGGAGTCTTGAGCTCAAAATCCTAGCATGAGAAAGAAACAAATGGCGAAGCTTGGTTGTGCAAACGCAACAAATAATGTATACACCAAGTACATAAAAAATGTAAAGTAAATAAACAAACAAAATGAACATGTACTCAGGGTTGATGGTGGCTTCTTTCACCTTGGAAGCACTCCACTCTGTCTTGTTTCTCCTGCAAACAAAATGAAGTTGTACTCATGGAGTCTTGAGCTCAAAATTGCAGCATGAGAAAGAAACAAATGGCGAAGCTTGGTTGTGCAAACAAAAGGAACCCGTAGTCAAGTTTGCTGGTGGCTTCTTTTAGCTTCAAAGCACTTCATTCTCTCTTCTTCCAAAGCTCACCCCACGTGCTCTTTGTCAGCGACTGAGTGATGGAGGAAATAGGCCAACACAATAATAAACTCTATAACAGAGTAATAAGCAGCGAAAATAAATTCCCCCAAACTTGCAAGAACCTGTGAGGAGCACCAATGAAATATAGAGCCCAAAATAGAAATAAAGAAAAAATAGAGACACAATTTGTTTAACGTGGAAAACCCCTCAATGCAAGGGTAAAAATCACGGGTCGTCCAGACCAAAGAAATAACTCCACAAGAATCAATGAAGATACAAGAGAATCTCCAACAAGTGCACTAAAACATGTTACAATCAGTCAAATCAAAACAAACTCCCAATTGGTACAATAGAGACAATAAGATAAAACTCCAAAATATAGAACAGATAATACGAAACACTTATCTTTCTCTAAAGATATCTTTTTCCCGATCCAATCAGACAATTTTAAGTATCACACGTGTAAAACTTGCTATCCAAAAATCAACCCGATCCAACGGTGAACGAATTCGCAATTGCAATCTAAAAAATACTCTCAAGTGGGTATGCGAAAATCACAATGATTTTCTATCTTCTTCTTTCTCTCTCAATGATTTCTAATTGTTTCTTCCTCTCAAATGAGTCTCTCTCAATGTATCTCACTCTCTAATCTAATCCCTTTCCACTTAAATAAGTGAGACATATGAGTCTTCTCATTTGGATCTTTACTCCACATAAGCACATTGAGAACAACAAAATAAAAAATTACATAGAATGATGAGACATTTTTGGGTGGGAACGACAACCCTTCATATGTTGACACATAAGCAAATTAGGGATATTTTGGTATTTTATAAAACCTGTTACGACCTTGTTTATATATCAATAAATGATTAGTCTATTTAAGAATACTATGTTGATGGTTTTAAATGAATTAAGTTTACTATTTTAAGACAATTAATAATATTATGTTAATTTATTAAATATTTAAAAGAATCATGATATAAAATAATAGTTTTAAAAAAAATATTATAAATAAGTTGAATTGAATTACATTAAAAAATATTACCAAAATCAAATCAAATTAATTTAATTTAATTAAATCTTAAATTTGATTAAAATTAGTCGGACTCACCCGCCAATACCTCAAAACTCATAATATACTTGAAAAACTTGTCTAAAAATAAGCTTGAAAAGCGTGAAATTTGGATTGGAAAGCGTGAGACATTAGTAAAAGCAGAGAAAGCTCGAGAAGTTAAGTCCGTTTGCGCGGTTCCCTCGACCGGGTTCAAAACCTATCATTTGGCGAGAAATGCATCAACAAAATATTCAATTTGGCACCAAACCGGTCAAAACCGGTGTACTCGGTGATCGGTTTAACCAGTTTTTTTCACTTACTTTCTGCTTTCACACTTTCCAATGTCTCTACAACTGCGCCGCTACAGACTGGCTCTACAGTCTACACTCACCTGCACGCCTAAACTACACTTTTTATATTTTGATAATTTATAATTGTATAAATTTATTTTGTGAAAACAAAAAGTTGTATAAATTTATTTATTTATTTATTATTAGTACACATTGAAAGTCTATTTATTTAGTTGAAGAAACATAATTTATAAATACTTTGGTAGTTTAATTTCTGCATATTTAATTCATGAATGTTTCAGAAAGAGGTGAGTGGCATGATTCCAAAAATGCGAAGGAGAATTGGAGAAAGAAAGTGTTTTTGACGAAAAAATTAAAACAAAAATGATAAATTAAAGCTAAAACAAAATATTAATAAGACGGTGCTTCAAAAACATAAAATAATGGAAATTTTGAACGTAAAGTAAAATCATAAACAAAATGTGAGTAGAGGCAGAGGTGCAGTTTGGAAAGACCGGGTGATTTGAAAACGAAGAGTGAGTGATCAAAAGTGGTAAAATCTGAAAGAGAAAAATATAAACTATAGGGTTTAAGGTTTTCCTAAACCTTCAAGCATCAGAGGAAGAGTGGTAAAATTTTCATAGTGTTGATAAAAAGGCAGAGAGCAAGTTATTTGGTAAGTCACAGCTTCTTTCATTTTTATTTTTTTTGGTGTAAAGCATTTAGTTTAGTTTGCTATTCACTTAGAATGTTGAATTTTAAGTTCTCCTACGGTTTGATTTTGTCTTAGCTCTGTTTTTGGAAACCAAACAGAGAATGGTGACAACGTTTTAATTTTTTGATAAAAAAAGTTATCAGTTTTTCTTTGTAGAGAGACATGTTTTCTTACTTTCTTCTGTCTATGATTTTGTTTTTTGAACACTTTGCAGCTGCATTTTTTTTAGTATATGCCATATTGCAAGTAACTCCACTTTTACGTGATTCTGACTATTTTTATGTTGATATTTTTGCTGTCATTTGTGTGCAGTTGTTGTCATATCGATAACAGAAATAATGCTTACGTAACTATTGCTTAGATATTTATTTTTTTCTCTCTCTTTTGTATTGCAGGTATTTACTGGTCAAGATCATAGCAGGGTGAAATTCAGTGACAATGTATCTTCAACCTTATACAAATGACAATGGTGATGATACTAGCAAGGTAGTTATCAGCATTTAGATTAACCTCAGTAGTCTAACACTCTACAGATTCGATGATAATTTATCGTTGGAAGCATTCCACAAACCTCCATGTTATAGAACTTCATTTAAATTTAACATCTTTATTTTATACTGCCCATACTGGTTCATGATGGAGGAGGACGAGTTGAAAGGGCTTTTTTAATACACTAATAAAGCAAATATACGTGCTTAGATGCTGTTTTTAGAGATGGGTTTTATACTAATGGGTTGCATTACAACTTGAATTGGTTATTTATTGTAATAAACATATCAAGAGAGTAAGCCTTGTTGCAACTATAAGACTACTGCCTTGCAACCTTAATGGTTAATTGGTTTTGGGTTCTAGTTCTAGAATTATTCTCTTCACTCACAGAGGTAAGCTGTTTAGCACTGCCACTCTTCAAGTCCTGAAATGATGGGAATCCCGCATGGTGTGACTGTGTACACTGCACAGGCCACCTTTTAGAAAAATATATCATGCTTTCAGAGAGAAGAAAATATTATGTATTTGGAAGACATTTGCATGCATATTATCTATATAACTTGTAACTCGTAAGAATTTTGAAATTTTGACAGAACATTCTGGATCACTAGTTATTATTATCAACTATTTAATTGGTTTTAATATATGTCAACTTTACAAATTGATAAGTATGTTTAAAGTAGAACCACCACCATGTTTAGTGATTTGAGAGTCTTACATATGCTATTGAATTTCTTCCCCCTCTCCCCTTTACAGGCTGCTTTGTGATTATGCTCTGTCCCAAGATAAAAGAAAAAAAAAAGCTTTAGAATTAGATAAAAGAAAAGAGAAAAGCTTAATAAAACGAATTGGTTGCTGCACAAAAAATGTTAGAAACTGGTTCATTTTATTTTGACAGCTTTACATGTGTAAGAGTATCATGCTAGGACAGAAAACTAGATAACTGGCTCATTTTATTTTGACTCATTGTCTAGGTGATAGTTGGATAGGGTTGTCATTGGTCAGCTGTGATCTTTTTGGTCAGTTCAAAGGTATGAATTGATTGAAACTTTGAAAGATTTATACATATATATGTGTGTGTGTTTATTCTTTTTCTTTTGGTAAATACTCAAACTTAGAAGCTGCTTACAAACTACAAAGACCCTGACTGTTATATCTTGGAAATGAATTTGGTCATCCCATTAAGCCATCAATTTGATTAGTCATGTAGGGGGCTTACCTTTGGTAGTCATGCAGGAAGTTAGAACTGAACTATTGGGAGTGAAGATGCCCGACTTCATTAATAGCTTACTGCTTGAGGTGTGTGTGCGTGCGCCTCTGAAAGGATCCAATTAATTGTATAGAGTACAAGAAAAATAAGCTCTAACTATAGCACCTAGAGACTTAATTATATTGTTATAGTTCTTATTCCACTTCAGTCCTGGCCTATCAACAGTTCTAAGGTAGTTTTTTTCAAATGAGAGGAGATGCTGATAGTTTCTACTTGAACCAATGTTTTTAAAAATTAACTCAAATTGGCTGGTCAGATCGGTTCAACCAAAAACTGGTGATGTAACCGGTTTGAATTGGTTACTGGATCAGCTATGTATGTGAACTGATTTAACTTGCTATGACACGATCGGTTATGAGAAGAACTAGTGATATGTCCGGTTATTTGTGAACTAGACGAGGTTGATCAATTTTTTAATAAATACAAAAAATGACATCATTTCAGTTTTGAAAATATAAAAACACAATGCAGTCTCTTTGTTTTGTTCATTCAATTCAATCAGTTTGTGCTAGAATGAAACACCCACTGAGCCTTAACCAAGAGAAAGAAACACCCACACAGCCCTGACTTTCCCCTGTTTGTCATCAAGTTGTTCAATCTGCTCCATTGCTGTTGTTTGTTATTTCATTGGAGCTGGGCCTTGTTCATCATAGTCATGCCTTACTCTGGTGATGGTTTTAATTCTTTTTCTATTTCTTGTTAAATCTTGATAAATACTGCAACTGGTGCTTGTAATAGATACTACTGGCTACTGTTGTTAATTGCTTGCTATATTTCCACTTGAATCTTGATTTTTTAAGAGAAGACTGTCTTACACATGTTTTGGTGTTTCTGAACTAAATGACATCTGGCAGTGCTATTCTACTATTCTACTTAAATGTAATTGTTATCATTTGACTTAATTTCAAGAGCTATTGCTTTTATTATACTTGATTGGATGAAGATAAAGTTTTGCATTGGCTAATAAATTAATAATGCTAGGGGTTATCTATTCAGCTATTTCACTATTGTTAGTAAGTTAATATTAGCTTACATTCTTAAATTCTACCTCATTACAATCTAAAATAATCCACTGTTTGCTATTTAGAAATCTTTAAATCTTTAATCCTATGACAGTATTGGTTCCATTTCAAATATTTAATCATGACGTAGGAATTCCACTGGTAGTATTGGTTCCATTTCAGATATTTAATCATGATGTAGGAATTCCACTGGTAGTATTGGTGGTTCCATTTCAAATATTTTATCATGCTTATTAGGAATATGTAGACATTCTTTTATATAAGCTTTCACACCTAATAATTTGGAGTCAAGTTAGTAGTTATTAATTATTTCTCGTCTGTTCTTTGCTTATTAATTTTGCAGTTGAACTTGGAGATGTCATATGTTGCAGCCCCATTATCACAAGAAACATTCACTCAAAATTCATCTCAAACTCAGAGACACATTAGAGTGAAAAGTGATCCAGCTTGGGGACATTGTAAAGTTGCTGAGGAGAATGAAAAAACTATTCTGTTGTGTCTCTATTGTAATAAAATTTTTAGGGGCGGTGGCATTAATAGGTTCAAGAATCACTTGGCTGGAGAAAAAGGGCAATGTGAGCAATGTAAGAACGTGCCTGCAGATGTTCGATTTCAAATGAAGCAAAATCTTGATGAACGTAAAAACAAGAGAAGAAAAGTCCGAGAAGAATATGTGGATAGTAATGAATTTGGTGAAGATCAAATGAGAATAGTTGTGGATGAAGTGCAAGAGCCAATAAGAGTATGTAATCTCAATCCACCTCAAAAGGGGAAGAACATCAATCGCATAGGTCAGTATTTCATGCCTAAAACAACCCCTAGAGCTCAACCTACCTTAAAGAGTGGGTTGCAAAGTAAGGAAGTCATAGAAAAATGTGACCTTGCCATTGCAAAGTGGATGATTGATGCTTCTGTGCCATTTAATGCAATTAATTCAGCATATTATCAACCTATGATTGATGCTATTAGTAGCATGGGTCCAAGTTATAAAGGTCCAAATTTTCATAGAGTTCGTGGTTGTTTATTAAATAAATGGGTTGATGATGTGAGGAAGCTTGTGGATGGTTATCGAATTGTTTGGAAGCAAACTGGATGCACTCTTATGGCTGATGGGTGGAATGATGGTTGTAGGAGAACTTTCATTAATTTTCTAGTTTATTGTCCTAAAGGAACTGTTTTCTTAAGGTCTGTTGATGTTTCTCATGCTTCTAAATCTGCTGAAATGTTGCATAAGCTTTTTAGGGAGATGGTGTTATTTGTTGGGCCTGAGAATGTTGTTCACATAGTGACAAGTAATGCTGAAAATTATGTTGCTGCTGGAAGATTATTGGAAGCTGAGTTTCCTAAGTTATATTGGTCTCCATGTGCTACACAGTGCATTAATTTGATGTTGGATGACATTATGAAATTAGAGGAAGTAAGTGAGATTGTGTCACTTGCTTCAAAAATTACCAAGTATATTTACAATCATTGTTATTCTTTATATTTGATGAGAAAATATACAGGTGGAAAAGATATACTTGGTCCAGCTCCAACTCAGTCTGCCACTAATTTCATTGCCTTGCAAAGTATATTGGCTCATAAAGATGCACTAAGAGCCATGGTAACATCTAGAGATTGGACAAGCTCAGCTTATGCCAAAGAATCTAAGGCAAAAAAAATTGTGGAACAAATCTTAGACTCCAGGTTTTGGAAAAAATGTGCTGATATTGTGAAGCTCACAGAGCCATTGGTTCACGTCTTACAAATTGTTGACAGTAAAGATAAACCTGCCATGGGTTTTCTTTACCAAGCTATGTATAAAGCCAAAGAGGAGATGATTAGGAGGTTTCAGAAAAATAAGAAGGTAGAGCCTTACTTGAATATCTTGGATAGGCATTGGGATTCTCTTTGTAAAAGTATACATGCTGCTGGTTATTGGTTAAATCCAGCTTGTCATTTCAATGAAGAATTTGCTAAGCATAAGTCCACAACATCTGGCCTTTTGGATGTCATTGAAAGGTATGCTCATGGAGATCCTGATTTGCAATTTAATTTGGCAAGTGAAATGAGAATATTTAAAAATGCCGAGTTAGATTTTGGGAGGCTAGTTGCTACACGTGAACGGAATACGGTGATGCCAGGTACATTTAATGCTTGATAACTTTTTGTATGATTCTTAATCTTTATTTTTGTTGAATGATGGCATATTGATTTATTTTATCATATGTAATATTGTAGATGAATGGTGGGAATCTTATGGATGTGGTACACCAAACTTACAAAAGCTGGCTATTCTTGTTCTAAGCCAAACTTGCAGTGCTTCAAGTTGTGAACGGAATTGGAGTATATTTGAGCATATTCATTCAAATAAAAGGAATAGGTTAGAGCATCAAAAGCTTAATGATCTTGTTTATGTTCGTTACAACTTGAAGTTGCAACAAAGGTATTATTATATTCATTCTTTTTATTGTAACCAAAAAAATATTCATTCTTTTTTATTGTTTATTTTTTGGTGCTTGGATTTTCTAATGTTGACATGTGATCAATTGATAAACCTAGGAATCCTCTAAGGCTTCAAAATTATGACCCAATCAATTTTGAAACATTAGATGACCATTCTAATTGGGTAGTGAAGGAGTCACCACCATTCTTAACTAATGAAGAGATAGATGTTTTACGTAATGACCTTACAAATATGTCCATTCAACCAATTTCTGATGATATTGGTATGTTTATTTCATTAATTATAATTTCATTGTTTGATATTTGGTATTACTTGATGTGAATTGTTATTTTATTTATTTATTTTATCCTATAATGATGTTGTCATAGTTAAATTAAATTTGGATGATGATGATGATGATGATGCACAAGACAACACTGGGGAGAATGACGATGATGAGGCCCAAGAAAACACTATGGAGAATGTGAATCTAAATGAAAATAATATTGATGAAACTTCTCATTTCTTGGATGAAGAAAAACCACCCGCTGATCCAACTTTGGCTCCTTGAGTATAAATTCTGGATTTCTGTACTTTAATGTTATTGTGAGCTTGTGTTTATTTATAAATCATTAGATTTTGACCCGTGCAACGTAAACATGATATTTAAGAACTTTTATTTGAATTTTGTATAATATATAATTTGTTAAAAATTTCTTTTTATACTTTCATAAAAAATATTCATATTATTCTTTTTCATACTTTCTATGTTTGTAAAATAAAATATTCAATAAATTATTTAATTTAGGAAAGAGAAAATCATAACAATTACATTCAAATTAAATTATTATAATAAAAAATATAAATTGATTGTATTGTAATAATTTAGATATTAATGTGATTAGTAACAAATTGTTCATGTGGATTAGGTGAAACTTTTTACTTATTTTTATATAAAAAAATCGTGACTATGTTATATTTAATATGTAACTTTATTTTAATATATTAGCATATGCATAGAAAAATAAAATTTATCTAGGTAGAATAAAATCTTGAATAGTTTATTTGTCTAAAAATTAATTTAGACACTAATTTTGTGCGAAGAAAAGCATAGTAATTATGTTGTCTTAATTTGATTTTTGTTGTGTAATTAAATATATATATATCAATTATGTAAAAGAAATTTTAACTTTGACCAAAAAAATTTAATAAAAAAGTTTGTCCCTATGAATTTAGTGAAAAATTTCCACCTGATTTTATAAAATTATGTTCATGCTTGTGTATTATATTTTATATGATAAAATTAAGTGTAAATTTCTCTTGATATTTTTCTGATAATATTCAGTTAAGTATAAATTTTTCTAGATACCATCATGAAAACAATCATTATCTTTTGTTATATTTTTTAATATTTTTCACGTTTGTAAAGCAAAATATTCAATAGAGTATTTAAATTAAGAAATAAACAATCATAAAAAATACTTTAAAATTAAAACTATTACAATTTAAAAATATAAATTTAACATTATTTTAAATATTAATGTGACTTTTAAGTAAATTGTTCTTCCTATGGATTAAGTGAAAGTTTCTA
The DNA here is from genome assembly GCF_000004515.6 of Glycine max. Taxonomy (NCBI): domain Eukaryota; kingdom Viridiplantae; phylum Streptophyta; class Magnoliopsida; order Fabales; family Fabaceae; genus Glycine; species Glycine max. The sequence goes on from NC_038244.2 coordinate 38,533,306, forward strand.
CTTGATTTTATATATAAAAAATAACTATGTGTTATATTTTATATATAATTTTTATTTTAATATATTGACATATACATGTCAATATCTAAAAGAAAATTATAGTTTGTTTAGGTAGAAAAAATCATGAATAATTAATTTATGTGAGAAGATAATAAATAAACAAATAATTTACGTGTAAATAAAACATAATGATTAGTTGATTATGTAGATTTAATTTTTTTGCATGCTTTATATATTAATTATGTAATTTTTTTTAACTTTAATTAGAAAAAAATTAGTTAAAAAGTTTATTCCCGTGAATTTAGTATAAACTTTTGTACTTATTGTTTTTATAAAAAATTCATCCCCGTGTGTTTTTGTTATATATAATTTTTTTAATATATTAGTACATACATATCAATGTATAAAAAAATTTAAAATTTATTGAGGGTGAAAGAAGATCTTGAATAATTTATTTAGCTACAAAAGTAATAAATAAAAATCTATTTTAAGCACTAAATTATTTGCATAAAAATTTATTTTAAGCACTAAATTTGCACGAAAAAATAATAGTGATAAGTTGATTCAACTTGATCTTTGTTATGTGTATCTAAATATATATTAATTATGCAAAAGAAATTTGAATTTTGATTGGATAAAAATCCTTAGTAAAAATGTTTTTCCTTGTAAATTGAGTATAAATTTTCTTATTTATTTTATAAAAAATGTTCATTCCTATATGTTATATTTTATATGATAAGTTAAGTCAAACTTTTGTTGATACTTTCATGAAAAATATTCATCCCCATTTTATGAAAAAATGTGATTGGTTAATTTTTTCAATGTAATTGACAGATTAACAAATGCTAATTGATTGACATACGAAACAAAATTATAAAAACACCTATGTTTTGAGCGGGAAAACTTTTCTTTTTGAGATCCCAACGCTAATATATATATATATATATATTAGAAAACCAAATTTATCAAGGTAAAAGTAATTCTTCAATAATTTAGATTAGTTATAAGATAATAAATAAAAAGATGCATAATGAGTTTTGTAAAAATTGATTTGTACGATGAAATTTTAATCATAATAATTTAATAATTTAGATGTTAATGTGATTTTAGCTAAAGTGTTCATTCTTGTGAATTAAGTGCATATTTCTCTACTTGATTTCATACAAACACCCTGCCTGAGTTTGATATATTGTACAAAAGTAGATATTAATTTTATTTATACCTTTTAAGTTAGATTAGAAAAGGATAAACATTATTTGGGCTCCTAAAAACACTGTCTCTTTGTCCTAAAAGTAAGATTTGTTTTTTAAATCCTGACACTGCAATATTTGTTTTTCAGTTTAGTTCAAAATGTAAAATGATGTGTAACTTAAGTATTAACATGTGTTTAAAAACTACAGTGATTGTAAGTATCTTATTAATTTTACATTCTAGAGACTAATTTTGATTTTTTTTAGTTTTAGGGTCTAATGTGACAATATTTTACAATTTTAGGGACACAAATGGTGTTTTAGGCATAAAATAAAATAAAAACATGTTTTATATTTTATATATAATTTTTATTTCAATTGATTTGTATTAGAATGTTCAGACAAAAGAAATTTTTAAATAATCTATTAAATGGAGAAGATAATAAATAATTAGCCTAAACATTGACTTTAAACATTAATTTTGCATGAAAGAAATATTTAAAATAATTTTAGTATAAAATTATATATTAAGTAAACATAATGTAAAATAATTTTTTTGGGTAGCTTAAGAGGTAAATTATGTTACCATTTTGGACAAATAATATTTTTTACTAGACAATTCATAGTTAATTTTTAAAATTAGTCAAATTTTATATTTTAAAATTTAATTTTCTTTTTTCGTTTTTAACATTTTTGTCAAATGTGGGCTGATATGCTAAACTTACTGATTATGCCGGGTGGGGGTGGGCTTGAAAAAAATGAACCTATTAAGAGTGTAGGCTTCACCATTAATGGGATTTGCGGTTGCGGATTTCACTAGGCGAACTTACCTGCAAGTCCAACTCTACTTATACATATAACATTAACTAGAAATAACTAATAAAACTCAATTATATCACTGAAAATTATTTGGAACCATAAACACGTAGTCGTCCTTTTTAAGATACTAACAACTAGTTTTGATACTAATTCATATTAGAGCTTGTTGTTGATGTCTCTTATAGAGAGAATTATTTATAAAGGGGTTGACAAAAAAGGATGAATAAAGCATCCTAGAAGTATAGTGCTTATATATTTATGATGTTTTATTTTAAATTTATGACTTTCGTCGATACACCACTAATCCACTATACTTGTTTGAGTCAATCATTACATCCAATCATCGGCTTACATATCAAATTTATTAATATATCAGGGACTAAAACAAAATATCAAGAACAAAAAATAAACTATTATTTTATTAGATACTCAATGTAAAACAAAAATTTATTAGGGAGCAAACTTAAAAATCGAGTATTTATTAGGGATAAAAAAATATATTTAAACCTAAAAAAATTAAGGACCTCATTACTCTTCTCATGTGTTTACCCTCTTAAGAGTATTTGACTCGAATTTCTCACAAAAATTGACTTTTGAATGAAAATAACACTCTTACCTTTTACCACTCAAGTCTTTTTTTTTTTAGAAGTTCTTAAATAGAACCCTCAATGTGTATCAATTATCAAAAGTTCATACACCTCTAAACAATTTTCACAAGAGTTTATCACTAAGAAGTCCAAGAAAGAGAAATACTCTAAACAAAATTAAAGGAAATTTAAAAGACAAGCGAGAAAAACTAATTAAGAAATGTTAAACTCAAAAGGAATACAAGACAAAAATGAAAAAAAAAGAATGTGCATTTTATAGATGAAAGAATAACACCAATTATATGAAATAATGACAATCAACTTTTTTTTTTATTAAATTAGTTTTTTTCCTTTAATTTATTATTTTGGTTTAATTTAATCCTCAATTTTTTAGTACAATTTAGTCTTCTAATTTTTTAAAAGGATTCAAATTGGTGTTTGCCGTCTAATTAGTCTAACACCGATATGTTCGTCAACACGTGTCAGTTGACATGTCCGTGTCTTAAGAGGTCATGGCAATTAGTCAAATAAACACCGTAAACGACATCGTTAGAAATTAGGAGAAATTGAATGTTAATAACACCATACAGAGTTAGGGGATTTTCGATTGACAATTAGTACAGTGCTAACTTTAGAAGGTTGAAGGTTAAATTTTGAGGACATTAGAGTGGAAGGAGGACGCTCAGATTCTAACCATTTCATTGCACGAAGGTAACATATTCCTTGACAATTATTGTTGTTTGTTTGTGTAATACTTAATATTTTTGTCTCTTCTCCATTATATTTGGCCATTCACGGTGGTTACTGTAGTCCACCTTATTCTTTTGTGTATAAGGTTTATGTGGCCAGAATTTGCGCTTGTTATGTTGTGGTCCAGCATGTGGGATGGACATGCATTTGATTCCTTCATTTTGTTTGATTCTTGTGTGACTACTTTGTGGTTAAAACAATTTTTAATTGTTGGTGTGGTTGACTTTTGTTGGAGTATAAGTGTGACGTGAAATCTCATATCATATTAAAATGAGAAGACTGAATACTATATAAGTGAGGACAAGACCCATAAATTCGAATCTCAAGTTTTTGAATCAAAGTGTAATGTCAAGTTCACTTATGCGGTTATTCATGGCCTTTATTCACCTTGATTACACAACAATTGGTGTGAACGAGGGATGACTCATTCCTTGTACATGTGAATAATTATATAATGTGTTCCATCTAGGATCCCTTGGACATGTGAATAATTATGTTGTGTATAGAAGAATTTACTCACCCACTTTAAAATATTTATTAATAAATTGTGCTTGATATTATGTCATTATAAGGCAAGAGTGCATTTTCTGTTTCCATTTATCTATTGATTCGCACATACATAAAATTAAAATGAAGATAGGACTAATTAGTTAACACCATAATATTTTTCATTGCAAAAAGTGTATCAATGCAATGCAAATGATTATTTGATTATTATATTATTTTTTAAAACAATTATATATTAAAAATAAACAACTTTGAATTGATAGATATGAAATAAGACTGCTTCTAACAACAATTTTGGATCGTGCGATTAAAAGTATGCACCAGATGAGAAAAGTATAATATAATTGTTTTTGTAACACAATATAGTGTAATTGGTTTCTCTCCCTTGAACCTTCCCTTTCCCTTTCCCTTTCACGTTCGCAAGACTGTACTCCGATCAACTTCCTCACCTCCCTCTCCAGGTTCACCGGCGACCTGGGCTCCAGCTCCAAACGGGATTTGCTCTCTTTTTTCTTCTCTCTCTTTCTTTCTCTCTCTCTCTCTCTCTCTCTCTCTCTCTCTCTCTCTCTCTCTCTCTCTCTTTTCTTTTTCCTTTCATCCGTACGCATGACTTTAAACAATTAGCATGGTAGTGGTGCCAAGCCAAGCCTCAAATGCCAATCCAAAGCAAAGATGAAAAAAATGTGGATCTTAAACAACAATGCGAACGAAAATGAGACAGCGGTACGAAGACGCGGCTCGCAGAGGTTATAGTTGTGGTAGATCATTCTCATCGAGGGTTTGATGTTATTAGAGAACAAGATTTTGATATTATTAAAGGTGAAAATTTTGTATTTGAGAATAACACGTTAAATGAAGGTATGTTGAATGCTAAACAGACAGAAAATAATAAAAAATGACTTACATTTTAGTCTAATTTTTTAACTTACTAACTTGTTGACTCAGTGGTAAACTTAACAGTCTACCTAGTTTACTTAGAGTTTATAGAATTTGCCCAAAGTCTACTAAAAAAAATATTTTACTCAAGAGTCAATTTGCAGAGGACAAGTGGACTCGTAAACTCGTAAGGGTTAGCGAGTTAACTCGAGAGTTTGATAACCATGATGTGTAGAGTAGTGGGTCCTGGTGTGGCTAAGGTTGGAGAAGGTGGTGGCTAAGGTAGAAGGTGGGGTTTGAGATCGAAGTATATAGTGGCACCCTCACACCTTGAACCCTTCATACATTCAATTTTATTTAAAAGAAAAAAAGTATATGCTACTTTTTCACTCTAATGCACCCTTACACATTCAACCCTTCATTTTAATCATACAGTTCAAAAATATTTTCCCACCGTGCAAGACTTATTCCCCTCACCTATTTTAGTCGTGGCCATGAAACAATGAAAATAAGAGGTAAAAAATTATTGAAGATAAAATTGAGAAAGATAAATACCTAATAATTTTACAAAAAATTTAGGGGATAAGGATGACACTTCAGTTGAAAGTAGGAAAAGCCTCTCGACTAAAAAAAAACACTTACAAATATACTTATTGTACTTTTTAGAATTCACAAAATACACGTGACATATGTTGTGTGTAGAAGAATTTACCCACCCCACTTTAAAATATTTATTAATAAATTGTGCTTGATATTATGCCATTATAAGGCAAGAGTGCATTTTTTGTTTCCATTTATCTATTGATTCGCACATACATAAAATTAAAATGAAGATGAGACTAATTAGTTAACACCATAATATTTTTCATTGAAAAAGTGTATCAATGCAATGCAAATGATTATTTGATTATTAGATTATTTTTTAAAACAATTATATATTAAAAATAAACAACTTTGAATTGGTAGATATGAAATAAGACGGCTTCTAACAACAATTTTGGATCGTGCGATTAAAAGTATGCACCAGATGAGAAAAGTATAATATGATTGTTTTTTTAACACAATATAGTGTAATTGGTTTCTCTCCCTTGAACCTTCCCTTTCCCTTTCCCTTTCACTTCGCTAGGCTGTACTCTAACCGGCTTCCTCCACCTCTCTTTCCAGGTTCACCGGTGACCTGGGCTCCAACTACAAAAGGGACTTGCTCTCTTTTCTCTTTTCTCTCTCTCTCTCTCTCTCTTCTTTTTCCTTTCGTCCATACCCTTGAATTTAAACAGTTAGCATGACAGTGGTGCCAAGCCAAGCCTCAAATGCCAATCCAAAGCAGAGATGAAAAAATGTGGATCTTAAACAACAATGCGAACAAAAATGAGACAGCGGTGCAAAGACGCGGCTCGCAAAGGTTATAGTAGTGGTAGATCATTCTCATCGAGGGTTTGATGTTATTAGAGAACAAGATTTTGATATTATTAAAGATGAGAATTTTGTATTTGAGAATAACATGCTAAATGAATGTATGTTGAATGCTAAACAGATAGAAAATAATAAAAAATGACTTACATTTTGGTCTAATTTTTTAACTTACTAACTCGTTGACTCAGTGGTAAGTTTAAGAGTCTATCTAGTTTACTTAGAGTTTATAGAGTTTGCCCAGAGTCTACTAAAAAAATATTTTACTCAAGAGTCAACTCGCAGAGGACAAGTGGACTTGTAAACTCGTAAGGGTTAGCGAGTTAACTCGAGAGTTTGATAACCATGATGTGTAGAGTAGTGGGGCCTGGTAGGGCTAAGGTTGGAGAAAATGGTGGCTGAGGTAGAAGGTGGGGTTTGAGATCGGAGTATATAGTGGCACCCTCACACATTGAACCCTTCATACATTCAATTTTATTTAAAAGAAAAAAATTATATGCTACTTTTTCACTCTAATGCACTCTCACACATTCAACCCTTCATTTTAATCATATGGTTCAAAAATATTTTCCCACCGTGCAAGACTTATTCCCCTAATCTATTTTAGTCGTGGCCATGAAACACAATGAAAATAAGAGGTAAAAAATTATTGAAGATAAACTTGAGAAAGAAAAATAGCTAATAATTTATAAGATAGTTTTCTTTTTTTTTTTTTTTTGCTGACAAAAAGTTTAGGGGATAGGGATGACACTTCAGTTCAAAGTAGGAAAAACCTTTTGACTAAAAAAAATACTTACAAAGATACTAATTGTACTTTTTAGGATTCACAAAATACACGTGACATCATATGTGACACTTTGAGACAGGTGTCAACCCTGGCACAGGAGTATAGACATCCGACCCTTAACAATCGGGCTCCCTAACTGACAGGTTATCTCTAACCTCTTAATATTTGAATATATTTGAATCTTCTTATCTCTTGACAAATATTCAATTATCTACAAACTATACATTATCTATAAGATATAATTATCTATTAGTTTTTATCTTTAAGCTATGTATTGTATTTAAGATCATCTATAAGCTACCGACTATTATTTATAAGCCGAGAATTATTTGCAAAGACTATAACAACCCCTACAAATAAGGACCCGCAGCTCCACTCTTCTCCTATAAATATCAGGTTCTATCGAACCCTCAACACATCCCACACACTCCAACACACGAGCAAATACACTTGTTCACATCTCTCTATCACTAACTCGAGCTTACATTTACGTATATACATGCTTTATCTCCTAACTTATATACTTACTTAAGCGTCAGAGTCCTTTGTTTTGTAGGTCCCCCCTCTTATCCTCTAAACAAAGACCACTCTCAAAGCAGACATGTGAAGTTCGGGAGCCAACCTTAGCCACACCCACCCTAACATGTGTCAATTCTGGATTTTGGTAAGTACATTTAGTGCCCACCGTGGGTCGTGGTAAAATGTATCCCGCAGTTTCTTGTCAATTCTCTCTTGTTCATCCATGGTTAGCACTCGGTCTAGCCTCAAAAGTGAGACCTCTTTCAAAAGCTTCCATCCTCATCCGACAACTATGCAGACACAAATACTCTTTAACAACTCCAAAATCGCATCACGGAGATAGAGCGACGACATGAATAGGAGTTGAGAAAGCTAAAGGCTGACCATGATCAGCTGGAAGCTTGTGTCAGACGTCCCCAGGGTGACAAGCACTCCACTCACACATTGCCTGAGCGCACCTAAGGGGAATCACACCTCCAACGTACAATCAACTCTCTAGATGACTTAAGTCTTTCCCACATGCACCATCTAGCAGGGCGGACCACTCGTTGGCATCCCTTCGCCGACCGCAGTGATTCTATGTTGTGTCTTCCTAACGTCCCTCGAGGGGGAGGCATTGACCTAGTATGGTGGACTCCCACCTAGATCCATAGACAACTTCAACACCCCTGTCGAATGCTTTAGTGCGCATTATGCAACCAACGGATCTCACCGTATGGTAGTGTTGCATTCCATGCTCCTTGCCCTACAACCCGACAAGTTCGCAAACAATTTGTGCAAAAAACCCTCTGATAGAATGGATGAGTTGCACGAAGAAATGTCCAGATTCAAGAATGAAGTTAGACAAGCCGAATAGAAGTATGGAAAGCGACAAGAAAACACCAAGACCAACTTACACAAGTCGGACAAAAGGCACAAGCCAGACAATCGTCAACCTCTTCCAAAAGGGCCTAGGTACAAGTGTTACGCACCTTTGATGACTAATCGTACTACAGTTCTAGAGGAAGCTTTCTACTTGGAGATACCCATCAGGCTACCCACGAAGAAACCTCCCAAGTTGGGGTTAGATGTGACCAAATACTGTAGGTATTATCGTGGTATTAGTCATAACACAGAAGACTAAGGGGTCCTAAAGAACAAGATAGAAGAGCTTATATAAGCTGCATACCTAGCCCAGTTTGTCAAAAGATCGATCAACCACGAAGCAGGAGCAAGACTCAAAGGGCACCAAGATGAGCAACATAGGAACCACAAAGTAGACAGAAGAATAGATAAAGCGGAAGACCAAGGTAGACAGAGACACCAACAATAGTGGCGTGAGCGACAACCTCCACAAGAACAAGAACCCGCTCAACAGATCAGAGGTGTAATCAACACCATTGTGGGCAAATTTTCCTATGGAGTACAGTCCAGCTAGTCTCGAATATGCCATCTTTACGCCATTCGAGACATCAACATCAATTTTGTTAATGCACAATTACAACAAAGTCTCTCTCCAATCACTTTCACGGATAGGGACTTCAAGGGTATCAACCCTGTCAACCAGGACGACCTCGTGGCTATCTCCATCATGGCAAACTTCATGGTGTCTAAGGTCCTCATCAACCAGGGCAGTTCCACTTACATCCTATATTGGAAAACTTTCTAGAGACTCAAGGTCTTCCCTGACACTGCCCATCCTCAAGCTGGTCCACTCCTTGGTTTTGCAGGCAAGAGAGTAGAGACCAGAGGCTACATGGACTTGACCACTTTCGGTCAAGTAAACTTTCCAGGAGTTTCACCATAAGATATCTACTTGTTGATACCAATACATCATATTTTTTTTTATCGAAAGAAAGACACTTAACAAGCTTGAAGCCATAGTCTCCATGCCGCATTTGAAAATGAAATTCCCTACCCTGACTGGGGAGATTGTAATCGTTAGGGCAGATCAAAAGCAAGCATAACAGTGCTATGCAAAGAGTCTGAAGGTAGCACCTAATCCTCCCAGGGAGTCTACCAAGCCTCACCCAACAACGACTGAAGGTATTCAAGTCATGAGGGTGGATGGATGGTCTCCAATTCGAGCCCTAACCGTTTACCAAGCAAGCCTGGATGATGGATTCAATTTAGATCCATGAGACAACACCTTTAATAGATGCCCAAAACTCATCAAAGAGCTCATCAAGTTGCAGCTCGAACCTAAACTTGGGTTGTATACGCAGCTCAGTAGGAACCTCACCAACCATGAGCACCAGCACATCGCTGACATGCAACACAAAAATGCAGATTTGTTTGCTTAGCAACCATCTGACATGACGGGAATCCATAGCTGCATTATTTGCCACAAGTTTTCCATCTACCCCTAGGCCAAATCGATATCACATAATAAAAGGAAAATGGGAGAAGAATGACGTAAAGATGTCAGACAAGAAGTGAAGAAACTCCATAATGCTAATTTCATCAGAGAAGTCATGTACTCTACTTGGCTCGCCAGCGTTGTCATGGTAAAAAAAGCCAACGACAAATGACAAATGTGTACTAACTACACTGATATGAACAAGGCGTTCCCCAAAGATTCCAAGTGTTAAGCTTCCTGGATGCTTACTCTGAGTACAACCAGATCAGAATGCACGCTCTAGATGAAGAGAAAATGACATTTATCACTACAGATGCCATTTTATGCTATAGGGTCATGCCCTTCAGCCTAAAAAACGCAGGCGCTACATACCAATGATTGATGGATTGAGTCTTCAAACAACAGATTAAACGAAATGTCGAGGTATACGTGGATGACATGGTCGTCAAGTCTCAAAGCATAACCCAACACATGGCAGACCTGGAATAAGTCTTCGGGGAACTCTGTAAATATGACATGCACCTCAACCCTGAAAAATGTACTTTTGGGGTATGCGGAGGCAAGTTCCTTGGTTCATGATCACTCATCAGGGGATTGAAGCCAACCCCGACAAATGCAGTACCATATTGAAGATTCATAGCCTGACCAACGTCCAACAAGTCCAGAAACTGAATGGTAGGCTAGCATCCTTGTCCAGATTCCTTCTGAAGCTTTCCAAAAAGGTGAAGTCATTTTACGACTTGCGAACAAGCTTCCTTATAGGATGAGACTTGCAAAAAATCTTTCTTGGCTTTCAAGAAGACCATAGCCACACCGCCAATTTTGAGCCGACCCAGGCCAGGAGTACCCCTACTTCTATATTTCTTAGTAGCTGAAGAAGTTGTTAGCTCAACACTCGTACAAGACTGAATCACACAAGTCAGACAAGAGGCACAAGCCGAACAAGCGCCATCTTCTCCCAAAAGGGCCCAAGTACGAGCGTTACACACCCCTAACAACCAATCGCACTATAATCCTCGAGGAAGCTTTCAACTTGGAGGTACCTATCAAGATACCTCCACCATGTCCTCCCAGGCTAGGGTTAGATGTGACCAAATACTGTAGGTACCATCAGAGTATCGGTCATAACACAAGAGATTGCTTGGCCCTAAAGGACAAAATAGAAGAGCTTATACAGGCTGGGTACCTAGCCTAGTTTGCTTAGAGGCTGGACAACCACTAGGCAGAAGCAAGAGTCGGAGGACACCAAGAGGATCAACATAGGAATCATGACGTGGACAAAAGAAGAGACAAAGTGGAAGACTGAGGAAGGAAAAGACATCTCTAGTTGAGACACGATCGACAACCTCCACAAGAACAGGAGCCCACCTGTACTGTCCAGGACCAAAAAATCCTACGTGGCACTTAGAGACACATGTTCAGCCTCCATGTTAGTCCTGCTACAGGAGCGCGAACGCCTGACCCTTAGCAGTTGGGCTCCCCAACAAATAAGTTATCTCTGACCTAACTAATATTCAAATATATTTGAATATATTATCTATTGACAAGTATTAAATTATCTATAACGCGACATTATCTATAAGGTATGATTATCTTCTACCTTTATCTATAATTCAAATGTTTGTCTCTAACATCATCTATAAGCTCCCGATTATTATCTAGAAGTCAGGAATTATCTACAAGGCTACAACAATCCTTATAAACAAGGACCAACACCCTCACTCAATTAATATAAATACAAGTTCCATCAAACACTTTTATACGAACTCAACACACGACAACAAGCTTGTGCCTCCCTCTCTCTCTCTCTTTCGCTCATACGAACTCCATTATAACATATACTTGCTTTACTCTCCTTACACACATTCTTACTTGAGTGTCGGAGTCCTTTGTTTTGCAGGTCCCCCTTCCTATCAAAGGCATTTCTCTCACCTGATGTGTGAAGTTCGGACCCTACTTAGCCAGGTCCACCTTGACGTGCCATGGCTCCGAATTTTGGTAAGAACATCACCCGACAAATCAAAAGTGCAATCAACACCATTGCGGGTGGATTCTCCTACGAAGGGTAGTCCAGCCAGTCTCGTAAGCGTCACTTTCAACTATTTGAGACATCGACATCAACTATGTCGATACACCATCACCACGAAGTCTACTTCCTATCACTTTCACTGATAGAAACTTCAAGGGTATCAACCCCATCAATCAGATGACCCCATGGTTGCCTTCATCATAAATGTCAACTTCATGGTGTCCAAGGTCCTCATCGAACAGGGCAGCTTCACTAACATCTTATATTGGAAGCCATTCCAGAGAATTGAAATTTTGCCTGACACCATCCAGTCTCATGCCAGTCCACTCCTTGGCTTCACAAGAAAATGAGTATAGACCAGAGGTTATGTCAACCTTATGGCCACCTTCGGTCAAGGCCAACTCTCCAGGAGCTTTATAATCTAGTATTTAATCATCGATGCAAAAACCTTTTACTTTTCTTTGATTGGCAGGAAAACACTCAACAAGCTCGGAGCCATCATATCCATACTGCATTTGAAGATTAAGTTCCCCACTTTAACAAGAGAGATCGTGACGGTCAAGGCCAATCAAAAGCAAGCACGATAGTGCTACGAAGAAAGCCTGAAGGTGACACCTTATCCTCCCACCAGGGAGCCTGCGAAACCTCACCCCATAGTGGATGGTACCACTCAAGTCATGAGCATGGACAAAGTGTCTTCAATCCGAGCCCTGACTGTCTACCAAGCAAGCCTGCATGAAGAATTCGATGTAGATTCACAAAGACACTTCTGACAGAGGCCTAAAACCTATTGAAGAGCTCGTCAAGCTATAGCTCCAACCCAAACTTGGCCAGTGTATACAGCTCAACACGGACCTCACCATCCTTGAGCACAGATGCATAGCTAATGTCTTTCACAGGAATAAGAACCTATTCGCTTGGAAACTATCCAACATGTTGGGAATCAACCATAGCATTATCTGCCACAAGCTCGTCATTTATCCCCAAGCCAAACCATTATCACAGAATAAGAGGAAGATGGGACAAGAATGACACAAAGCAGTTAGAGAAGAAGTGGGCAAGCTCTTCATGACCAACTTCATCAGAGAAGTTAGGTATTCCACCTGGCTCACCAACGTCATCATGGTCAAAAAGTCCAACGGCAAACGATGGATGCGCACCGACTACATTGATCTGGACAGGGCGTGTCCCAAGGATGCATACCCTCTACCCAGCATTGACAGGCTAGTTGATGGCGTCCAGGTTCCAAGTACTAAGCTTCTTGGACGCCTACTCTGGATACAACTAAATTTGAATGCATGCTCCAGACAAGGAGAAAATGACATTCATCACTAAAGATGCCAACTTTTGCTACAGGGTCATGTCCTTTGGCCTTAAAAATGTAGGCACTACATACCAGAGATTGATGGACCAGATTTTCAAGCATAAGATCGGATGAAACGTTGAGGTCTATGTCAATGACATGGTTTTCAAGTCTTAAAGCATAGCCCAACACGTGGCAAACCTGGAAGAGGTCTTTGGAGAGCTCTGCAAATAAGACATGTGCCTTAACTCAAAAAAATGTACTTTTGGGGTTGACGTAGGGAAGTTCCTGGGCTTTATGATCACGCATTAGGGAATAAAAGTCAACCCCGAAAAATGCATAGCCATATTGGAGAGGCATAGTCCTACTAACATCCAGGAAGTCCAGAAGCTAAATGGTAGTCTAGCATCCTTGTCCAAGTTCCTCCCCAAGCTCATCGAAAAAGCAAAGTCGTTTCACAAACTGCTCAAGAAAACTAAGTCATTTTTATGGGACAAAACCTACGAACAAGCCTTCTTAGGCTTCAAGAAGATCATTGCTATATCGTCAATCTTGAGTCAACCCAAGCCATGAGCACCCCTACTCCTACATCTCTCAGTAGCTAACGAAGTCGTTAGCTCAACCCTTGTACAAGAGGAAGGGAAGCACCAACCCCTTATCTACTTCACTAGTCGCATACTCCATGATGCCGAGAAGCACTACCAAATGATAGAAAAGGTGGCACTAGCACTCATTACCTCGACCCAACGTCTTAGGCCCTACTTTCAGAGTCATCAAGTGGTAGTCAAGATGAATTACCCCATCAAATAGGTTTTGTGAAAGCCAAAGCTGGTAGTGAGGATGGTGGCATGGTCCATGGAACTTTTAGAGTTCGATCTTTAGTACGAACCCTAAGCCCCATGAAGAAACAATTCATGGTAGACTTCCTAACAAAATTCGTTGGAAACAACCAAACCAACCTAGATTGGTGGAGCCTTTATGTTGACAATGTGTCCAACGTGAAGGTAAGCGGGGCAGGAATCACCCTCGAAGGCCCTGACAATGTCATTCTAGAGCAAGCCCTTAAGCTCAACTTCAAAGCCTTAAACGATCAGGTTGAGTACGAGGCATTTATTGCAGGTTTAAAACCAACAAGAGAAGTTGGGGCAAAGAAGCTACGATACTACACAAACTCGCAACTTGTCCAGGGGCAGGTTGCCAACAGATACCAGACCAAGGAAAACGTCTTGCTCAAGTACTACCACATTACCAAAAATCTCATTGACAACTTCAAATGCTTTGAGATGTAATACATACTCAGGGAAAGCAACACCAGAGCATACCTACTCTCCAAGCTGGCCAACACCAAAAAGACTGAGCACTTTAAGATTATCATTCAGGAGATGCTCCAAACTACCACCATAGGCACTGAAGAAGTTATGACCGGAGAAGAAGAACCAGACTAGATGACTCCCCAACAAGAATTTCTTAATTTGAAGGGTGTTGCCATCAAATGAGAATGAATCCCGATGCCTGAGTCAAAAGGCCAGCTACTACGTCATCCTTGATGGTGAGCTATTCAAAAGAAGGATGACAACACCCTTGTTAAAGTTCTTGAATGACCAACAGACAGATTATGTCATGAGAGAACTCCATGAAGAGATTTGCTATCTGCATACAAGGGGACACTCCTTTGCAACAGACACCCTTGACTTTATAAAAAGATGCAGATGATGGTAAGAGTTTACAGATATTCCGTGCACCCCTCCTAGAAATCTCCATAATTTGAGCTCCCCTTGGCCCTTTGCCATGTAGGGAATAGACATACTAGGACCACTGCCAAAGGCCCCGGGAGTAGTCAAATATCTACTAGTCAATATCGACTACTTTACTAAATGGATTGAGACATGACCACTGCGAGAAATTATGGCCAACAAGGTGGAGAAATTCACCTGGAAACACCTCATATGCAAGTATGTTCTTCTATACACCACTATCATTGACAACAACACCCAATTCAAAGCTCAAAATTTCAAAAACTTCCTGATGAGGCTAGGTGTCAAGCACCTTATTACCTCTGTCAAACATTCTCAGACCAATGGTCAGACAGAGGCAGCCAACATAGTCATCCTCAGGGCACTATGCACTAGACTTGACAAGTCTAAGGATCTATAGAAAGAGGAACTCCACAGTATACTCTAGGCCTACTATTGTTCACCCCAGACAACGACCAATGAAACTCTTTACCAACTTACATATGGCACTGACGCCATGATCCCCGTTGAATTCAGGGAACCATCAACAAGGAGATTGTTGTTTCAACAATAACAAAATGAAGAAAACATGAGAGTAGAACTCGAGACAACAAATGAAGTCCAAGAAATGACCAGGATCAGGGAAGAAGCTACCAAGCTTCGAGCAGTAAGAAGATACAATACAAAGGTTCAACCACGAGCCTTTCAACCCGACGACCTCGTGTGGCGAGTTCGAGGCAAAGCCAGAAAATATCCCCGAGGGAGAAAGCTTGTTCTCAACTGGGAAGGCTAATTCAAGGTCATAACAAGCCTAGACAATTGAAGGTCAATTGTAGAAACTATAGGAACTGGATGGAAAAGTGATTCCAAGAACATAGAATGCTACCCACCCGAAGTTCTACTTCAATTGACCTAATGCAAGACACAAGGCTATACTTTTTATCTTACTCAAGTATTTTGTCCCAAAAGACAAAAACCAGGGTTTCGACTTCAGAGGTTTTAACTAAGGTCCGCCCTTAGTGACTCTTGCCAAAATCCAAGATGGACGCGTCGTTGGTTGGTTCTACAAAGGGCTCGAAAAATCCAAGGTCCACCTTTGGTGAGTCCTACAAGTTCGTCAAACCTAAGGTCCGCCCTTGGTGAGTCTCTCCAAAACCCAGGACGGATAATTCCCTGGTCGATTCTCCAAAGGCTTGTCAAACCCAAGGTCCACCCTTGGTGAGTCTCATAGGTTGTTTCTTCAAAGGGTTCGCAAAACTCAAGGTCTGTCCTTGGTGAGTCTCTCTAAAACCCAAGACGAACAATTCCCTAGTCGGTTCTCTAAAGGGCTCATAAAACCCAAGGTCCACCCTTGGTGAGTCTTACAAGCTTGTCAAACCCATGGTTCTTCTCCCTTGGTGAGTCTCTCCAAAACCCAAGACGGACAATTTCCTATTCAACTCTCCAAAAGGTTCATAAAACTCAAGGTCCTCCCTTGGTGAGCCTCGCATCTCCAACAGTTCACAAAACCCAAGGTCCACCCTTGGTGAGTCTTGCCAAAATCCAGGACATTCGCGTCCTTGATCTATTCTCCAAAGGCTCGTCAAACCCAAGGTTTTCCCTTGGTGAGTCTCACAGGTTCACAAAACCCAAGGTTCATCCTTGGTAAGCCTCGACATAGCTCTACATGCTTGTCCAACCCTAGGTTCACCCTTGGTGCCCCCCCTCATTTGCTAAGTTCTGTCTCCAAAGGAACTCAACGTATGTAAGGTATGCCCTTGACAATATTTATGTTCCTAACTTTTATCTGTGCAGAAATACAATAATATCAAACACCCAAGGTTTGCCCTTGGTACAAAAACCCAAGGTCCTCCCTTGGTACGCAATCTTATAAAAAAGATTAAAAACCATGATGACCACAGTCAAAGGTCTAGGTTTCACAAGATGAACTACCACCAAAATGGTCAGCAAGACCTTCAATTACTCGAAAGTCATACCAACTCCTCATAACCATCAAGGGAGAAGCTCTATAGGCCAAGACGACCTATCACTAGACTAGTTGACAAGACCTTCAACCAGGTGCAAATCATACTAACTCATCACAAGCATAAAAGGATATGCTCCACAAAATGAAAAGGAAGAACCACCGAATGAGTGACAAGACCTTTAATCAAGTTAAAATCAAACCTGGAGATGATTTCATCTACTTCTTTACTTTACTTAACACCCCCAAGGCCTTGCTTCCTACATCACCAAGGTCAAAGACTCCATTCTCACCATGGAGGCCTATTCATACTACCACAAGTAACGAAGCATTGCATAGACAAAGGCAACCTACATAACATACACATAAGGAAAAATTTGTCAACAAAGGAAAGCATGGCATTGAAGAAAAATAATAATTTCCATCATTACAAGGCCTGTGTGGCCAAAATCCAACAATGAAGAAAAGAAGAAAATAAATAGAAAGCAACCTAAACATCGGCATCATCAGCATCCTGCTCCTCCTCGGCCTCCTCCTCAGTAGCAATATCTTTCTCGTCAAGCAGAACACCATCCTTCATGTCCTTGAAAGGGTCAAAAAGACCCAAGTCAAGGTCCTTGGAGAAGAACCTGACCTGCCCAACGGCCTTGTTGAAAACTTTTTCATGCTGCTCCATAACCTTTTTCTTGTACATTATTAGCTCATCTTCAAGCTCTTTGTAGACCTCCTTCTCCCTAGCTGCCCACAGCTCAGACTCCTCTAGCCTTTACTTAAA
Organism: Glycine max; assembly: GCF_000004515.6. Classification (NCBI taxonomy): domain Eukaryota; kingdom Viridiplantae; phylum Streptophyta; class Magnoliopsida; order Fabales; family Fabaceae; genus Glycine; species Glycine max. The sequence goes on from NC_038244.2 coordinate 38,550,892, forward strand.
CTCCTTCAGCTGGGCCTTAAGGTCGCCACCACCTTGACAAGCTCATCCTTCTCCGCTATAATGCCCTCCACTTGTCCAACCATGTCCTTTTTCTTTTCCTGCAAGCCTTTGCAGCATTTAAACAACTCATCACCATCTAATCGAGTGCACAACAACATGGAAAACACACTGCTAACCTTAGATGACAACTAATGTTTCTACCTCACGACCTTAGCAAAGGCAACACTGGCGTTGACCACCTTGGGACACTTCACTCTCGAAACATTTTGAGTAGTGGCGCTCTACTTGGAGACCTCCACCTCCAAGGACGCCATCTTACTCAGAGGCTCCTAGGGTTGTTGTCCATTCTCTTCCAAAATTTTTAGACTCTGCAAAAGAAAAACCTTGGTAGAATTTGTGGCATGCTTGACCCCATCTGATTGAATCAGATTTTTATCTAAGGCTGACACAAAGCCTATCAAGGTCTTTTGTTCAGGCTTGTACCCCATGCCCCACAGGGAATCAACATCGCTGGAAGTGTAAATGTGGTCCAAGGAAACATGGAGGTGAAAAGAGGTGGACACCAACGCCAACACAGTGGACGAAGGAACCGGTAGAGCTGAAAAAGGAGGAGACAACATCACAAGAGCAGTCGTGGTTGCCACATCGACACTCAACAAGGGTACAACAACGGTGGACAAAGGAGCCACAACAAAACTAGCCGAAGTAGTTGGCGCACTAACTTCAGCAGCAAAAGAGGCCTCCTGAACAAACACAACAAGAGGAGGTCGAGGGATAGGAGTAACAATAACAACAACAACAACAGAAGTAGGAGCCTCGACGGTCAGTGGAGCCAGAGGCACATCTTGTAAACTTGAAGGGCAACCCGAACTAGGTGTTAACCCTGTAGCTTGCCTCAGGGCACAAAGGCTAAAAAGAGCCCTCGACTTCTTGTGGCCCAACATTCCAACACCGTCATCCCGCTTCCTCTTAGTCAACACAAAGGAAGAAGCTTCGTGGGCAACTTCAGCATCACTAGCAATAGCGCCAACCTCAACAGCAGGTTGTCCCCCTTCTCTAGATACAAGAGCAACATCGAATAGGGGCATAGTCCCACCAACAGGTTTGACCTACTTCACCAATGGCCTCCAAGCAAAGTCACCTGCAAGACAAGAAAAACAGCACAACAAATGTCAATTAGGCCACAACATAAATCAGACACAAAAGAGGAAGACAAGGTAAAACATTTATCGTCCAAGGCAGTGAGGGGATCGCTCGCTGAGGAAAGCGACAAAATGGTCTGCGCATCCAGCGAGGTCGGTAACTGCTCCAAGATAGCCTTGTCGACCCTTTCCTCAAGGGTCAACAAATCCTCATCAAATGACTTGAACCATGTGGGGTTATTCTGCCAATAGAACGAGAAGCGAGGCTCCCCGTCCTTATTGAACATCGGTGGCAAACCATCAGCCATGACATCAATAGCTAAGACCTTGAAGAAACGGTCATTGAAACGTCGAAAGATGTTCGAGTCAAACTTGAATAGCTTTATGGACATGCTGTTCAAGGAACCCAACCAATCTTGCTAGTCAGCTTCATCTGGAAGAAATAAAAGAAAACCGGCACACGAATTTTGAAGAAGGGGCACAAAATCTCAGGCTTTCACCATGGCCCAACTATTTGGGTGGAGTTGGGAAGGGGCCACATTCAAGTACTCAAGAAGAGCACACTGGAAAGAGGTCAAGGGGAGAATGAGACTGAAGACCTGAAACAAACACTTGTATATAAAAAAAGAAGGGTGAACTGCCCAACGCCGCCCTCAAGAAAGGAAAGTCATCACTCCCGCAAGCTTAGATAACTATCTTGTAGGAGTCCTCAGGGCTTTCCAGTTTCACTTGGCATTGCAGAGGAGCAATGCTCGCCACAGAGGTGATAGAGGATTTATACTTCATAATGCCATCCCTCACTCACTCATAGCCAGCAACAGCAGGTAAGGACAATGGCGACCCAACGTTATGGCTATTTCACATACAGGGAGACACCTTAACATCCCCAACACTTATGCTTGCTCCCATAGAAGCAGAAGGGGTGAGAATCACAGTGACTGGGACAGGTTCCCTGACCAGGGAAGCAGTGGAAGGTTGCACCCTCCCATGGAGGTGAGAGGTGCCTCCACCAGCACGACATGAAACCCTCAACCTCTCCGAGGAAGAGGATTCGTTGTTAGAGGCACCATGACAAGTATCCTCCATAGAGAAACCGCCAATGGAAATGACCTCCTAGTCCATCAGGGGTTGCTGAATCGAACCCCCTGAATCGCTACCACCCATACCAATGGCATAATCAAACAGAAATGAAGACATTGTTAAAGAAAAAATACCTTAAAGATTAAAGAAGATGAACAAATATCAAAGGGAATCGCAAGAAGCAAGCATGAAAGCAAAGAAATTTTGAGAAAAAAGATAGAAATTGAAGTGATGGTGGTCATGAATCAAACATCCACTGCATTTAAAGAGGAGTCAGACTCTTCGTTAACTAGCGGGAGCTGAAGTGGTGCCCTAATTTTTTGCACCACGATGCAGCCCTACTCACCCACGCACCACGTCTCGAGTACGTGCCTTCTCCATGAGTGACACATATGTAATAGTACTACAAGTGCGTCGCACATGCCTGCAATAAGGGACAAAACATAACATTTTTCTTCAATGCACTCTCCAACAATCAAAAAAGGGGCAGAGTTGTCAAATACAGAGGTTTCCCTCACTTGACACGTCATACCTTGGCTGCAAAATAAAAAGTATGTCCACCCTGGATAACTTGACAAAAGCAGTCTGGGCAACACTTGTCCAAGTTGGGGGCTTTACAAGCTTGACAGACCTGCAACTTTCACTCTTGTTGAGGCTACCACTCTCGATATCGGACAACACTTGTCCATGCTTAGGGGCTCGACTGACTCGTCACCCTTATACTTGACAAGGCTATTACCTTCAACATCAAACAATCTCCTTCGAGATTTGACAACCTCTTTTGCCTGCAAGCTAACTCAGAGCTTGGGGGGCTTATGTACTATTCAGGGTCCACAAAATACACGCTTCATGCTACGTGGCACTCCAAGACACACATCAACCTTCCATGTCAGCCTTGGTCCAGGAGCACAGACGTCCAACCCTTAACGGTTGGGTTTTCAATGGACTGACGTGTGAAGTCATCTAAAAAGCCACACTTTATTTGTAAGTAACTACTATCTACTAGCTTTTATCTCTAAGCTATATATTTTCTCTAACGTTATTTGTAAGTTATCGACTATTATCTATAAGCCAATAATTATATGTAAGAGTTGTTGTGTCACTGTAACAACCCCTGTCAACAAGGACCTGTAGCTACCTCTCTATCCTATTAGTCTCAGGTTCCCTTGTACTCTCAAACACATAACTCACAGATTCATTTGTACTCACTTGAGACAAACACATTCACACCTGCTCATATACTTATTTTAGCATGCTCTCCTAACTCACATACTTACTTTAGCGTCAAAGTCTTTTTTTTTGTAGGTCCCCTCTCTTGTCCTCTTAACAAAAGTCATTCTCCAACCGACGTGGGAAGTCCAAGAAGCCACCTTAGTCGCGTCCCTCTGATAACAACTATCGAATCAATTCAAAACAAATAAAACTAGGAAATTTTGCAGTACATGATTAACCTAGGTCAACTCAGAGATACAATTCATTTTGGTTCCTACTTTAATCCATTTATAAACAATAAGGGAAATTTCAACAAATGGTTTGTAGGCACTAGAAAGAAATGCAAAAACATAGAACAAAAACGCAAAATTCAAACTGAAATAGAGTTTAGTTGCAGAACACAAATAGAATTGTATAAACAGGTTGTAAAACAAATTCCAAGTCATCAATCTAATTCACTAGACCAATGCAAATAAATTATCACAATTCTAAAGAGAATGATCAAGATGTGAAAGTTCAATCAATGTCATTAGAGTTAGTTCAATCAAATTAATCCTTAAATTCATTGAGATTACAAATTAGGTTTGAATATCATTCAAACAATTTGTGATTAAGTTTTAAATTAGGAAAGGAATCCTTAACCTATTTTTTTTTCAATCTTAAGCATATTCATAATTATGAAAAATGAAAATACTAAACCAAAACTCAAATTCAACCTTGCTTGGAGTGGATTATTGGATTGATTGAGTGTTTAGCCTTTCATGATCATCACCAGTGGAAAAGCTATAAAATTTGTGCAAGAAAAATGAAGAACAAAAGTGAAAAGAGGAAGAAGAATGAAGAATAGTTAAGAGAAAAAGAGAAAAAAGAGTTTAATCTTAAAGCTTGCACAACAAGTAACTAAATCTGTTTTTGATAAAAAAAAATGAAGTAACTAACTAACTAACTTCCACTAATATATACAGTTACTACTCAAAAGGAAAGGATGTGTCTTGATTTGGCCTATCTAATCTACCTAATTAAATTAATTACACAAAGCAAAGCCCAATTACTAAAGTGCAGATGTTTTGACTTCCAAGCCTAATTTGACCATTGAAATGACAGAATTGCCCCAAGTTTATTTGTAATAAAATTGAAGATCTTTTTTTTGGTTTCCAGGTACAACTCACATGTTTCATTTGGGGTTTTGTAGTGTCCTCAGATAGGTCAAGTAAGCATAAAAATTCAAAAATAAGTCACAATTATCAATTAAGCTCAATCATTTGTTTGAAACCAAAATTGAGTTATGGTGGAAAAATAGAAATTAAAGAGAGGTCAAATAAGTTAAGAAAAATAGAAAAATACCAAACTATAAATATTCAATCATTCTTCTAAGATGTCTCAACTCCAGATTTTAGTAAATAAACTTATAAATATAAAAAAAATTACAAGAAAGACTCTAATTAAAAAAATTAAACAAATTCTCCGTTAGAAAAATTAATCATTAATAAATCTGTTAATTTTTTTTTTACATGTTAACGCACACCCGAAACAAAACACTTACAAATTTACAATGTAAATCATAATGATGAATAAACCTAAAATTGTTTGTACTTTTTCTTGGTTTTAATGTCTTTAAAATTTGGATTTTTACTGCAGGATATGATGACAGTCTTGAGAATTCCACTCCAAACAATTATAATTTAATTCATCATATTTTGGTTTTAATGTCGTCTTTAAAATTTAGGTACGATGATAGTCTTGAGAATTTAACTCCAAACAATGTAAGTACAATTCATCATTTTGATTTGATAAGAAAAAAGTAGTAAAACACACTCTCTCCGAAGCATGTTTGATAAGTTACATAATGATGTTTTTATTGTCTTTAATCTTTATTTCTCGTTCTCTATAATGTGGATCAACTAGAGATGTTATGTAAGAGCCATATTTTTAACCATATCCGCTAACGACTTAGGACACACAAAAATATATACTATAAAAATTAACCCTCCCAAGGAAAATTGAGAGCTACCTAATATGCTAGTGCTCCATCATAGTAGCACAGAAGTGTTAGGATACAATTGTCTTTTTACAAATATAGAGAAAAACATATGCTAATAGTTAATTATGCAGAGAAGCAACCTCAACCTACCAAAAGAAAACATCAAAAATCATCAATAAATACAATTTCCTCAACTTCACACTCAAACAGATTCCAAAGTCAATGCATGTTACACAACTTGATTGCAAGAATCTTTCCTTCGAGAAATTCCTTGGTTTGAAATGAATCGTGCTATATACCACTAGCTAGTTGTCTCATCAACTTTTAGTCAAAATTTGAATTTTCCTTCATTTCCCAAGTCCCTTTCTTTTGCCATTGATTTCCAACCTGGTTCACTCTTCCCAGATTAAAAACAAAGTAAAAAAAAAAATGTGAGTCGGCTTATGGAGGAGTTTTTAACCTCCCAACTGTGCCTCTCTCACATATGAAAAGTCAAATATTACAGACACAATTCTCCAAGTCTCAGTTTTCTGAACCAATCTGCTTCTGTTAAGTTTCAAAAACTGCCAGCCTTGAAAAGACAAGAACATCTATTTTTATATCTTTTACTTAGTTATCTTGGTATATCTCTATTACTCATCCTCATATGAATCAAAAGAATATCCCGGATTTTTTTTATTGGGTTTGTTGTAATTCTGTTGTTGAGTAGAATATTAAGAAGGTTGCAAGCAATGAAAAGGGGAGAAAAGTTTATCCAATTTTCGTTTTCCATAGGAGGAACCTTGTCCTAGAAACAAGGCCCTGTGCATCCCTTACCTCTGCTCTTATCACACACACACAAAGGTCTTATATATTCCAAACCAAATCAATAGCTAAACACTTACCCTTTTGCTTAGGCCAGTCGAAACTAAGGTACAAACATGGATATAGAACTCCCTGCTGCAACTGCCAATGAATCACAACAACAAAAGTTTGCTCTACCTGTGGATTCTGAAAACAAGGCCACTGTGTTCAGATTATTTTCCTTAGCCAATCCCCACATGAGAGCTTTTCACCTATCATGGGTCTCTTTCTTTGCATGCTTCGTGTCTAGCTTTGCTGCACCACCCCTTCTCCCCATAATCCGCGACAACCTCAACCTCACAGCCACTGACATTGGAAACGCCGGCGTGGCGTCGGTCTCAGGCGCCGTCTTGGCAAGAATTGCGATGGGAACAGCCTGTGACTTGGTCGGACCGCGCCTGGCCTCTGCATCATTAATTCTCCTCACAGCACCGTTTGTGTACTTCACATCCATCATCAACTCTTCCACCTCTTACCTTCTAGTTCGGTTCTTCACCGGCTTCTCGCTGGCCACATTTGTATCTACCCAGTTCTGGATGAGCTCCATGTTCTCTGCTCCGGTGGTTGGTTCAGCCAACGGATTCTCTGGTGGATGGGGAAACCTTGGAGGAGGGGCTACCCAGCTCATCATGCCTCTAGTATTCTCCCTCATCCGCGACATTGGCGCTTCCAAATTCACTGCGTGGAGGATCGCATTCTTTGTCCCTGCCATGTTCCAAATGCTAACAGCATTCTCCATCCTCTTATTTGGTCAGGACATGCCCGATGGGAACTTCCACCGCTTGAAGAAGTCAGGGGAAAAAGCCAAAGATGATTTCTCTAGAGTTTTGTTTCATGGTGTTACTAACTATAGGGGATGGATTCTAGGGTTGACTTATGGATACTGCTTTGGGGTGGAGTTGACCATAGACAACATCATTGCTGAGTACTTCTATGATAGGTTTAATCTCAAACTCCACACTGCTGGAATCATTGCTGCAAGCTTTGGCTTGGCTAACTTTTTTTCTAGGCCTGGTGGGGGTTATATATCTGATGTAATGGCTAAGAGGTTTGGCATGAGGGGAAGATTGTGGGCTTTATGGATATGCCAAACCTTGGCTGGTGTTTTCTGCATAATTCTTGGCCTGGTGGGATCTTTAAGTGTATCCATTGTTGTTATGATCATATTCTCTGTGTTCGTCCAAGCCGCGTGTGGAATGACCTTTGGGATTGTTCCTTTTGTCTCAAGAAGGTAAGGTTTTGAGTCACTATATTTCAATTACAATCACTTGAGTTTTTATCTTTAGTCTTAGGATGTGTTTGATTCCTATTTCTAAATATTGTTTGTGGTTTTTGAAAAAACAACAAAGAAAATCACTCACACCAAGTTCTTGTCTCATCACATATAGCATCAGTCTAGCTAACTCATTCTTGAATTAGAACCACTAAACAAAAAAGAAGAGGATGAGAAAACATGTCTCAGTTGTCTCTACTTTTGGTTTGTAAGACATTTGTTTTGGAAAAGTTTTCAGAGATTTTGTACGAGAAATTGATTGTTGAGAAGTATGAAATTATTTTAAAAATCAGCTTTTAAAACCAAAAAGTGAGAAGGGAATCGAACATGTCCTTCTTAAAGCGCTTTCCCTATTCTCCACTATGTATAAATCATTATTTAGCAAATTTTGCAAATTCAACATTTCCATTATAGTAATCAATAGTTAAGTGTCAGACTCAGATTAACCACAAAGGGGAGAAAATATGAGAACAAAAGAAATGTCAATTTAGTTGTTTAATTTATTATAACCTATCAGATCACCTGACACAACAGGCAAAGTAGTCCTTAATTATATGTGTAACAGGTTAAGACAAATGATTCTCTTGCACATAGCATATGTTTCATGCATCTTCTTTCCTTCTTTAGACTAGCAGTAAAGATAACTACTCTTAACAGCTCTGTTTTGACCAACAAATGATTCCAAAGCTTACAATAGATTTCAACACAATAAATATGTGCAATCACAGTCACATCACATGCACACTTGACACAAGGTTGAAAGCTGGTAAAGTTTGTTCACAAAAAGATAGTCATATAAACAAAGTGCATATATAATTATATGGGTCTATTTGGATAAGCTTTTTAAAAAACACTTCTAAGAAAAAAAAGATAAACTTCTTTTTTAAGATAAAATAAACTTTCTATTAGTTAATTATTCACTGATTTGTAAAAACTCTCGTAATTTTTCTAAAAGATGAGAGGACATCTACAAATTAATTAATGTAGAGTTCATTTTACCTTATGGAGAAATTCATCTCTTTTTTTTCTTATTATTTTCTTTTCCTACAAGTACTTCTAGAGAAATTTATCCAACCAAATCCTATCTAAATAATTTTTTTGTGATTAATTCTAACAATATGCATTTTCAGGTCATTAGGAGTTATATCTGGAATGACAGGAGGAGGAGGCAACGTGGGAGCAGTTGTCACCCAACTAATTTTCTTCAAAGGATCCAGGTTTTCAAAAGAAAGAGGAATCACTCTAATGGGAGCCATGATCATAATATGCAGCCTGCCAATATGCTTAATCTACTTTCCCCAATGGGGTGGCATGTTCTCTGGTCCTTCATCTAAAAAGGTCACAGAGGAAGATTACTACTTGGCTGAGTGGAACTCAAAGGAGAAGGAGAAAGGCTCCCATCATGCAAGCTTGAAATTTGCTGATAATAGCAGAAGTGAAAGAGGCAGAAAGCTGAATGCTTCAACCGAGCTTACCGAGGAAATCACACCCCCACATGTTTGATTGCTCCTCTTGAACTTGTTAATGTTAACCCTTGTACCTTCACTTAAGCCTGCCCCTGAAGTTTGTGATATCAAATCAATGTGTGTTCATATGTTTGCTATATAATGAAGCTTTCCTTGGGAAGTGAAATGGTTCCAAGACTGTTTAAATTTTCTGCTTTGATATCTCGTTATTATTCCCTACTCTAGATCCACAAGGTTTGATTTGATAATTGTGCATAGTCTTCACTCTTCAGTAACATCCACCCTTGGTAAATACTCCCTCTAGTCTCAAATTTTTATTATTGGACTAAAAACTGAATTTAAAATTTATTTAGAAATTTTGACCGGTCAAACAACTAAAAATCAAATTTTAAAAAAAGTTTTAGGGACTAAAAACTTAAGTTCTTAGTAGTTTTTTTTTTAAGTTCTTACTATTTCTAGGGTTGGGATTACCACAATAATAATTGATGAATCCAAACTAATTATACTTTAATTAAGATTGAATCTCTTATGAAGGTGAATTATCCTAATGTTCTTTTTTAGATACAAGAATTATTTTGATCCATTCTCGAGATAAAAGAATATTGGCCTATTAAACTAATTACTAATCTTGTCGTAATTGAATTTTAGTTGGACTCTTTAGGATGGATGATAAATGATAATTCATCAGTTCTTTGAAAGACTAAATCTACTCTCATGATTTAAGTCCTGAGTTCAATTTTTACATATTCAATATTTAGGTTCACCTCCAAGTTCTATCTACATATCCACAAGATGTGAATAAGCGGTAAGTAAATTTATATTAATAGACTTCAATAAGAATTAAATAAAAAGATATCCAAACATTAACAAAAGAGTGAAACAATCTATCCATTCTCTACAATGTATCAAAGCTTAATAATGCCAAATTCTAAATACTAAAAAACTACTGGAACATGGACATAATGGAACCAAAGAGATTCAATAAGAACATTAATAGAATGGGCTCTAGGTCCGTAATTAAATGGTCCAACGTCTATATAGGATTGGCTTTTACTTTTTGCCCCCATTGATATTTACTGCTTGGACAAAATTGTACTCCAAGATGTATGACCGGTAACCCTAGCACCCCCAACCTAATTTGTTCTCCATGTTGCCCCAACCCACAACACCCCTCTTCCTGACTTCCTTGGCGGCACCACCGTAGCTACGCCATAGTCAACCTCAAACCCTGCTACAATAATGTCAAAGTTTACCTCAAACCCCGCGTCTCCCTCATTCATTCAACCTAACCGTAGGACCCCCCCCCCCCTTCCCCGACGCAAATTGAGACCCCCTTCCCCTTCATGCGATGTTGGCATTTCCCTCATAACACAATGTCTCCCCCAATTCTCAAAGCATCCCTTTTCCCTTTCGTGCGACACTGACGACAAAGGTGAGTTTCCCGCCCCTTCCTTTCCCGAACTGTGCAATGGGGCATTTGAAAAAAATTTAAAGGTGTTTGGGTTCAATGGGTTGTTTGGGTTGCAAACCTATCCGAAATGGGTATTCCAAAATTCCATCCACAAATTTCAGAATAGGCATTCTGGAAGGCACTGAACATTCTGGAACATGTGTTCCATAAGAGGTTTGTTGTAGTTTTGGAGCACCTATTTCGGATATCTAGAGCCTTTTGGAATACCCATTTTGGAATTTTAAGGGTAGGAATTCTAGATTACCCAATCAAGAATGATAAAGGACTTTTGGAATGCCATTTCCCAATTGATATTCTTCTTTGTTTTTGACTTTATTATTTGAATGATTGTGCTTAGGTTGTGAGAACAAGAGTAGAATAATCACTCCATGATGGTTTGATTGTGAGGTTAGTCATGTTGTTAGGTCAATGATTATTTAAGTTGTTTGGACCTGTTTTGCATTTGTATAATTACTATTAAGGAGGTTAGAATAATTGCTTAACATTCATAGATGTGAAGTTATTTAAAATTAGGTTTTGACATTTTGTATATTTATGTTCAAATGGCATGTACAAAAAGAGTCAATTTTGATGGTGACGATCATGGTGATAAACGCATAAGACCTACAATGTCAAATCGTAAGTGACATGTAGAAAGTCAAGTAGTGGAGCATGTTCAACCTGTGGTGGTTGATGAGCCTATGGTGATTGATGAGCTTGTGGAGCTTGTTAAGCCTTTGAAGCAACAGGACCCAAAAGCCACTGATGTCTTTCCTGGTGGGCTTGAGGACACATCATTGTTAACCTCATATGTCGATCACATGGCTCGAAGCTTATAGGATGGACTGGTAAACTACTAACTGCATTTGAATATTTTTATATTTATTGAACTATTCAAACATTCAATTTTTGTTGGAACTTATTTGGTAATTATCTACTTGGAGGATCATGTTGAACTAAAGTTAGTATCACTGGGAGAAAGCTCAAGAAGGAAATTGCCCTACATGAGCAGATAAAGGAGTTGGTCAAGGGGTCTAGTTTATTTTTGTTGACCACATGCAGCTAGGAGAAAGTAGACAAGGGACTGTTGTATGATTTTGCAAAGAGGTGGCATAGGGAGACAAACATGTTCCATTTGCTTGTGAGAGAGGTGAAGATAACACTAGATGATGTGTCATTGTTACTACATAATCCCATTATTGGATTTTTTTTACAATTTTCAGCATATGGAAAAGGATGCAACAGTTCTCGTGTTGGAGGAGTTACTTGGAGTTAAAACGGAGGATGCGCATAAAGAGAGAAAGAAAACATGAGGTGCATACGTTGTCTTAGTTGGTTGCGAGATTTATATGCCCATTTGTTGTGTCTGATCTCAAAACAACAATAACAAAACTGATGTGTCATTATTTTCTCCTATTTCTTACATCTTTCTGTCACCATTTTAATTATTGATTAGCCTTAATTGTCAAATTAATTATGCAGTTTTATCATTTGGGTTTACTTGACTAATTCTGTGTTTTAATTTAATTTCAGGAGAATTATAAGCAATTGGGCTTGGATCCGAAATTGGGCTAAACCGACTTGGACTTGAAGAGAGCAGACAATTTTATTTGCCATCCAGTTTTATTTTATTTCATTTTTGGGCTGTATTTTTGTAATTGGGCCCAAAATCATATTTGTAAGCTTTGGAGCCCAGCTGCTAGGATTTTTAGGTGGTCGGTTACTGTTCACATAGGGAGAGTTTGGTAAGGTTTCATTTTTCAGTTTTTCGTGTTACTGCTCATGCGCATGGTACTGTTCACGTAGCAACTCCATTTTCATTTTCTGCTTCAAATTCCAGTTTCGTTTTCTGCTTTTAATTCCAATTTCGTTTTCATTTTTGTCTTCTAATTTTAGTTCATTTTCTGCCTTTGATTTCCTATTTGTTTATGCATTTCGTTTCCAATTGCAATTTCATTTTTGGTTTCTGTTTGTAGATTCATTTTCATTTCTGTGTTGCAATTAGTTTCCAGTTGCTGTTTTCGTTTCTGTTGTTAATGGAAGGTTGAATCTCTAGTGTTGCTTTCTCTTGAGGATTAAGCATAACTCTCTTTGAGGTTTTGTTATTAATATTAAGTTCTGATTAGTTTTTCCCCTTCACCAATTATTCTGTATTGTTGCAGATATTAATCCATGCATGCTTAATGCTTGATTAATTGTCTATTTGCTTAATTAACATTCATGCTTAATGGACATGTGAGAGGGATTAATTGGTGTATGTGTTGCTTAATCACATAATGATAGCCTTGTGTTAATTTTCGCTTAGTAAATTAATTTCGGGTTGGATTAAGTGGTTGAACTGATTAGGGATAAATTCTCGTAACCTAGGATAAGAGACTTGTTTTTGAATCAAGGGGAAACAACATGTTTTAGATCTGTTATCTTTTTAATTCAAGTTTGTTTGTTGTTTAAATTACAAAAACAAACAACCCCCCCCCATTTCGTTACTGTTTTATTATTATTGTTATGAGTGTTTGTTTGATCATTGCTCACTGGGAGACAACCTAAGATTACTTCCTAGATACTGCATTTTAATTTTTATTTGATTCGGGTACAACTTTGATCAAAAACCCAACTTAAATGCAATCACCCGAGCCCATTTCAATAACTCATCTCAGCTATCAAATACCTACATAAACAACATACAACATAAGTTTGTCAAAGTTCATATTTTCTAATAGTACATAAATTACATAAAAAAATACACAAGATAATTACCTCTGTAGTTGTAAAAAAATTCGCTACAATCATCATTTTTTATGTCTCTCTCGAATGCATTCCTTATATCTTCACCAATATTGACTTTATCCAACATGTTTTCGAAGTAATCTTCCTCCATAACAACTACAATTTTAAACTAACGACATCTAGTACAAATGAATTTTAATTATATTATTTAATTGAAATTCTTAAAATTTAATGATTACGCCAGAAAAGGCAATTCTAAATGTAAATTAAAATGACAAATTATGAATTTCAAGAAAATATTTTCAGAATCCTCTTTCTAGAATGTTACTTGTTTTTCGGAATAGATAATCCATAGTACATAAATAACCCTTTAGAAATAGCCTATTCGGGCTACACAAATCGCTCTTTCGGAATAGACTTTCCATACCACACAATAACCATTTTGGAATAGCTATTCTGGACTACCAAATCCCCCTTCAAGAATAGCCTTTCCGGACTACAAAATCCCCCTTCCAGAATAGCTATTCTGGAAACTACAATATATATTATGAAACGAGCAATTCAAAACTTATATTGCACTTTCTAGAACAACTATTCCAGAACGGTAATTTTAGTAGTTTGGAAAGACTATTCGATGGGCTTTCAATAATAATGATAACCCTTCTAGAATAGCCTATTCGGATTCTTTTGATATATTCCTCTTCGAGACCCCATATGTCAAAAAAATAAACATGAATAAAAATAGAAAACAACACAGCTTAATAGTATGTGTGTCGAGTCAGCCTCACATGAGTTGTGCAAATGAACGAAAACAACCAAATATTTAGGGGAAAAAACCAACCTTTGTGAGATTTAACAATTAAACGCAAATGGAGACAACATTGCATGTAGAGACGACACTCCAATAGAGGTGAAGGCTGCTGAGAGTAGTTGAAGGGGGTGTTCAGCGTGTTAGGAGTGTAGACAAAGGATGGATCAAGCTGAATGTTTTGATGATGCCAAAGGATCACATGGATCACATGCTTCTCAAAGATTTATTCAAGACAAAGAAATTAAAGATATTCAAGATGGATGATCAAGACAGTCTCTAGAGTCATAGGAAGGGTATATTAGATAAGAAGGGAATTCCAATTGAAGTAGCAAAAGGTTTGGCCAAGAAATTTAAATTAAAAAGTCTTTTTCAAGAGATTTACTCTCTGGTAATCGATTACCAGAGGATGTAATCGATTACCAGTGGCCAAAAATGATTTACAACAGCTATTAAAATTTGAATTCAAAATTTGCATTGTGTAATCGATTACACATATATGGTAATCGATTACCAGCAGTTACTGAACGTTTTAATTCAAATTTTAAAGCTTGTAATCGATTACACATATACTGTAATCGATTACCAGAGGAGATTTTCAGAAAATATTCTCAACAGTCACATCTTTTTATTTGGTTCTTGAATGGGTATCAAAGGCCTATATATATGTGACTTGAGACACGAATTTGCTAAGAGTTTTTCAGAACAAAAAGGTCTTATCCTCTTAAAAAGCAAAATCGTTTTATCCTCTTAAAAAATTCCTTGGCCAAAACACTTGTGATTCAATAAGGAATTATTTGAGTGCTCAAATTGTTTAATCTATCTCTTTCAAGAGAGATTACTTCTTCTCTTCTTCTTTATTCTGAAAAAGGGATTAAGAGACCGAGGGTCTCTTGTTGTAAAAGAATTCTAAACACAAAGGAAGGATTGTCCTTGTGTGTTTAGAACTTGTAAAAGGAATTTACAAGATAGTGGAACTCTCAAGCGGGTTGCTTGGGGACGGACGTAGGCACAAGGGTGTGGCCGAACCAGTATAAATCTGAGTTTGCACTTTCTCTTCCCTTAAACTCCTTCATTTATTATTGTTTTATATTCATATTCAAATTTCTCTATTTGAATTAATATTTAAGAAGTTCATTATTAAGAGAATTTATAACTTGAATAGAAAATGAAATAAAATTTTAATTGGGGAAATAGTTTGCGATATCTTAATTCAACCCCCCCTTCTTAAGATATTTGAGACCACTTGTCCAACAAGTGGTATCAGAGCTTCATTCTTGTATAAAGTTTAGAAGCTTCAAGAATTATGGCCTCATCAAACTACTTGTTTCCCGAGGGAAATTCTATAAATAGACCTCCCATCTTTAATGGAGTGGGTTACCACTACTGGAAAACCCGCATGCAAATCTTTATAGAGGCAATAGATTTAAATATTTGGGAAGCCATAGAACAAGGACCTTATGTTCCCTCTATAGTGGCCGGAAGTGCAACAATAGAAAAACCTAGAGCAGATTGGACTGAGGAAGAAAGAAGATTAGTACAATATAATTTAAAGGCCAAAAATATTATTACATCTGTTCTAGGAATAGATGAATACTTTAGGATTTCAAATTGTAAAAGTGCTAAGGATATGTGGGATACACTACAAGTAACACATGAAGGCACAACAGATGCTAAAAGATCTAGGATAAATACATTAACTCGTGAATATGAACTATTTAGGATGAATGTAAATGAAAGTATACAAGACATGCAAAAGAGGTTCACACACATAGTTAATCATCTTGCATCTCTAGGAAAAACTTTTCAAAATGAAGATCTAGTAAATAAAGTTTTAAGATGTCTTAATAGAGAATGGCAACCAAAGGTAACAGCCATCACAGAATCTCAAGATTTGTCTAGTATGTCTCTTGCTACGTTATTTGGAAAATTGCAGGAGCATGAAATGGAATTATTGAGATTAAATCAACATGAAGAAACTGATAAGAAGAAGAAGGGAATCGCTCTTAAAGCCTCATCTGCAATCCAAGAAGACAGTGATAAAGAAGATTCAATTGACTTGGATAATGATGAAGATATCAGTCTTTTTGTAAAAAGGTTCAACAAATTC
Source organism: Glycine max (assembly GCF_000004515.6). NCBI lineage: Eukaryota > Viridiplantae > Streptophyta > Magnoliopsida > Fabales > Fabaceae > Glycine > Glycine max. Next base: position 38,566,984 of record NC_038244.2, read on the forward strand.
CTGAGAGTCAGAGGAAATCAAAAGCGACCCAATTTTAAATCTAAAAGAAGGACAAAAACTTCATCCTTTACTCTAAAATGTTTTGAGTGCAATCAACCTGGACATCTGAGGGTTGATTGTCCCATCTTCAAGAAAAAGATGGAGAAGTCTGAAAAGAAAAATGTTAGTGGAAAGAAATTGAAGAAAGTATACATTACATGGGATGAAAACGATATGGAATCTTCTGAAGATTCAGAAAATGAAGAGATAAACCTCTGTCTTATGGCTAAAAGTTATGAAAGTGATGAAGAGGTAACATCTTCAAATAACTTATTTATTTCTTTTGATGAATTGCAAGATGCATTTGCTGATCTGCATAAAGAGTCAATTAAACTTGCAAAGTTAGTTTCATCCTCTAAGAAAACAATTTCAAAATTGGAAAATGAAATTTCAAAATTAAATAAAGAATTAGATCATCTTAAAACTGAAGTTTCAAATTCCAAATCAAATGATAAAATTCTTGTCTCTACTACTCTTGATGAAAAAGTTATATCTGATTCATGCAAATGTTGTAGCAAGTATGTAAAAGAAATTAAAGATTTAAAAAATTCACTTGCTAAATTTTCTATTGGCAAAAATAACTTGGATGTCATATTAGGAAATCAAAGATGTATTTTTGATAAAGCAGGACTTGGATACAAACCAGAAAAACAACAAAAATTTTACAAAAATTTCTTTTCTTCACAAAAATATAATTCCCCTTTCATTACTTGTTTTTATTGTGGAAGAAAAGGGCATGGCACATCTACATGCTATTTTAGAAGGAATTGTAACAATATTAAAATGATTTGGGTCCCAAAAGGATCCGTTATTCATACTAACACCTTAGGACCCAATAAAGTTTGGGTACCTAAGTCACAACCTTGATTTTGTAGGAACCCTTGAGAAAAAAGTGCTACATAGATAGCGGATGTTCAAAACATATGACGGGAGACACATCAAAATTCACACATATCTCTCCTAAGAAAAGCGGACATGTAACTTATGGTGACAACAATAAAGGTAGAATTCTTGGAGTTGGAAAAATAGGTACAAATTCTTCAACCTCCATTGAAAATGTTCTACTTGTTGAAGGTCTTAAACATAGTCTTCTTAGTGTGAGTCAATTATGTGACAAAGGCTATCTGGTATCATTTGATTCTCAAAAGTGTGTCATTGAACATGAACATGATACAAAAATAAAGCATATAGGGTTTAGAGTCAACAATGTTTACATGATAGACTTAAGTCAAAAACTAGATAATAATCAATGTTTTCTTAGTAAAGATGATGATCCATGGTTGTGGCATAAACGGATTGCACATATAAACATGGAACACTTAAATAGATTAATATCAAAAGATTTAGTTGTTGGTTTGCCAAAACTAAGATTTGAAAAAGATAGGCTATGTGATGCATGTCAAAAGGGAAAACAAACTAGAGTTTCTTTCAAATCTAAAAACATAGTTTCATCTACGCAACCTTTACAATTACTACATATGGATTTGTTTGGTCCTTCCAGAATCATGAGTTTTGGAGGAAGTTACTATGCTCTTGTTATAGTTGATGATTATTCTAGATACACATGGACTCTTTTTATCACTCATAAGAATGATGCATTTCAAGCATTTAGAAAACTTGCAAAAATCATTCAAAATAAGAAAAATCTCAAGATTATATCTATTAGGAGTGATCATGGGGGTGAGTTTGAAAATAAAGAATTTGAATTATTTTGTGAAAAGCATGGAATTGAGCATAACTTTTCAGCACCAAGAACCCCTCAACAAAATGGTGTTGTTAAAAGGAAAAATAGATCTTTGGAAGAGATTGCTAGAACTTTATTAAATGATACTCCTCTTCCAAAATACTTTTGGGCTGAAGCCGTTAACACTGCATGCTACATTTTAAATAGGGCTTTAATAAGACCCATCTTAAAGAAAACTCCATATGAATTGTTCAATGGCAGAAAACCAAACATCTCACATCTTCATATCTTTGGTTGTAAATGTTTTGTATTGAATAATGGAAAAGATAACTTTGGAAAATTTGATGTTAAGTCAGATGAAGGTATTTTTCTTGGATATTCTCTGCATAGTAAAGCTTATAGAATATATAATAAAAGAACAATGACAATTGAAGAGTCTATACATGTTTCCTTTGATGAGTCTAATGCCATTCTTCCAATGAATGATTTTTTAGATGATATTTCAGATTCCTTAGAAGATACACATATTCATGGAAATGACTCTAAAGAAAAAGATGAAGGAAGCAATGAGGATTCTCAAGATAATGGAGTTATAGCAAATAATGAACTTCCAAGAGAATGGAAAGTCTCAAGAGATCATCCCCTCGACAACATTATTGGTGATATCTCAAAAGGGGTAACAACTAGACATTCTCTTAAAGATTTATGCAATAATATGGCTTTTGTATCTATGATTGAACCTAAAAATATAAAAGAAGCCATAGTAGATGATAACTGGATCATTGCCATGCAAGAAGAACTGAATCAATTTGAAAGAAACAATGTGTGGAAACTAGTAGAAAAACCTGAAAATTATCCTGTCATAGGAACAAAATGGGTTTTTAGAAATAAATTAGATGAACATGGCATAATTATTAGAAATAAGGCTAGGTTAGTAGCAAAAGGGTATAATCAAGAAGAGGGAATAGACTATGAAGAAACATATGCTCCTGTTGCAAGATTAGAAGCCATTAGAATGCTCTTAGCATATGCATCCATAATGGATTTTAAGCTCTATCAAATGGATGTTAAAAGTGCTTTTCTAAATGGCTTAATTCAAGAAGAAGTATATGTTGAACAACCCCCTGGTTTTGAAATCCCGGATAAACCAAATCATGTTTATAAATTGCAAAAGGCTCTTTATGGTTTGAAACAAGCCCTTATGGCGTGGTATGAACGTTTAAGCAATTTTCTCCTAGAAAAAGAATTTTCTAGAGGAAAAGTGGATACCACATTGTTCATAAAGAGAAAGCATAATGATATTTTGTTGGTTCAAATATATGTTGATGATATAATTTTTGGATCCACTAATGATTCATTGTGCAAGGAGTTTTCCCTTGATATGCAAAGTGAATTTGAAATGTCAATGATGGGAGAACTAAAGTACTTCCTGGGATTACAAATCAAGCAAACTCAATGAGGTATATTCATCAACCAAGCCAAGTAGGCACAAAGGTATGGCCGAACCAGTATAAATCTGAGTTTGCACTTTCTCTTCCCTTAAACTCCTTCATTTATTATTGTTTTATATTCATATTCAAATTGCTCTATTTGAATTAATATTTAAGAAGTTCATTATTAAGAGAATTTATAACTTGAATAGAAAGTGAAATAAAATTTTAATTGGGGAAATAGTTTGCGATATCTTAATTCAACCCCCCCTTCTTAAGATATTTGAGGCCACTTGTCCAACAAGGAGAAATAGGTTCGGAAGAGGGAAGAGGAAAGTTATAAAATGAGAATGGTAGTTTAGGGATATTTTAAAAGTGGGGTGTAGGAAGCAAAATGAGAATGTAGGGAGTAAAAACCTATGGGATGGAGTATATATACCTAGGTCCTAATGGGCTTAAACCCAATAAATTTAAAATTTTAAGAGGAATAAGATGGTCTAGGTCATGCCATAACCATGGAAACTGCATTGTCTATCTTAATATGTCATAAGGGATACTAAATGTCAATCATGTATCCAAAGATTGGGTATTTTGTAGAGGTTATGACCTTTGGCCAGCCTAGTTATATATAATATATTTTTTATCAATAAATATTAATTGTTAATATGTTAATTTTTTGTTAATGGAGGGACTCGAAGTCATGACCTATCCCTTTCCTCCTTCTACTTTTATCATGAGCTTTATATAACGTATGTTACATACTTACATTCGATTATAGTAAATTATTTGTCAACTATTAGACATGTTTAATATTGACAATAATATTTTTATTATCCATATTATGAAAACCACGTGCATTCAAGACTCACCCCACAGGTTTCCTTGCTAGACAGAAAACATTTACTTTTCTTCTGTAACATAATTCAAGACCTTTTTTCTAAATCGAAAAAGAAAAAAAAATCATCTTTTCTCCTTATCTTTGGATAAAAAAACCTTCAATGGTTTAAGTTCTACTCTGACCCTTAATTAAGGGCTCCTGACAATTGCGAAGTCTATTTTTTCTTAATTGTTTTGCTAATTTTTAAGTATTTATATTTCTACTGTTATTTACAACAGAGACCATTTTGTGAGTTGAGCACACTAGCTAGAGTCTTTTGCTCAATTTATGAAATTGTGTAATATCAATTAGGATTATAGATCCATAATTGTCTATTAGTTCTAGTAAGTAAGGATAAATAATGATCTTTGTTGTGTAGAAATATAACATTAATAAACTAAGTTTGTGTCTTCATTAGTTAGAATTAGGTTTCTCTAGAACATAATAATATTGATAGGCTAAATACTAAGAACTTGTTTTGGGTTGTCTCTTAGTAATGGAAATTATCAATGAGCTTCTCTTGATTATCGGAAAAAAAATGGAGAGATCATTTGCTAGAGCTTCTCAATAAGTAGAACTAGTGTATCTAAAAATGAAAATTACATCATTGAATCATTGACCACCTTAAAAAACTAAAACGGAGATTACATTAGAGCCTTTAAATTGTTGAATTTCAAGCATCTATTTTTTTTCCTTATTGTTTTAATTATCAATTTTGTTGGACAAGTGGCATCAATAATTTAAGAAGGGGTGAATTAAGTCTTACAAAATTTCCCACTAACAAACTTTTAACTCCCTTTTAATAGGCTCAGAATGCAGAAGAAGAAGCAACAATCAATTTAATAATGTTCTTTAAACATGCAAGACAAAATTGATTGCAATAAAATAAATAAGATAAAGGAAGAGAGAATTGCAAACTCAATTTATACTGGTTCGGCCACTTTCCGTGCCTACGACCAGTCCTCAAGTAACCCACTTGAGATTTTCCACTATCTCTGTAAATCCTTTACAGACTTTGAACACACCTTGGGATCCCTCACCCTTGTGTTCAAGATTCTCACACTCCAAGAGACACACCGTCTCTTGATTACAATTGAGTTCAAAAGATGAACAGAAAGATTTTTCTCCTTTAGAGTAGATGATACAAATTGAAGATCCTAGATAAATTCTCAATAGATTTGCAAGTGTTAGGCCAAGAGTTGTTTGGAGAGCATTTTACAATTAAGTTCTCTTAGAACATTTCTCTCTTTTTTTGAAGTCAAACACACATATATATAGGCCCATCATGCCTTTTCAAAATGATTTGAAGAGACGTGTCTTTTCAAAAAGCTTTTCTAAAGTTTTCTCACTGGTAATCGATTATAGGTTTCTGGTAATCGATTACACAGTTATATTTTGAAGGGTCATAACTTTTCAAAGCGTTTTCTAAAGTGTCATTACTGGTAATCGATTAAAAACATTTGGTTATCGATTATAAGATTTAAAATTGAAATTTCAAAACCCTTTTGAAAAGCTCATTTGAAATCTTGTCTTCTGGTAATCGATTACACTGCCTGGTAATCGATTACCAATGCCTTGATTTGTTGGCAAATAACTGTTCGAGGCCAAAGTTGATCAACCAGTGAGATTCTTTTAACAAATGAACTAAGGTCTTATCTTTTTCTTGATCTTGTTTTCTTGACCTTGAATTAATCTTGAAGCAATCTCTATTTGCTTAACCTTGAATGTTTCTTGAAGCAATCTTGTTTGATTATACTTTTGGTATCATCAAAAACCTGTATTCATACATTTACATTATCCCCCTTTTTTGATGATGACAATCATTATCAAGTAAATTCTTTTCGACATCATCAAAACCTGCATGATTCATATTCTCCCCCTTTTTGATGATGACAACCATTATCAAGTAAATTCTTTTTGGCATCATCAAAACCTGCATGATTCACATTCTCTCCCTTTTTGATTATGACAACCATCTGTAGGTTAGGAGTAAAAAGAATATTTATTTTGGTTGTTTACTCCGCCTTGATTTTGCAATGATTGCGTATATGAAACAATTGAAGATTTCATAGATTTCACATATATAAAAAAAACTGTCTCAATAAAAATAGATAATTCCCCTTACTATCTGATGGAAGCTTGCTTGTGGGGCTTCTATGGAGGCTGGATCTTTGAGCTTCAATAGGGTCCTTTAATGGTGATTTTCCACCATGGAGATGCAGCGGAAGACAAAGGAAAAGAGGTGAGAGGAGGCACCATCCATTAAGGAATAAGCCATGGAAGAAGGAGCTTCACCACCAAGATGAGCCTTGGATAAGAAGCTTGGAGATGATGCTTCAATGGAGGAAAAGAAAGAGAGAAGGGGGGAGCACGAAATTGAAGGAATAAAAGAGGGAGAGAAGTGGAACTTTGAAGTGTGTCTCATAAGACTTTCATTCATCAAAGTTACAACAAGTGTTACACATGCTTCTATTTATAGACTAGGTAGCTTCCTTGAAAAGCTTTCTTGAGAAAACTTCCTTGAGAAGCTTCTTTGAGAAAACTTCCTTGAGAAGCTAGAGCTTAGCTACACACACCCCTCTCATAACTAAGCTCACCTCCTTGAGAAGCTTCCATAAGAAGATTCCTAAATAAGCTAGAGCTTAGCTACACATACCTCTCTAATAGCTAAGCTCACCTCCTTAAGATGAGAAGCTAGAGCTTAGCTACACATCCCCTATAATAACTAAACTCACCCCCATGGCAAAATACATGAAAATACAAAAAAAAAAAAAAAATCCCTACAACAAAGACTACTCAAAATACCTCGAAATACAAGGCTAAAACCCTATACTACTAGAATGGCCAAAATACAAGGCCCAAACAAAGGAAAAACTTATTCTAATATTTACAAAGATAAGCGGGCTCATACTTAGCCCATGGGCTCAAAATCTAACCTAAGGCTCATGAGAACCCTAGGGCCTTCCCTTGGATCTCTAGCCTAATCTACTTGGAGTCTTCTATCCAATGCCCTTGCGGGATAGGATTGCATCATTCCCTCCACCTTGGAAAGGATTTGACCTCAAATCCCGAGGTTCTTCATACTCTGGGCTCCTTCCCTCGACACCTATAAAAAGAACAAAAACTTATGTATTAGTGGTGTTTGGTATGTTGAAGTAAGGTAAGGTTTGAAAACCCATTTCCTGGGCATCTTCCCATGAAGGAACATGGTTCCTCACCAACTCAATGAGTGGTGCTACAAGTATAGAAAAATATGGGACAAACCTTTTGTAAAAGTTTGTTAAGTCATGGAAGCCCCAAATTTTTCTTATACTTGGTGGAGTGGGTCATTCAGAAATGACCTTTATTCTCTTAGGGTTCGTGGGAACCCCTTGATCACTATTTGACAAATTAAGAAAAGTAATGCAATAAAACATACCTTTTCTTATATTTTCATATTGATTATTCCTACCAAAAAGTATGAAAAACCTAAGGTGTCCCATATGAGTACCCAAGTTTGTATTGAAACTAAAAATAAGAACAAACCTGCCTAATGGGTCCCTATGTACACACACCATGAACATGTTAGGTGCACGAGTGATTTTACAAAAGAGGGTTGCACCACTTAAAACATTCATCATACCACTTATTTTAGGGACTTGGTGCCTAATAATACCTATTTTGGGCATCAACAAAGCACAAGGATTTAAGCTCTTGCGAACCAAACCCTCATCCAATAACTTCTTTACTTGAGGAATAAACTCAAGCCCAAGAGGTGTGGCAATGCTAGCAAGTGTCTTTTTACAAAAGAGAAAATGTGGAGGTTGTCTAAGAGGGAAAGTTTCTTTAATGTTTGTCTTTATTGTAAAATGAGTTTCCTTCTTAGCCAACCTCTTGGAGGAGAGACACTTACCTCCTTACACTTCTCTTTAATCACTAATGATTGCCCTTCTTCTTGGGGGTAGATTTCTTCACTAAATTCTTCCCATTTTGCTTCTTCACTTTCGCTAGAGGAAGGTGAAGTAGTAGCCTTATCTTGGCTACTATAAATGTCTTGGCCCCTCATAATCATGGTTTTTGTGGTGGGGCATTGAGAAGTAATATGTCCTTTTCCAAGACATTTAAAGCACTTTATAGAGCTAGTTTTCTCTTGCATACTAGCCTTAGGGGCTTGCTTTTCTATTGTCTTCCTCTTATCATCTTTGGGCTTAGAAGGTGTCACCCCTAATATGCCTTGACCTTGGTCTTTCTTTGGATAAGAGTGAGAGCCATAAGATTTTGACGTAGACTTCTTTTTAAGTTGTTGCTCTACCCTTATTTCTCAAACTAAGTTAGCCTCTACATTGTCCTTCCCATGGAAGTATGGGAGGTTAATGTTAGCCTCTTGAGGCTTTCTTTCCTTTTCTCTTCTATGGGAGTGAGGTCTAAGATGTGACCTATGCCTTCCTTCGTAATAGTCACGAAGTTCTTTACTTAGGCTCTTGCAAGAGTTATGACTACTATAGGAGGCATGTTTTTCTCTTTTCATTTTTTTCATTATTTTTCTTCTTTCTTCCTCTCTTATTTTCTTTCTTTCATCTTGACTTATTTCTTCCACTCTTTTTTTTCCTGTTTCTTTTCTCTCTTGTTTTTCTTTCCATAACTTGAGGGAACTCAACTCATCTAAGATTCTAGATAAAGGGTCTTTATGACTAGTACCCTCACCATTAACACTAGATGAATGATGACTCATGTTGGTTCCTAAGTTGTGGTTCTTTCTTGTTGGAGGTTTGAAAACAAAAGGTAAAAGAAACTATAGTTGAAACTAGCCAAAATAAAAACTAAAAGAGGTGTGAAAGATAAGGTAAAAAACTAATTGGTAAAAGGAAAACTATCTAGGCAGTTTGACAATGGAAGGTAAAGGAAATAAGCTATGAAAGTAAGTAAGAAATGTAAATTAGGTGAATCCTAAAAGTGTTTGGATGACCACATTCAAGGTTCCCAACAAAACACTCACTATCCTAAGGAAAATTGCCTAAAATTATTACACACAAATGGAAGTTTGGTAATCTATTGGAGGCTTCCAACACACTTCCAATGAAAGGCATTTTTGTTACAAAACTTGAAAGCAATGAAGGTAAGTAAATTGCAAATTACAAAACGGTCCTCAATTTTGGTGGTTGTTCTCTCTTTGGTGATTCACTCAATTTGGAGTGCTTCTTAGTCCAATAGCTCTTAAAGTGGTTGGCCCCTTTCTTCTTGACTCAAATTCTTCAAGGGATGGCATCAATCCTCCTTCGAATTCCCTATATGGCAACCCACAAACAAGGAAACAAAGAGACAAGCAATAACCAAAGACCAAAAAAAATGAAATGAAGGCTAAACCAATGGAGTTTTAACAAGACAATTTTTCAAGGATTACTCAACAATTAAAGCAATGAAAAGGACATAGAAGCAAGCTATGACTCAAAGAGAAACTTAGAATGGCTCTAGAGTAGAGTAAAAAAACTACAAAAAAAAAAGACTCAACAAACCTCTAGCTTTGGCACTTGTTTTCACAGTAATTTTCAATTGAAATTTCGGAACTAAGATTGGTATAACATAGGCACCAATTATAGAATAAATTTTGAGCCAAAATAACAAACACACTTCCCTTTCACTTTTTTTTCTGGATACTGATTTTTTTGCCAACTTGTGTGATTTTTAGTATTTTTCCTTTTATCCAAATCACTTGGTTCTTTTTTTATAACTTTTTCCCAGATGTCTAGAAAATTCATTAAAAATTTCAGCTCAAAATTCGAAGTGACCAATTCTCAGTAATTTTTACAAGTTTGTATGTCCAAGCTGCCAGCACCAGCGATTTTTTTTTAAGCATGGTATATTGATTGCCTTGGGATTACTTTCAACCTTCCTATGTATGTTGAACTCCCTAGGATTGTTTACCACAGTTTTAGGAGTTCAATATTCACTTAGGATCAATATTTCAGCCAGAAATTCAATCACCAAAACTCAAATTCACAATAGACACAATCATAAGGAAACCTAAAAGTTCAAGAAAAGGTTCACAATCAAAGATTCTCTAAGAATTTTGCATGAACATGTTAAGGACTAATTAACATGAAAGATTTGACTCAAATCAAATAATAGGCTAAAAGAATTTCATACACTCATGAACAAATGAGTTAGACAAAGAAACAAGAAAATAAAATTCAGCACAACATAAGAAATCTTATGTGACAAGTTTCATGACTAGACATGACTTCTATGACAAAACTACAATAGGTGAACAAGTCACTCTAGATTTTTGAGGTTTTATTCTACTTTAATGTTTTTGTAAGAATTTTATGGTTTAGGTTTTAGCCACAAAAAATAACAAGACAAAACTCAAAGGAACCTAAACTCAACACAATTCATGGTTCAAGAACAAGAACAAGAAATTTGAACCATAGAAAATCAAATCTAGCTTCTATAGCAAGTTTAATCGGTGGAAACTCTAAAGAATCATGTTAACAACATTTATCACAAGACATGTGAGGAGATACATGGAGAAAAATGAAGAAACAACAATGGAAGAGAAGGTAAAGCAAAAAATTAATGGAGGTTTAAGGAGCACCTACCTGAAGCTCTTGTGCTCTAATTACCACTTGGTGAAAGCTTGCTTGTGGGGCTTCTATGGAGGCTGGATCTTTAAGCTTCAATGGGTTCCTTTAATGGTGATTTTCCACCATGGAGATGCAGCGGAAGACAAAGGAAAAGAGGTGAGAGGAGGCGCCATCTATTAAGGAATAAGCCATGGAAGAAGGAGCTTCAGCACCAAGATGAGCCTTGGATAAGAAGCTTGGAGATGATGTTTCAATGGAGGAAAAGAAAGAGAGAAGGGGGGAGCACGAAATTGAAGGAATAAAAGAGGGATAGAAGTAGAACTTTGAAGTGTGTCTCATAAGACTTTCATTCATCAAAGTTACAACAAGTGTTACACATGCTTCTATTTATAGACTAGGTAGCTTCCTTGAAAAGCTTTCTTGAGAAAACTTCCTTGAGAAGCTTCTTTGAGAAAACTTCCTTGAGAAGCTAGAGCTTAGCTACACACACCCCTCTCATAACTAAGCTCACCTCCTTGAGAAGCTTCCATAAGAAGATTCCTAAATAAGCTAGAGCTTAGCTACACATACCTCTCTAATAGCTAAGCTCACCTCCTTAAGATGAGAAGCTAGAGCTTAGCTACGTACCCCCTATAATAACTAAGCTCACCCCCATGGCAAAATACATGAAAATACAAAAAAAAATCCCTACAACAAAGACTACTCAAAATACCTCGAAATACAAGGCTAAAACCCTATACTACTAGAATGGCCAAAATACAAGGCCCAAACGAAGGAAAAACCTATTCTAATATTTACAAAGATAAGCGGGCTCATACTTAGCCCATGGGCTCAAAATCTACCCTAAGGCTCATGAGAACCCTAGGACCTTCCCTTGGATCTCTAGCCCAATCTACTTGGAGTCTTCTATTCAATGCCCTTACGGGGTAGGATTGCATCACTATCTTATCTTTTATCTATCCCTCCCCCGTTGTCAGCATCAAAAACAAATCATGAGCAGAGAGAAGAAAAACATTCAGCAAGTTATAATGAATTAAGAGAGTAGAGCATGTCATACCGTTCAAAATATCATTTCTTGGCCTAATAGATTTAGTCTCATCAAAAGCAAATATGAGAATCAAATGATACCAAAAGTCTTTATCACATAATTGATAAATACTTAATAAACTATGCTTAAGACCATCAACAAGTAAAACATTTTTTTTATGGACATAAAGGGATTCGTACCTATTTTTCCAACTCCAACAATTTTACCTTTGTTGTTGTTTTCATAGGTCACATATTCACTATCTTTGGGAGAAATATGAATAAACTTTGATGCATCTCCCGTCATGTGTTTGGAGCAACCGCTATCAATGTATCAACTTTGCTTCAAGGAGTTCATCGTTCATATAATCATATTTTGATTTTGGTACCCAAATTTTCTTGGGTCCTTGAATGTTGGTTTTGACTAAAGATCTTTTTGGAACTCATACCATTTTTCTAATGCTACTACCATTCTTTATAATATAACATGTTGATGCACTATGACCTTTCTTACCACAGTAAAAACATGTTAAGAAGGGAGAACTAATCTTTTGAGTGGAGGTAGAGAAATTTTTATACATCTTTTGTTGATTTTTAAGATTATATCCTAATCCAGCCTTATCAAAAACACATCTTTGTTTGCCTAATTTAATATCTAAATTATTTTTACCAAGAGTAAATTTGGCAAGATCAATTTTTAAATCTACAATTTCTTCTTTGAATTTATCACAACATTCACATGAATGAGATGCTTTATTGTTTTCTTGTATTAAGCATTTTGTAGAAAATTGGTTTTTATCTACTGATTTTAAATTTTTAACTTTAGATTTAAGATTTTTTAACTCTACATTTAATTTCAAAATTTTCTTTTCTAAACTTGAAATAGTTTTCTTAGAATATAAAACTAATTTGGCAAGTTTGACAGATTCTTTATGCAAGTCAATGAATGCATCTTGGAGTTCATCAAAAGAAATAGATAAATCATAGTTAGAAGACATTATCTCTTCTCCGCTTTTGTAATCTTAACTAAAAATTAAAATAAAGATTAACAAAGTATATAGGAATGCAAATAAAATATGAGTATGTTTATTTAAACTTATTTTTTTTTAAAAATGTTTTTTTAATAAAATAAGTAGTTTTTTATTTTTCCTGAGTGATAATCTTAAATGGGCATCTTGCATCGGTTCAACCGATGTTAAATTGAGTGAAAATAGGACATGAATTTTATCATTAAACATGAATATTTAGCGTCAGCAATACCTGATAGGATGGAATATAACAGGTTGACGACAAACAAAAAGCACAAGATGTCATTCAGGATATCGTCTCCTACTTTCTATATGACAAAAATACTCATTTTAGTAAATACTTTCTTGACCAACCCATTATGATAATTAATTTTCATTTTAAACCCATTTTAGTAAAAAAGCCACTCGATGGAACCCCTATCACAGTTTTATTTTTTTGTCAAAATATCATTAATTGAAAGGGAAATGTTATTCCATGCTCATTTTTTCCTAAGCAGATTCTCCTTTTATTTTAATTTAATTTTTTACCATCATTAATACTTTCTATACCCAAAATATCTCATATGATTTTAATCACTATTCCATAAAGTAAATTCTAGAATGTTTTTTTTTAACTCTGGAAAGTAATTTCCAAAATGTAAAATCTGAAAATAGCATTTCAGTAACTACTTTCCAAACTACTTTCCAGGGCACAATAATAAAGTTTCACAAAGTAATTTTCGAAATGTTAAAAAAACAAATCCTTTAGGATGTCAACTTTACCAAGACCTAGTAAAAAAAGAATACCAAAATTGATTGCTTCATAAAAATGACAACCATTAATTCACACGTTTCCTATAATAACTATTGAATAAAAAAATTAATGACACATAAATTGGACATCTGATTAGACATGTTTTTAAAGGGGGAAAATAATTAGAATTTAATAATTAAATTAAATGTAGATTAAATGACTAATAATTACATGTTTTTAGAAAAAAAGACAAATATAAATTATTATATATGTATATACGTATAGTATATCAAATCAATAATTATTACCAAATTAAAATTTCAATGTAACGATTGATAAAACTTTAAATTTTCTTAATATATTAAATCAACGGTTGCTAATAAATTAAAATTTTGATTCAAAGACGGACAAAATATCAAATTTCTTTTACATATAGTGTTTATTCAAATCTTGAATACCAAATTAATTATTAATTTTAATCATAATAATATTAAACAATGATATTTCATTTATATATAGTTTTTTAACTTAATATTTTAGTATATAAATTAAACAATAAATTATTATATATTAATAATTTTAAAATAGTGAAGGGGACTGTATTTAAAAGAAGGGAAGTAAATATAGCATTTGCCTAATTGAAAATGTTCCGTGGAAGAAGACTTAGAAGGCATTTGAATCCTGCACGGCTCCTATTGCATTTCAAAATCTCCATTCCGAAATATAAGGATGTGTTACATTTTTATTTTTTATTTTTATTTTCTGTTTTCATTTTTTAAAAATTATTTTTATTTTTAAAAGATTAGAATTCTAAAAATATGTTTTGTTTAACTTTTTGTTTTCTGTTTTCAAAAAATAAAAGCACTAAAAAAATATATTTTTAGATTTTTTCAAAATTACATTTCTTATCACCATGTTTTCATTTTATCAAAACAAGATTTCTGATTTTAACTAAAAATATTGAAAATGAGATTTCATTGTTTCCAGTTTTTGGTTTATTTGGGAGAATATTTTCACTGAAAATGAAAACAGAAAGTTAACCAAACACATTTTCATAATCATTTTCTATTTTTAGTAAAAATAAAAATATAAAACAACCAAACCAATCACACCCTAAATTTTCCAAAATATAAAATGTGATGCAGGAAACAAATGCCAACTTAGAATCACCTCTTGGGTCAAGTCCACCATGTCCTCAAACCGGGCCCCTCTTCTTGTTGCACGTTTGTACAATAAGGCCCGTTCTGTGTTGGGCCATGTCTGAACACTTCTATAAAATTTATTCTGTCCACTGAATACAAAGGGCAAAACTTATTTGCATTGTAGCACGGGGTTGAAGTTGAAGCACGATGGGACCTCGGAGTCTGCGACCATCCTTTGCATAGCGACATTTTGAAATAGTCAATGAAACATTGCATATGCATTTGTGTGAAAGGCTTCAACCAACATACACGCGTGATTCTAGGAATAAACTTCCTACGTCATTCTTCACCATATATTTTGAGAGTAATTTCTCTTTCAAGGAAACATCTATGCTCTATAGAACCAATCATGTTATCAAGTCAATAAATAAAAATAAAAACAAATTACAGAGCTTGTCCATGTGGTTGACCTAATTTTACTTTATGTTTATTTGGCATCAATCATATGAAAGGAAAAGAATAAACAAAATAGTAAAAGAAAGAAAGTACAAGAACTGGAAGAGAAGTAGGGGTAAGAATAGGTTAGGCAGAGAAGTAGGGGTAAGAATAGGTTAGGTCGACCTACAGGGATATACGACATGAGTTACATAAAACCTGACCTGGATCCTGACCTGAACTGACTTATTTAATTAAAAAGTTAGGCTCTGACTTTTTTAAAAGCTTATTAAATTAAATAGATCAGACTTAGGCTTATTAAAAAAGTCTTATATGCCTGATAGGCCGGCCTATATATATATATATATATATATATATATATATATATACTTATATTAATTTTTGGGTATAATTAATTTTTTTTTTAAACTATCAGACTTTGATTACACATCTCTATAATTTCTATTCCTATAATCAAGTTACAATTTAGGTGTGAGTTCCCTTTATATCCTCATTATTTTTATTGATTTTTTTATTTTTTATTAAAATATTAAAGATTTAATGTGAAAAAGACTTTTAAAGAGGCTATTAGGTCAGGCTAGACTTTTAAAAAGATCATGCCGAGTCAAAATAAAAACCTTTGATAGGTTATAGACTAAGCTCAGACCTTTCAAAGTCTGGTCTGGTCTGACCTATTATCATCCTAAAGAGAAGCAAAAACAATAAAAAAAAAAATCCTTATAAAAACTTTTATAAGAAGGCTACAAATTATTTTTCCTAACATTTACAGCTTATCCGTTTAAGGATGCAGACAGTTTTTTTTCCCATTAAAATTGCTCTGAGAAGCCAAATTTTTTCAGTTTGCAGCAAAAGACTGACAAAACAAACAACACCTGGCATTTTTTCTTTCCTAACTTTTTTTCTATTAATTTATACACACGGTCGTAGGGTCAAAATTAAATTTTGTTAATAAATATGTTTTATGAATTTAGACGTACTTATAAAATAAGTAATTTGTTGTAAATTATGGATCATATATACATAATTATTTCTATTTTTTAAGTATTTGTCGAAATATATGAAATACAAAATAAATTCTGTTTACATAAACTATTTATCATATAAGTTTTTTTTTACTCAATCGTATAAGTTTATTATAAATTAGAGAAACAATACCTAATAAAAAATTTAGAGAAACAATATTGAATAAATATATAAAAAATGGCCATTGCCATTTTTTATCAACGGGCTTTTTTATCGACCTCAATAAAGACCTATAGAATTTTATAATTAGACAATATTTCTGACTAAACGAATAATTTATGGTTTAGATTATTTTGTTCGAGTTCTTATTTATTGTTTTGGGTTGGATATAGTTTCAACTTTCAAGTTTATTTGTGCATTGATTATGTCTCAATGATAGAAATATCTCCATTATTTCATCCCTTTCGTAATTTCTAACATATTCAAAGAGTGCACTTTAAAAATATGTGTAATGATGATAATCATTAAAATAATAATTGTTTAAAATTTTGTAAACTACGGTACATTTTTTCTTGAATTCTTTATTGACAATTATTACATTTTTAAAGTATAGTTTTGACTTCGGAGGGTACAGAATATGATTTCGATGTTTTAAAGGTGTCAATGAAGATTTTTCTAGCATAATCTCTGGGTTATATTTAAACTGACACGTGAAACAGAAAACTCACATAAATGATAAATGTATATGTACTTAAAATTAGGCATGTTCCTTCTAAAAAAAAAATAGGCATGTTCATTAGCACGAGCGTTGTCTCGAGAAATTTCAATTTGCCATATTTATCCTGACATAGCATGATGGATCCTAATTATTTGTAAATCCTGATTATTGTAAATATTTCTTTTTAATCAAGTGAAAGTTTTAAAGTATGAATTAAAATACTTAACATCAATATTATATATATATATATATATATATATATATATATATATATATATATATATATATATATCATGTATGGTTAATTTCTTTTAAAAATATCAATATATTATTGATTGATAATATAAAATAATTTTATATATCATTTAAAAATGATTAATATGTTATGACAATTGTTCGATATGGATGGCTTAAATTTTAAATTTATAAAAGAGTTTTGGAATATCTTGAAGGAAGATTTCTTTAAGTATTGTGATGAGTTCCATAAAAAATGGGATAATTCCTAGGGAATGTAACTTTTGGTTCATATCTCCCATCCCTAAAGTGGAAGTTTCCAATCAATTGGGTGACTTTAGACCATTTTCTCTTGTAGGTTGTATGTCAAAGGGTTTGGCTAAAGTTCTAACCAATTGAAGAAGGTACAACCTAATGTGATAGATAGAATACAAAGCACATTATTGTCCGGTAGATCTTTGCTCCAAAGCGCCTTGGTAGCCAGCGAGGTGGTGGAGGAGGCTAGAAGAAAGAAGAAAAGTTGTTTGATTTTCAAAATTAACTTTGAAAAAGCTTACCACTTAGTGAGATGGAGTTTCTTGTTTTACATGCTTCAAAGATTGGGCTTTAATGAGAAGAAGATTTCTTGGATTAGGGTCTACTTAGAGAGTAGTTTTGTGTCCATATTGGTGAATGGGAGTCCCACAAGTGAGTTCAAAATATCCAAAGGCCTAAGGTAAGAGGATCTTTTAGCCTCATTTTTGTTCAATCGGGTGGCGAAGTGGCTAAGTGGTTTGATGAGAGAGACAATTAATAAAAACCTTTTTTCTAGCTTTTAGGTGGGTAAAAACAATACTCAAATCAATCTCCTTCAATTTGCCTACACCACCTTATTTATTGAGGAGGCTTCTTGGGATAATGTTTTGATCATTAAAAGCATCCTTAGGTGCTTTTATTTGGTTTCGGGCCTAAAAGTAAATCTTTTCAAAGAGTAGATTTCAGGCTTTTGGAGTGGACGTACATGCGGTGTTGAGGTATGCGGATTTCCTTAAGTGTAAGCTTCTTAAAGTTCCTTTTGCTCATCTTGGCTTACGTGTGGGGGCTAATCCTAGGAGAAGGAGTACTTGAAACCCTAATATTGAAAAATTCACAAAAATATTATCTTGTTGGAACACATAGAGTGTTATCCTTTGCAAGGAGGATGAGTCTTATAAATTCTTTTCTTTCATCACTTCCTCTTTTCTATTTATCTTTTTTCAAAATGTCTAGCATTGTGAGGAAGAAAATTGTGTCTATCCAAAGATGGGTTGTGAGGAGGGGAGAAAAAGAAAGTGGCTTGGGTGAGTTGGGAAAATATTTACAAATCAAAGTGGGAAAAGAGGTTGGGTATAAAAAAAATGTGGAATTGTTTAATAAGGCCCTACTTGTCAAGTGGAAGTGGGATCTCTTTAAAGAGAATAATGGGTGTTTTTGGAGTGAGGCCTTGAAGTCCTAATATGGAGGTTGGAGAGGGTTGAGTGGAAGTGAAGCTCACCAAAATTCTTCCTTTTGGCAAAACGAATCTAATTGGTTTGACAATTGCATTGAGTGGAAAGTGGGAGGTAGGGGATAAAGTGAATTTTTGGCATGATTTTTGGGAAGAGAATGAGACCCTAGCTTGTGCTTATCCTATGATCTTTTTGAATTCTAATCAAAAGGATGAAAGCATCAACAAGGTGGGTTTGTGGGAGGGGAATTGTGGTGTTGGAGGTTATCTTGGCATAAAGAGTGGTTTAGCTGGGTGTTTGAGGAGTTCTTGAATCGAGTATCAGGTATGAGGTTTTATAAAAATGAGAGTGATAAGTGGGTGTGGAGGGAGGAAGCCTCAAGCTTGTATATTGTCAAATCAGGTTGAGGTTTTGTGTGATAATGCTTTTGGCAATCATCATCATGCAACCTTGGGCCAAAATTTGGAATTTGAAAGTGCCTCCAAAAGTTCTCACTTTTATTTGGAGAATATTCCAGAATGCTTTACCCAGTGGTGATAACATCCGAAAAAGAAACATCATCATTCAGAATTATAACTACACTTGCCCATTATGTGGTGTAGATGAAGAGTCTTTTGAACCATATATTGGTTTGGAGTGGTGTGGTTATGCATGTCTAGAACCTATGCTATTCTTGGAGGATGTATGGCCAGAGACAATATAAGATCACTTCGACCAACATGTGATTATCAAAGGGTCAATGAAGGCAAATAGAAGGTGGCGGGTTATTTGGTGCACGGTGTTGTGGGTGATTTGGAACTGAATAAATAATATGTTCTTCAAAGTTGTGGTGTTGAATATGGATAAGTTGGTGAATGAAATTCTATTCTATTTTTGGTCATGGTTGAAAACATATGATCCAAAATTTAGTTATATGTTCACACAATGAGAGTGTGGTACAAGGGCGTGTATTTATCAGTCATAATTGTTGTGACCATTGGTGGGGTTGAATATGTTAGGTTGATTGGTAGGTACCAATTATGGTGAAAACGTGAGCATTATGTTGCTGCGTTGGTCCTTAATACATTGAAACACCTGTTGCTTTTTGTTTTAGCTCTTTATGTTTGTAACTTGTAGGGGCTTGTATCAACCTTGGTATCTTTCTCTATGCACTTCCTATGTATAGATTAAGATTCTAGAGGACATCCTGTTGATTACTTGCTAGATTATGTGCTATTGAAACTATAATTTGGGCTACAAACTTGTACTATGGCACTGCTTGTGCTTATTCATAAATAGATCTTTGCTTATTAAAAAATATTATCATTCAATTACAAATCATCATTATGATAAGTTTGTTTATTTTTACAATAATTATCTTAAAAATCATATTAGCAACAATTTCTACTTAATTGACAATATAAAAACTTTTACATTGACAATGTATAACCTTCTCCTCCTTACTTGAAAATTTGAAATAAACTATTTGCAAAGCACACACTGATGATCCTTTTCAATTTCGACAACGTTCATCTAAACATCAATTTGCGAATCATTTGATTTTGCCTCCTCAACACTTTCATCATGGTCAAAATTTTAATTAATTGACAATAAGCCAACTTGTGACAAAGATAAAACTTTTATATCATACGTTTCAGACAGGATACATTGGATGTCACCCTCACACTCTCCTAGAAAGATATTCTAGTTAGGAAACATCTCACCAATGTAGCAGCAAGATATTTTGATGTTTTGATGATGCCAAAGGATCAAGTGCTTCTCAAGTTTTATTCAAGACAAGAATCCAAGAAAATCAAGATATATGATCAAGTTGATCTCTAGAATCTTAGGAAGAAGATTCCAAATTGAAAAAGCAAAAGGTTTGGCCAAAGAATTTTATCTAAATCATTTTAAATTGAGATTTACTCTCTGGTAATCGATTACCAAAGGATGTAATCGATTATCAGTGGCCAATATGCTTTCTGAAAAGGCTTTAAATATTTTAGAAAGCATGTAATCAATTACACATGACTTGTAATCGATTACCAGAGGTTTGGAACATTTTAAAACAGCCATAAGAAATTTGAGTATAAATTTCAAAGTTGTGTAATCGATTACAGTAAGTTGATAATCAATTACCAGTGTTTAAATATTCAAATTTTAAATGAGAAGAGTCATAACTCTTCAGAAGTAATTGTGTAATCGATTACACCATTATTGTAATCGATTACCAGTGAGGATTTTTTAATATAACTCCCAACAGTCACATATTTTCAAATGTTTTTGAATGACCATCAAAGGTCTATATATAAGTGACTTGGGATACGAAAATTCTTGAGAGTTTTTATTGCCCAAAAAGTCTTATCCTCTCAAAAGAGTAAGAGAGTTTTTCTGAACTGAAATGTCTTATCCTCTCAAAAAAGATTCTTTGGTCAAACACTTATATATTCAATAAGGAATCTTGATTGATCTTCAATTGTAATATCTTTCTCTTTCAAGAGAGATTTCTTCTTCTCTTCTTCTTACTTCTAAAAAGGGATTAAGAGACCGAGGGTCTCTTGTTGTAAAGGATTCCTGAACACAAGGGAAGAGTTGTCCCTGTGTGGTTTAGACTTTGTAAAAGGAGTTTTACAAAGAGAGTGGAAAACCAGTATAAATCAAGTTTGCATTTCTCTCTTCCCTTGAGGACTGGACGTAGGCACGGGAAGTGACCGAACCAGTATAAATCAAGTTTGCATTTCTCTCTTCCCTTAAACTTCTTTTATTTATTGTTATTTATCTTTTGCTTTAAAGAAGTTTATTTTGAATTGTCTTTTGAGTAATTCATGTTAAAGGTGCATTATTAATCCAAAAAGAGAGAGTGAAATTTTAATTGAGGAATAGTCTTTGTATCTTAATTCAACCCCCCATTCTTAAGATAACTGAAGTCATTTGTCTAACAACCAATGCATTCCAAACAAGAGAAAAATGTGAAGTAAAAAAAAGGTTTACCCCAATTTGGTTAGCCACAAGGCCTAACTACAATACGTTGGATATCACCCTCACACTCTCCTAGAAAGATATTCTAGTTAGGCAACATCACATTAGTGCATTCCAAATAAGAGAAAAATGTGAAGTTAAAAAAAAAGGTTTGCCCCAATTAGGTTAGCCACAAGACCTAACTAGAATCCATTGGATGTCATCCTCACACTCTCCTAGAAAGATATTCTAATTAGGTAACATCACACTAGTGCATTCCAAACAAGAGAAAAATGTGAAGTTAAAAAAAAGATTTATCCCTATTTAGTTAGCCACAAGGCCTAACTAGAATCCCAACAACAAAAAATATGTAATAGCAAAAAAGCTATGAAACTGAAACAAAAGAAGATAAAAGATAAAACAAATATAACAACAATTATGAAAAGATGGAATTATTGTGAACATGGTTATCTAGATACTTAAGCACTTTCGCCTTATAAGCTTAGTGCTTAGAGGAATGTGGATTGCTTGACCAAGAAGAGATGCGTAAAGCCAGACCTTACAAACATACTTAAATGTTTTGCCTCATAGGCTCAATTCTTATAGGGTTGTGGATATCCAATTGAGAAGGGATGCATAAAGCTTGACCTTATAAATAGACTTAATGCTTGGAGAACTATGGAACATCTGTTGGACATTTTAGTGTAATTGATCTCTTTATTATGTTAAAATAAGAGTGCACGCTTGTTTTAATGTAATAACGAGATGTTCGGTTTAGGCAAAGGTTGGAAGTTACTAAAACTTCCATCAACGGCAATTTTTAAAAAGAAATAACTTCCATCAACCGCCAAAAATCACCTTTTCTTTGATCATAAATAATCATTCTGGTTCAGAAAGCAGAACGGGTGACAAAACATATAAGACCAAAACAAAACTCTTGAATTATAATCTTCTGATTTTATCCGATTGAACAATTTTGGTTGAACCCCGAAATTTGATTCAATCTGAAAGTGTTATACACGACTTCAGATTTATCCAGTATCATCTCGATTTTCAAATTAACCAACAAAAGATTGAATCAAATTTTTCGAGATGACGAACGATAGTTCGAAGATGACAAGCAAGTTTGCGAAGTTGGACAAGTTTGAAGGGCAGGATTTCAGAAGATGGCAGAAGAAGATGCACTTTCTTTTGACAACATTGAATGTGGTGTATGTGCTGAGTACACCGATGTTGATGTATATGGAAGACGAAACTCTGGATCAAACAAGGAAGCGTTCGAAATGGGAGAACGACGATTACATTTGTCGTGGACACATTCTGAACGGTATGTCTGACTCTCTCTTTGATATTTATCAAAATGTTGAGTCTGCTAAGGAATTATGGGACTCTCTTGAATCCAAGTATATGGCAGAAGATGCCTCAAGTAACAAATTCTTAGTTAGTAATTTCTTTAATTACAAAATGATTGATTCAAGGCCTGTTATGGAACAATATAATGAACTGCTGCGGATTTTGGGTCAGTTTACTCAACATGATTTGAAAATGGATGAATCCATTGCAGTTTCATCTATAATTGATAAACTGCCTTCTTCTTGGAAAGACTTCAAGCATACCTTGAAACATAAGAAGGAAGAGTTGACTCTGGTTCAACTCGGTAGTCATTTCATGATTGAGGAGTCGCTGAGGGCTCAGGAAATTGACAAAGTCAATGATAAAAACGTAGCAGGTTCCTCTTCCGTTAATATGGTAGAGGAAAGTGGAACAGTTAAGCAAAATTACAATGCTAAAGGTAACAAACAAAAATTTCAAGGAAATAAGAACAAAGGTCCAAACAAACAGACAAAATTGTCATGTTGGAAGTGTGGGAAACCTGGTCATTTAAAGAGGGATTGTCGGGTGTTCAAAGGAAAGAACAACATTGGTCCAAGTGGATCTAATGATCCTGAAAAGCAACAAGGTCAGATTGTAGTGAATAATTTTAATTCGAATACGAATTCAAATTATGTATCACTAATATCTGATGCATTCTATGTGCAGGATGATGACGTTGCTTGGTGGTTTGATTCGGGAGCAACAAGCCATGTGTGCAAAGATCGTCGTTGGTTCAAGGAATTTAGACCAATCGATGATGGCTCTATTGTGAAAATGGGCAATGTTGCAACTGAACCAATCCTAGGATTAGGTTGTGTGAATTTAGTTTTTACTTCCGGAAAAAGTTTGTATTTGGATAATGTCTTATTTGTACCTGGTATTCGTAAGAACTTATTGTCTGGTATGGTTTTAAATAATTGTGGTTTCAAGCAAGTACTTGAAAGTGACAAGTACATCTTGTCAAGACATGGTTCGTTTGTTGGATTTGGTTATCGTTGTAATGGAATGTTTAAATTAAACATTAATATTCCTTTTGTTCATGAATCTGTTTGTATGGCCTCGTGTAGTTCTATAACTAATATGACAAAATCAGAAATTTGGCATGCTAGATTATGACATGTTCATTACAAAAGATTAAAAGATATGTCAAAAACAAGTATGATTCCTCCTTTTGATATGAACATTGAAAAATGCAAAACTTGCATGCTGACCAAGATCACTAGGAAACCTTTTAAGGATGTTAAAAGTGAGACTAAAGTCTTAGACCTTATTCATAGTGATTTGTGTGATTTGCATGCTACTCCATCATTAGGTCATAAAAAATATCTTGTTACTTTTATTGATGATGCATCAAGGTATTGTTATGTATATTTATTAAATACAAAAGATGAAGCTCTTGATAAATTTAAAATTTATAAGAAAGAGGTAGAACTTCATCAAAATGGGCTAATCAAAACTCTTCGTACGGATAGGGGAGGTGAGTATTATGATCCGGTTTATTTTCAATCTACTGGAATAATACATCAAACTACAGCTCCCTATACACCACAACAGAATGGTGTAGCCGAAAGGAAGAATAGAACCTTGAAAGGAATGGTGAATTCCATGTTATCCTATTCGGGTTTAAGTGAATGATTTTGGGGTGAGGCTATGTTGACAACCTGTTACTTGTTGAACCGAATTCCTAACAAAAGGAATAAGGTTACCCCATATGAACTTTGGCACAAAAAGACACCAAATTTGAGTTATCTCAAAATTTGGGGATGTAGGACTGTAGTCAGGCTTACAGAACCTAAAAGGAAAACCATAAGTGAAAGAGGTATAGATTGCATATTTATTGGATATGCTGAACATTCTAAAGCATATAGATTCTATGTGCTAGAATCTAATGATTCTGTTGTTGTGAACTCGGTTATAGAGTCATGGGATGCTATCTTTGATGAACAAAGATTTACATCTATACCTAGGCCAAAGGACATGAATTCCATGTCGAAAGTCTCAGTTAATATTGAGGATATACCTTCAACTAGTACTGAAACTAGAAAGAGTACGAGACTAAGAAAGGCTAAGTCATTTGGTGATGACTTTCAACTCTATTTGGTTGAAGGGTCAAGGAATGATATTGAATTTCAATATCAATATTGCCTTAATGTTGAGGAAGACCCAAAGACTTTTAGTGAAGCAATGGCTTCAAGGGATGTTGTATTCTGGAAAGAAGCAATCCAAAGTGAGATGGATTCCATCATGCAAAATAATACCTGGAAATTGGTTGACTTACCTCCTGGATGTAAGCCATTAGGATGTAAGATGATCTTTAGGAGAAAGATGAAAGTGGATGGTACTGTTGACAAGTACAAAGCCAGATTGGTTATCCAAGGCTTTAGGCAAAAGGAGGGTATTGATTTTTTCGATACATATGCTCCTGTTGCTAGGATATCCACTATTAGACTGTTGTTAGCACTTGCTACTATCCACAATCTGGTGATTCACCAAATGGATGTGAAAACTGCATTCTTAAATGGTGAATTGGATGAAGAGATATACATGAAACAACCTGAAGGGTTTGTTATGCCAGGAAATGAAAATAAGGTGTGTAAACTGATGAAATCTCTTTATGGCTTGAAACAAGCGCCTAAACAATGGCATCAAAAATTTGATGAGGTTGTGTTTTCTAGTGGTTTTGTTCTAAACCAAGCAGATAAATGTCTATACAGCAAGTTTGATACTCATGGCAAAGGAGTTATCATTTGTCTGTATGTAGACGACATGTTGATCTTTGGTACCGACAAAGATCAAGTTGATGAAACTAAGGCATTTTTGTCTTCTAAGTTTGATATGAAAGATATGGGGGAGGCGGATGTGATCTTAGGAATAAAGATCAAACGTGGAAACAATGGCATTTCCATCTCTCAATCACATTATATTGAGAAGATATTGGAGAAATTTAATTTTAAAGATTGTTCTCTGGTAAGTACTCCCATTGATCCTAACCTGAAGCTATTACCTAATAAAGGTGTAGCAGTGTCTCAACTTGAATACTCAAGGGCGATAGGATCACTCATGTATGCAATGATTAGTACTAGGCCTGATATAGCTTATGTTGTTGCTAAACTTAGTAGGTTTACAAGTAATCCCAGTTCTCATCATTGGCAAGCTATGAATAGAGTATTCAAGTACTTAAAGGGAACCATTGACTATGGTTTGACATATACTGGATTTCCTTCGGTTATTGAAGGTTACTCTGATGCAAGTTGGATAACCAATATGGAAGATTATTCATCCACAGTGGTTGCGTATTCCTCCTTGGAGGAGGTGCTATCTCTTGGGCATCCAAGAAACATACCTGCATTACAAATTCAACAATGGAATCTGAATTTGTAGCTTTAGCAGCAGCTGGTAAAGAAGCTGAGTGGCTAAGAAATCTGATCTATGAGATTCCATTGTGGCCCAAACCTATACCTCCCATGTCTATCAGGTGCGATAGTCAGGCTACTTTGGCTAAGGCATATAGTCAAGTGTATAATGGGAAGTCTAGACACTTGGGTGTTAGACACAACATGGTTCGGGAGTTAATCATGCATGGTGTGATATCAGTGGAGTTTGTGAGAACTCAGCATAATTTGGCCGATCATTTAACCAAAGGGTTAAGTAGAGATCTCGTGAAAAGGTCAGCTGTGGGATTAGAATTAAAGTCCATCTGAAATCTCTTATGTTAAGATACCCAATTCCCATCTAATATGACATTAGGTGCTGAATTCAATGTGGAAAGCTTAACATGTAGAGATTGGAACACATCATCGAAAGTATCCCAAAAGGTATGTGTTCGGTTCTGTAAGTTAAGGAGGTTGGAGTATAACTCCTCAATGGTTCTTTTGAAAAATTGCATTTGCAGGTGCAAGAAAGAAAAGAACTACCTATATAAGCATGAAGTTTAGCCGCTTCAAGAAGCTGGGACTTGGCTTTGATATGCTTATGAAGGATAGGGACACAGGCTAGTAAACTAGTGTCGAGCAAGAGTAATGTTATAAACTATTGTGCAGATTATCTTCATGTATTCATTATGAATAGAAAGGGTTCAATCCTTAGTGACACCCTGATATTCGAATATTTGAAACGTGTAATTTGCTAAGATGAAATTCAATCGTCACGATATTTCATCTATGCAGTAGTTTGTGGTATGTTATGACTTTGGTGATTTGATCGGTAATTACACTAAAATGTGGGAGGTTTGTTGGACATTTTAGTGTAATTGATCTCTTTATTATGTTAAAATAAGAGTGCACACTTGTTTTAATGTAATAACGAGATGTTCAGTTTAGGCAAAGGTTGGAAGTTACATGGAAGTTACTAAAACTTCCATCAACGGTTGGAAGTTACATGGAAGTTACTAAAACTTCCATCAACGACAATTTTTAAAAAGAAATAACTTCCATCAACCGCCAAAAACCACCTTTTCTTTGATCATAAATAATCATTCTGGTTCAGAAAGCAGAACGGGGGTGACAAAACATACAAGACCAAAACAAAACTCTTGAATTATAATCTTCTGATTTTATCCGATTGAACAATTTTGGTTGAACCCCGAAATTTGATTCAATCTGAAAGTGTTATACACGACTTCAGATTTATCCAATATCATCTCGATTTTCAAATTAACCAACAACATCCGATTGAGAAAAAATGTATAAAGCTAAAACTTACGAACAAAATTGTTCTTATAAAATAAATCCTTTGGGGTTTATGGACCGTTTGACCGAGAAGGACGTACAGGGTCCGACCATGTCAAAGTGTTTTCATCCCAATGGATCCATTTTGAGAAGTTGTAATATCAACCAATCAAGTTTTCCCGCCCATGAGAAAACAACCTAAAAGTATTGAACATTATCCGATTGATATGAGTTGTCCGAGGGAAGGTGAAAAAAATTCTTACGATAGTTTGTTTAGAATTTTAAAACTTATTTTACAGCATATGAAATTGAAAAACTTACCAATTTTATTATTTTAAATGAAAAAAAATCATAACATGTGTCTCTATTCAACTTTTTTTTATTTCTTTGTTCAACAAGCTGGATTTTCAATAATCTATCAATGTCTTTCACTCAAATAATTGCTTTTTCTTTCACATTCGATTGTTATAATGAAACAATAATCAATTTTCATAAAATAAAATCTATTGGTTTTTAAAGAAATCTACGATTATTTCCTGTTGGCTGTTGCCTGTTGGTGAGGATCAATCTTTTTCTTATCTGAGTTTGAAACAAACACGTCTCTTAACATTTTCAGAAAAGGCTATCATTACCACTCACAATCACAGCCCACCACATTTCCTATGACTTCCGTGAACAATTTTCTTCTATTTGCAAACTGACTTACAATTATATTATCTCAACTGTGACAAACTTTGCTGCTGCTTGCAGAACTACCCATTCAATCATTCAACGAGATGATAAATGATTATTTTAGTTTTCAAATGCGTAAATCAGGAACAATTTAATTTAGGAAAAAACAAAAAAATATTATTTAATTTTTAAATATATAAAAGTATGATAAATATATTTTTAATTATTAAAAATTAATAACAAAATATTCTTACAAAATTTAACAGCATAACATAATTACGGAAGTCTTATAAATTTTTAAACACTAAATCTGAATTTTTGTAAACTAAATTATAAATTTAAAGTCATTTCCCCTTCAACCGTTCAACGACCCCACCACAACACATTCTGGACGCTGCCTTGTAAGTGTGGCATACGCATGACATACCCATCACCCGACCGACCTTGTCTGCACCACCCGTTGACCACAGGGTCCCTCACTCGGTTTCATCACCTTCAAATCTCCAACTCTGGTCAAATCAAGACAGAGATATAATTATTTTTTTATTCGTAAAAATTAAATATGAAATTAAATAATTTATAATATTCATGAATAATTTTTAATAATTGAATTAGATTTTTTTAGTAAATCCACCAACATTTTAAGCTGAAACACAAAGATATCTTCTATATTAACTTTAAATTTTTGGCAAATTATTATAATAATAAACTTATAATAAAATCAAAATTTTGTCACAGTTTATAACTTTTACTATATAAGTTATAAATTAATTACTGAATTTGTAATTCTAAAAATTAATATTACGTCTTCAGGAAAAAGTGCCAAAATAAATCTTATTAAATTTTTAATTATTTTCTATCCATAAGTACCAGGGTAATCATAAATAAGTTGTCCTTCTAAATAAAAGCAAGGACTTAAACCTTAGTATGTGTTTTTTTTTAAAGAAAAAACCCTAGATATTTTTCTTACCAAAAAAGCAAGGATTTAAACCGTAATTGTTACTTAATAAAAAAATCTTATGTTTTATTTTTAGGAAATAATCTTATTTTCTTTTTTTATTGCAATGATATAATGAAGATGGAATATAAATCTTCATGCATATTATCCAAAGTCTTTCTTGTCCAAACTCTTTCTTACTAGGCTGGCTAATTAAATAATCGTATGTTTTAGATCTATAGAAATAGTTGCAGTAAAAGAAAAAAAGTCTATAAAAAGAGAATAGAAACTAAAAGTAAGTATAAATCAAGCCAATTAAACTCTTAATTTTCCAATATTTGAAAGTATGAGTGGTTAAAACAACCGATTTTTAATTTAACTGCTATGAAGTTTGTTTTTTCTTAAATAAAGTCTCAGACACATCTACAGTAAATATACCGTAAATATAAAAAATTAAATATTTTTTAGTTATTGTAATTTTGTATTTTTATTTTTAATCCTTACAAATTATATTTATTTTATTTTTTATTCTTTTAGTATTTTAGATAATATTTTTTCAATGACAGACTGTTATCTGAAATGTGAAAAAGATAAAAAAAAATAAATACAATTTAGAAAAATAAAAGAAAAAAAAAATTAACAAGAAAAAAAGAAAAAATAAATAAATTAGAAGGACTAATTTTATATATATATATGCGCCGGAAAGGCTTTTCTCTTAAATGATTTCATTGACTCCACTGGTATTATATTTATAGGAAAGATATCAAATATAAAGTATGCGCCCTTAATAAATATTAATTCAAACTTTACAATTAAATTTTTTACAAGTTGGTAATCTATCAAAAGTATGTAAATTGAAACAGGTAATTTGTACTGTGACCATTATTATTATACTATATCTTCCATCTTCACTTCATTTCTTCTCTCCGACCCCCCACCTACTACATTTTCTCGTACTCCAAACAACACCAAGTTTCCAAGCTTATCCGTCAACAAGAATCCAAACTCCGATGCCTTCTTCTTCTTCCTTTCTGTTTCTCTTCCTCTGTTTTTTCTTCTTACCTTCCGCACCTTCCGACCCGAGAGCCCAGCGAGCCGCGCTGCTGTGCACGAACCGCACCGTTTTATCCCTCTCCCGGCGCCAAGTCTTCGTCGCGAACTTCCTGGCCGCGATGGACGCGCTGACCCCTCTCACCACCTCGCACGGCCACGGCGCCGTCTTTAACGGCTCCCAAAACGCCACCGTTTTCGCTTTCGGCGAGTGCATGAGGGACCTCTCGCAGAACGACTGCAACCTGTGCCTGGCGCAGTGCAAGACGCAGCTCCTCGCCTGCCTCCCCTTCCAGAGAGGCACACGTGGCGGTCGCTTGTTCTTCGATGGCTGCTACCTCAGGTTTTTTGTTTTTTATATATCCAAATTTTACTCAAGTTGGCCTCAGGCTTGTTCTTCGTGGTCAAGTCAATCTTATAACTCCCTCAGTCTCCTACTTCAGGTACGATGACTACAACTTCTTCGGCGAAACTCGAAGCGACCAAGACACCACCGTGTGTGGAAATAATAGTAGTAACAACAATTCTAACAGTGCTGCAAATAGTGCTACTAACAGTAGTAGCGGTGTTTATAAGGCAAATGCTATGGCCTTGGTTCGGAACCTGAGTGGGTTGGCGCCGAAGAACGATGGTTTTTTCGTTGGGTCGGTGGAGAGAAAGAACGTGAGTGTCTATGGATTGGCTCAGTGCTGGGAGTTTGTGAATGGCAGTGCTTGTGAGAGATGTTTAGCGGATGCTGTCACGAGGATTGGTTCGTGTTCGACGCAAGAAGCGAGGGCGTTGAGTGCTGGTTGTTACTTGAGGTACTCTTCTCAGAAGTTTTATAACAATTCTAGCGATGTTGTAACCGCTGGAAAACATGGTGAGTTATGCTCTCTGTTTTGGGCAAGGTTTTTTAAATTATGGTTTCAGTTTCATCACAATCCTTGATATTATGGGGAAAAAAAGAGTTTTAGCAACACAATCTCTAACATGCTCGTTGTAACATTAATTCTCTGATTGTTTAAATTTATTGGAAACTATAAAATTATAAAGGAGATTGGTTAGGTCGTAGAGGCACAGTGTGATTCTCAACAAATTTCAATGTGTTAAAAAACATGCTTTCTAAAACAATAACAGCCCCAAAGAACAGCGTAGACCAGAGTTGTTTTTGGCTTACATAAGCTGGGAATACTTTTTGGCCAGCGTTGACCAATGATGTTTTTTTGGCTGATAAACAATCCTGGGCGACGCTGGATAATTAAAATCCAAAGTGTGTTTCTAACATTTCTCTTCTTGGATATTACAAACAAATATGACTGCAATTACCACAATTGCAGTCAAGATGCCAAAGGGTGAGTCCAACATTCTTGGCGTTGCGAAATTGCAACTGGGGACTGTTGTTTCAAAACCATGATTTTGCCACGTGTTTCTTGCTTAATTCTCTTTCTGTTCTTGGATTTTAATTAACCTATGGATTCTCCCATCCTAGTAAGTGTTTCTCTGATTTTGATGTGGATTAAAATGCATATTTGGTGCCATATGTAGACAGTACGACCAAGGTTATAAATTTCCGGCAGTTGCAGTTTCATCACAATTCTAGATATTGTGAAAAATTACGGACAAATGTTGTTGATTGGTTGCAATTCTGGTCGTGGAAATCCACCAAAAACCTTGGCTGACCATTTTTTAAAACCTATATGACTCAAATATACAATATATCTAGCAATTTAAGTAGATATGTATTATTTATTTTGTTCTATTAAGTGGTTTTCAAAGAAAGGATTTTATTCTTTAGAGCAATTTCAGGTGGATCTTTTACCCTTGATGTTTGTATCTGTCATGGAATTTATCTTCCCTTGTGAACAAATAAAATACTTGGAAAGATCACCTTTCTGATAAAATGTCACTAAAGTGGTGTTGCTGAATATGTTATGATAGGAAAACGTACTCTAGTTAAAATTCTGGCTGCGTCTTCTGCTGCCCTGGCTCTTCTGCTAGTTGTTGTGACAGTTGTTTTCTTTACAAGGAAGAATGTGGTGACAAGGAGAAGAGGTATGAATGTTTGATATTTAGGACTGAGAAACTTAAAGCTGTAAATACTGAAGGTTGTTGTAATTTTGTTCTTACCTCAGAAAGAAGACAGTTTGGCGCTCTTCTAGCCACAGTGAATAAGTCCAAGCTAAATATGCCTTACGAGGTTCTTGAAAAAGCAACAAATTACTTCAATGAGGCCAACAAGCTTGGACAAGGGGGATCAGGTTCTGTTTATAAAGTAAGTATTTTCTGATCTTGTGTGTTATTTGTTGCTTACATATTGCCTGACTATATGTTTTTTGTTCCAATATAGGGAGTTATGCCAGATGGAAATACTGTTGCCATAAAAAGGCTTAGCTATAACACAACACAATGGGCAGAGCATTTCTTCACTGAGGTCAATTTGATCAGTGGCATTCATCACAAAAATCTAGTGAAACTTTTAGGGTGCAGCATTACAGGACCTGAAAGCCTTCTTGTTTATGAATATGTGCCTAACCAGAGCCTCCATGATCACTTTTCTGGTTGTGACTTTACATCTAATATCCAGTCTTAAAAGAAATTTCCTTTAAATTAACTTTTTGCTTATTATGTTCCATTTGAACTTCTTTAGTTAGAAGGACTTCTCAACCGCTGACTTGGGAAATGAGGCAGAAAATTATATTAGGAATTGCAGAGGGCATGGCCTACCTTCATGAGGAATCTCATGTGAGAATCATTCATAGAGACATAAAATTAAGCAACATTCTGCTTGAGGAGGACTTCACACCCAAGATTGCTGATTTTGGACTTGCTAGATTATTTCCAGAAGACAAGTCTCACATTAGCACAGCCATTGCTGGCACACTGTAAGTGCATTGTCTCTTATGTTGTTCTGTATGTGCCATCAATGAGGGAAATACCTTGCATAGGCCTTAGATGACTGGAAGGTGAATTTTCAAATAAAAGTACTAGCTGCCTTCCGTTAGTTACTGTTTTATCATCTATATTACATACTAGCTTTGTGAAGGACCAAATGCTTACTATGTTTGGTAACCACACTTATGTTGGTTGCATTCATTAATGGCATTTTTTTTTATCTATTCGGCATTGTATTATGATGATTCCTTTGTCTGCATAAATGGTTGTTTCTTTCCTAAGCACTCTTAATAATCCATGCTCTACTGTTAAGGGGTTTGTATTAGCTTTTAGCAATCATGTTTTAGTGCAGTCCAAATATTCATGATTGATGAGCACTTCTATATCTCATGTTACAAAATTAAAACAAAAGTGAATCCTTTAGTTGATTTCTTGATCCTATAGATTTGAAACATGATTCATATATTAATCCTGCATGATTCTCTTACAGTTTATTATGTGTTCATATTAGGGGGTATATGGCTCCGGAGTATATTGTTCGTGGGAAGTTGACTGAGAAAGCAGATGTTTACAGTTTTGGAGTTCTTGTTATTGAAATAGTTTCTGGCAAGAAAATCAGTTCCTATATTATGAATTCATCCTCTCTCCTACAAACGGTAACTGTTTTCATTTGGAATGTTGCTACTACATACTAATTCATTTGACGTTTTTAACAAGACAAGCATTCTCATAATTCTAAGAACTGTCCTTAGTTGATAATCATTTTTGTGTTCTTTTATACAAGGTTTGGAGCCTCTATGGATCAAATAGGCTATATGAAGTCGTTGATCCGACCCTAGAGGGTGCTTTTCCTGCAGAGGAAGCATGCCAACTGCTTCAGATAGGGTTGCTTTGTGCACAAGCATCTGCAGAGTTGAGACCATCAATGTCAGTAGTAGTTAAAATGGTTAATAACAATCACGAAATTCCTCAGCCAGCACAACCGCCTTTCATCAATTCCAGTAGTTCAGAATTCAGCAAATCTGGTTTACCTGGATATAATTTTCAGCCTGGATCCAACACTCAGTCTTCAGGGAACACCATAAGTGAAAGTCAGATTGAGCCTAGATAAGTTACACTGCACAACCTTTCTCCTGGACCATTTTTATGTGCTCACAATCCCCAATTACCCTTGTAAAAGCTGTTGGCATTCTTGCTTTCTTGTAAAAGTGTGGTTTCAGTTATCAGCATGGCATTGCCCTTGTACATCTCTGAATTGAAAGGGGAGTGGCATAACCCCATATGAACCTCTGCCAACAGCTACCACCCATTGCTTTGTGTATAGATTACAGTTTCACAAAAAGCTGCAAGGTAAAAAAGTTAAATTTTGCCGAAAACTTGTACATTACATTATCACACAGGTCACCTAGAAAAGAATCAATAAGCGGATTATACTATATGCTTTTTAACAGTTTGAGTTCTCTACTAACACCTGATTGAGTTTTCTACCAGGCACCTAGAACGAAAGGTGCAAGGATTCCAAGAATTTTACTTGTAACCACCAGTGATTATTCATTTACATTTTATTCTTTTATGTAACATTAATTTATTTTAAGTTCCTTATTTTATTGTTAACTACTGTTTTGTCTAAAGAAAACTTTCTAACTCCTACAACATTGTCGTTGTACTATCATTTATTATGATATGCTAAACACTGTAGACTTTATCAAAATTTGCTATAAAATACATACAGCCTTTGGTTTCAGTAATAGAAATGCCTTTTATTCCATTACCCATGCCTTCGACAATTGAAGAAAAACCTTCCCCTGTTAGATGCATAGCTTGTATATATTTTTATTGGGAGAGGGGCAGCTGAAGATTTAACTAGTAACGTGAAGAGAAAGTTACGACCAATGAGCGTTGAAAATTCAAATGTTGGTGGGGTTGGATTGTGAAGATAAATTAACAATATGAAGAGCAAGCGCTCACCAGATGAGATTTGGCAAAATAGTTTTTATTTCTAGAGTTTTTCTAGGATCAAGAGACAAGAGAGAACATGAGTGGTACAGAGGGACTTAAGCTACTTTTTGTGAGTCCGACAGGATCACATGGGATACCAGAATTCATGTTTATTATTGTTCTAATGGTAGAATTCATTTAGTTATATAAAAATTAAATAATTAATTATGAAACAATATACGAAAAAAATATACATAAAAATATTAATAATATACTTTTTTTTTAATTTATCACTAAAAATTAAGTTGATTAGAAATGCACAACATCGATACTGACATAAAAAAAAATTAAAATAAAGTTACAACGTTGGATTAATTAAAATAAAATTACAGCATTGAACTAATCTCTTATTATTAAAGTGAAGAAGTTCCGCAACAAAATTTCCCGCTTATTTTGCATAATCCTGTCCAAATATTCACGTAATTTATGCATTAATAATTGTCCATGATTGACGGAATTGATTAGCGAACAATAGTGAAATAACAATCTTTTTCTTTTTAAGTATAATAAATTAAAGTATATTAATGATTAGAAACATTCAATTTTATTTATTTATTATTCTTAATTTTAAATTCATTATAAATAAGTTGGATTGATCTGCATATTAAATACCATTCTATTAATGATTTTATAATATTTGAATCATAATTATTTAAATTTCAATTTCAATTATAATTTTTCTTATTAGAAAATTTTCCAAGAAATATTTAATACAACACTTCTCATTAATGTTTTCCAATAAAAGAAATATACAAATATAATGCATAAAATAAATGTACAAATATAATGGGGAATAAAAATTTTACAAATCCATAAACTTCAATCTTTAGACTTTGGTTTGTAGATGGTTAGGTTACTGAATTTGTAGTCTTGCTGGAAAATTTACCAATGAAAAATCCATTCAGGGAATTAAAAATATCATCAAACATCATAATTTAAAATAAAGAGCTTGACTTTCTTTGTCTTACAAAAGGAGATTTTTTTAAGATGAATGTCATGGATTTGAAAGTTTATCTTTTTCATATGATACTAGTATTACATGATTAATACATATTTTTCTATTAGTTAAAATAACTATTGATCAATATGTTTTTGTTAATTTTGATCACTGAAATTTTTCATTAATTATTTTTTAAGAAAAAAAAAACTTCTCATAATGAATATTATAGTTAGAGTAAGTTAAGAGTCATTCACAAATTTTATTAAAATGACCAATAAGTTAAAAGAATGACCCATGCATCCCACAGGTTACCAGCTAGTTAAAAAAAAGTTAGAACATTGGGCTAATTATTTAACTTGTGCCTAATATAATTACTATTGTCTCCACGTTGATTCTCACACATGGTAGATATGTCCTTCATTAGGCTATCATTCAACAATATTATGATCTCTGTCTCTTTTGTTTATACTCCTTTTGTCCTTATAACATTTTTTTAGGGAAAAAAATGAGATATAGAAATATTATAAAAATGAAACTAAAGCAAGAGATTGAGACTAAAAATCAAAGATTGAGAATGGGAGTTGGTGTGCAAAATGTGGCCACCAATGAAACTATCTATATCTATTTATCTATTTATTTAGTTATTTATCTATCTATCTTTTATTTACAATATGTAAAGGAAGTTTGGAGCTTTGCTAGCCATTAGATCAAAGTTCTAATTGGACAATAACCGTTGATTTTATTCAACAAGTATATAGCATACTTTGAATGTTTGTTCGTTGGATCAAAATTTTAATTTCACAATTGTTGTTGATTTGATTCAATAAATATCTAGATTTGTGGACGGTAGATCTAGATTTTAAATCACAACATCCATTGATTTGATTAAATACAAATTTTTATTTTTATTAAAAAAAATGCATGAACATTTTAGAATCATTAGATTTGTTTTGTTAATTTTTCAACAACCATTGATTAAAACTCTTGAACATTTTAGAACCATTAGATTTGTTTTTATTCATTTGACAACAATTATTAATTTGATTAAATGCAATTTTTTTAAAAGAAAAAATGCTTCAACATTTTAGAACCGTTAGATTTGTAAAAAAAATTAGATTTGTTTTAATACTTTGCCAACAACTACTGATTAAAAGACTTGGACAATTTAGAACCATTAGCTATTTTTATTATTAATTTGACAATAATTATTGATTTAATTTAATAAAAAAATTTGGTAAAAAAAATACTTACACAATTTATAACAATTAGATTTTTGTATAATCTTATAACTCCCGTTGATTTCGTGTTATATTTTTCAAATAATAATAATCTTAAATGTTTTAGAACTGTGGGATCAAAATTTTAATTTTACAATAATCATTTATCTGATTCAATTATATAATATTCACTTCAACATTTTAGAACTTTGGTATCAAAACTTTAACTTCATATAGCCATTGAAATGACTCAATTATTTTTTAAATGTTCTTACAAATAATTTTTTAAAATAATGATTATTTTTAAAATTAGAGTAAAATCTCATTTATTATGAAATTATACATATATTCAATTTATTACTATTAGTTAATAATTTACGCTGAAATTTACTTTTAAAATATTTATGCTGAAAACGTGCAGTGTTGTTAAAATAAGTTAATTTGTATGTACGAAAAAATGAGCTAAATTGTGATCATTTAAATAATAATTTGAATTCCTAAAAAAATAACAATTCACCCAATTTGATAACGGAAAATTAATGACAATTAGAGTCAGCTTAACTTCCGTGTTAAAATGGTATATACCAAATAAATAAATAAATTATGATAATTTAAATAATAATTTGAATTCCTAAAAAAATTGAATTATTCACCCAATTGATAACGGAATATTAATGACAGTTAGAGTCAACATAACTTCCGTTTTTATCTTTTATTTTAATTACTTTAATAACGAAAATTACAGAATACTAATTAATTCAGATCAATCTGATAGAAATCAAGTTTAAAAACGTTTCTAAAAATAAAATAATTAATGATGACAAAATGAATTGAATCAGATTAGTGACATGCACGGATGCACCTACTAATAACAAATTTTCATATTTAGGATTTATAATGCAAATTATTAAAAATATAAGAAGACTATAGCTTTTTTTTTATGTGCAAACTATAAATTTGTTAACAATAAGTAAAAACAGATTTTACATGATTTTGAATTATATGAGATGTGAATTTTATTGGGTCATTTGTGACTAATATTAATGTATATACTTTTAATTTTTCTCATGATTTTAAACTTAAAAACATAACATTTATTCCGGTGATTACATTATGATAAGATAATATGACTTTTAGTTTTTCTCTATTTATTATTATTTACTTTTCCTCGATAGTAAAATTCATGTCTAATATTAAATTTTTAAAAGGGTCTAAAATTCACGTCTAATATTAATTTTAAACAACAGTAATATGACTTTTAGTTTTTCTTCAATTATTACTATTTTTAAATTTGATAATATTTTTGGCTATTAATTGATATTAATTACACATTTTCGTTTTATAGTTGTCAAATAAATTGGCAAATTATATTCTCTACTTGAGCTAAATGTTATCAGAGTAAGCATTCCATTTTAGACTCTTTTATTTAGATTAGATTTAAGTAGTTTCTTATTTCTTTCTTTGTCTATCAATAGATTACTTATCACACTGTCTATTTCTATTTCTCTTTTGGTAAGCATCTTGGTCCCTTTTACTCTAATTCTATTACTTCATTTGATATTACCTACATAAAAGAGAAGAAAAATCTTATAGCAATACACCATTTAATGAATTAAGCAAGGACTAGGAAATAAACATTGGGAACCAAGCACTACTTCAACGTCATCTTACTTTGTCTGTCTTTCAGGATTTCTTCTACGATCGCTTTGCATGCAGGCACTATTTTTGTGTATTTTTTTATTCATTTCTCATTTGATTGTTATGTTATTTTATATTTTGATCGTTATTATTCAAGTTTTTATATATATAATCTTATATTTACTTTTTACTATTATTATATTATAAATGATGTATATGTTTGTGATTGAGACAATAGTACGCAAATTGAAAAGCATCAATGAGCAAATATATGGGAGGAGCTGCTACCGACTTTTCATGTTATTGGGTTGCTTTGTCTCCCATAATTCACTCTCTTCCCTTCCCTAACTCCATTATAAGATATATGCAAAATGAATTTTCATACCTGTGTTTCTTTTATTTTTTTTCACTTTCTTATTTTTAATTCTTTGAAACATTTTAACGTATAAAAACTGATCTTTATATAACTACTGCAAATTTAAACACTTATCATTATTATTATTATTATATTAAATATATAAACCCGACATCTTTCAAGAGACAAATTAAATATTTGTTAGCAATAATAATAATAATAATAAATTTATTTAACAATGTTTTCTTTTTTGAAAGAAAGTTATTTAAAATAGTCAATTATAAGACATTGTAATTTTTCATTCATGTGAATTTAGTCCTTAAAGAATAATAAATATTCATGATATATCATAAATATAAACTGTTGGTAGCAAATTCCATAATAGTATAATTATTCTTAATAAAGTTGTCTTTCCGAATTCACTTAGAATTAATGAGAAAAAAATAGTAACAAAAGAAAATAATTCTTATAGTACCTCAAAATTATTAATATATAATAATTTATTGTTTAATTTATATACTAAAATATTAAGTTAAAAAACTATATATAAATGAAATATCATTGTTTAATATTATTATGATTAAAATTAATAATTAATTTGGTATTCAAGATTTGAATAAACACTTTACAAATTTGATACTTTCCGTCTTTGAATCAAAATTCTAATTTATTAGCAACGGTTATATAAAGAAAATTTGAAGTTTTATGAATAGTTACATCGAAATTTTAATTTGTTAATAATTATTGATTTGATATACTATATGTATATACATGTATAATAATTTATATTTTTTTCTTTTTTTCTAAAAACATGTAATTATTAGTCATTTAATCTACATTTAATTTAATTATTAAATTCTAATTATTTTCCCCCTTTAAAAACATGTCTAATCAGATGTCCAATTTATGTGGCATTAATTTTTTTATTCAATAGTTATTATAGGAAACGTATGAATTAATGGTTCATTTTTATAAAGCAATCAATTTTGGTATGTATTCTTTTTTTACTAGGTCTTGGTAAAGTTGACATCCTAAAAACTTCGATTTTTTTTAACACAATCCTTTCTACTATTTAACACTGCTAATATAAAAATTTCGTAACGCATTTTACTTCCTCGTTTTTTTAGTCACTTCATATACATTATAAATGTCAAGCCCAGGTTTTCCACAAAAAATTGTTCCTTTCTTGCATTTTGCAAACTTTTTCTATTAGCTTTTTTTCCTTCTTAAACATTTTTAACAATGACTACTTCCAATAATGATAAGAAAATCATGAAGCTCTCATCAGTGATTAAAATCAATAAACAATGATTACTTCGAGCAAAACAATAGTTACTACCAAAAATGCTATAGAAGAGTAGGTAATATTTTTCTATTGTTCACAAGATCATATTTTATAAACTAAGATTTGTTGATCCCTTTTAATAGATATATTTTGCTCAACAGTCTTTCTCCGACATTGGATGGAAAAATCATAGCATTTACAAGAAAGATTTTACTAGCACTAACATGGTGTATTGGTGTTGATTGATAAAGAGGTTTCAAATCCTATTTTAATCTTTAGTTACACTACAATCATCTAATATGTTAATTTATGTTTATTTTTTATAATGTTTATTTTAGAGCAATTATATACATGTTACTATAGGGAAGTTTGTTGCCCGTAGGTTGAAACAAAATTCCAAAAAGGAAAAATGTACACCATTAAGAATTTTTTGGTGTTAAAAAATACAGAAAAATATGTTGTTCGTCAATGTTAGAATTCAATGGTTAAACAACTGTGAAAGAAATATGTGATGGTGGTAAAATTCCTCGTCATATATTTGAATTTGTAAATTTTGAACATTTGCAAAATTGTTTTTGACAAAGATGCTTTAACAAGTTAGTATATAATATAATATTATTAATTATATTATTTGTTAATTTTTTTATATAATTATGTAACTATTTTTTAAGATTTGAATGGAGTTATCATTGATGTAAATTCAATTGAAGAGAAGCCAACTCCTAATGGAAAAATTGGCATCCTCACACTTCAACTCATGGATATGTGGAATCACAAAAAAATTCACATTATATGTATCTTTCAATTTATTGATGTTAACAAATTTATAAAAATTAAAATATGATCTGGGAAAACATATTGAAAGTCAATGTATGGGATGATTATGTAAAAAAAAAATAACAAACATTCAAAACTAGTATGTTTAATAAGATTAACACCATATCATTATTTAACAGTGATATTTAATAGCAAGGACTAAAAAATTAACAGATAAAAATATCAAAGACTAAGATTGGTAAAATTTTTTATTAAGGACTAAAAGGAAAAACTCGAAAACTAAAAATATAATTAACTCTTAATTTATTTTGTTATGTCATTTTTAATAACTACTATATTATTTTACATTTATTTTTTATAATGTATGTTTCAGAGCAATTATATACATGCTACTGTAAGGAAGTTTGTTGCCTGTAAGTTGAAACAAAAATTCCAAGGAGGAAAAATGTACATCATTAACAATATTTTGGTGTTAAAAAATAAAGAGAAATATGTTATTGAAAAATCTCTTCAATGTTAGAAT
This sequence comes from Glycine max, assembly GCF_000004515.6. Lineage (NCBI taxonomy): Eukaryota > Viridiplantae > Streptophyta > Magnoliopsida > Fabales > Fabaceae > Glycine > Glycine max. The sequence goes on from NC_038244.2 coordinate 38,608,584, forward strand.
TCAATGGTTCAACAACTGTGAAAGAACTATGTGATGGTAGCAAAATTCCTTGCCATAATTTTAAATTTGTAAATTTTGAACATTTGAAAAATCGTTTTTGGAAAACATGCTTTAACATGTTAGTATATAATACAATATTATTAATTATATTATTTGTTAATTTTTTATATAATTATGACACTTTTTTTAAAGATTTGATTGGAATTATCATTGATGTAAATCCAATTGTAGAGAAGGTAATTCCTAATGGCAAAGTTGACATGCTCATGCTTCAACTCAAGAACATGAGAAATCCAAAAAATGTAGACTACATGTATCTTTCAATTTATTGATATTAATATATTTATAAAAATTAAAATATGATCCGGGAAAACATATTGAAAGCCATTATATGGGATGATTATGTTTTACAAAATTAAATATCACTGTTAAATAATGATATGGTGTTAATTTTATTAAATCCTGTTGTGGTTTAAAATTGCCAAAAAATCACTTGAAGATAGTGCTTATCAGGGATTAAACGATTTCTGGCGTGGCTCAAAGCCGCAAAAATACTTCATTTTGAAAAATCAATAACCTTAAAAATCAAGCCCCGCACCTTCAGTTTATTCAAAGAACACGAATGAACATAAAAAACACGCTAGGTGCAGATTTTGATTCAATTAGAACAAACACGAAATCAACTTAGCCGTAGCCGGCCACAAGAACAAGATGCAATCATAAAATGAAAAAAAAAATTAACATAGACATAAATATGATGGAATAAAATTTGAATTTTTAAGTATTAAAAATATTTTTCACACATGTAATTTAGTTCAATTTGATTTTATTGTCTAAATTTCATTTTTTATTTTATTTTTTTAAAAAATTTTATGTTTGATTTTATTACTTATTGTTAAGTGATGACATAATATTATTAACTTCTTACATCATTACTTAATTGATGATATGACACTGTGAGTCATATTATTCCTCACTTATTACCTTTTCTTGTTAGTGAGTCATGGCGATGATGGAACCGATGTGTCTGTGCTCAAATTACTCACAAGGTTTTCTTTTTCATAGTAAAGGAGTTGATCATGGCCATGGGAGTGTAGGCCAAGAAGATTAAGGATGGAGAGGCATGTCTCTTACCGATAAACTCCTAAATGCACAATAAAGTTCTAAGGAGGGATTAGTGTGGCAATTTCAAATGAGAGTTCCAAATCCTTCAACAACGAAACACATTATGGAGGACATCGATGGTGACCTCGATGAAGAAGATGATTTGGGATTTTTGTTTAGATATGGGATTGTGATTTAAATCTGAGATGGATTAGTGATTTGGATTCTCGGGTTTCGATATGTTATGTTTATTTTCTTGTTTCTTTTTGCTTGAAAGTTTGGTCTTAGATGGCGATGGTAGTTTTGATTGATGTTGAAGATCTTGAAAGTAATTTTTGACAATTTAACCAAAAAATAATTTGATATATTTTAAACACTTTTAACCAAACATTTTCTAGTTATTTTTTATCGTCAGAAAAATAAAAATAAAAAATATTTTTAAATAATTAATAAATAATAGTCACATCATCAAATAATGATGATTTTAAATGACAGAGAAAAAATAGAAATAAATAAAAATTAGGAACTAAAATGGGTTAATTTTTTTTTTTGAAAACTAAAATTAAAAATTTTAAAAAATTTGGTGACTAGAAACACAATTAACATTGTGCAGGCAAAAAGGTAAAATAAAATAAAGTTTAATCCTTGTTTTCAATGGTCAAAACCTGACGTAACCGCATACATGCACTATATCTTTCTGACTCAAACACTTCGAGCAAATGTCAAGTTGTTGTCTGCATATGTTTTCAACTTCTTTTTCCAATTTCAACCAACATTCAAACTATCACCTCATCCATGCCATACTCGCTGTATATAATCATCATTGGCTTTATTATTTTGACTTTCTTCTTGATTTGGTCCCAACTCATATCTCATCTTTAACATGGAAACTGAGACATGAGATCTCGTGTAGAGCTTCATTGGTTGAGTTCAGTTCATGCCTCCAATACACAAAAGTGACAAAACACAGGTAAGAACTTCACTTCTTTAAATTCTTCTCAAACTTCTACAAGTTCTGCAAAGCTTTTTCCACTTTGTTTTTTATTCGATAAGACGTAATATGTAAAGGAGGCTTGAACTTATATTAATAACATGCTAGACACGTGAATACACATCTAATATCTATTTAATAAAGGAATGTGCTATCAAAATGTCCAAATTGTCCCTGCCTCCAGCACCGACACGTGGCTTCTCCTCTGCGTTGGCTTGCTTGGTGTGCTTCTTTTCTTTTCTTTGTTCCCCTGTCGTGTTGTTGTTTTCTATGTTGGCTTGGTCGGTGCGCTTCTTTGTTCTCCTTTCTGCTCCTCTACGTATTTTTCTTCCGTTGTTTCTGTGTGTTGTTCTTTTGTTGTTCTTGTGTGTTGGTTTCTCCTCTGCTTTGGCTTGCTCCATGCCCTTCTTTTGTTTTGTTTGTTCCCCATTGTCGCGACCTACCCTTCGGCGAGAGGGCGACGCGAGGCTCACGGGTGCGTCTTCCAAGGAAAACGTGTGAAATCACCACCAACGTTTATTCGAGGAAAATGTCAGAAAAACCGGAACATGTGGTTTACGAACTTTAATCGTGAAAGGTTCGGTAGTTATTTTTACGCACGGGAAAGATATTAACGCCCCACGCATCCGTCACAAGGGACGACAACATTCAATCAAGTGTGCAAATATGACTTCAAAATTACGTATTTTCTCCTTTTTCTGTTTTTATGTATTTTTCCCCTATTTTTATGTTTTTTTTTTTGCTTTTTATGGGATTTTTTTTATTTTTTTATCTTTTTGTGGTCGACAAAGGTGTTTCCCTCGCTCCTACATATTCCTCAATTGCGATGAGAAAATCAAACCTACGTAATTCTTTTAGAACTAAACGTTGGTTAAGTTATTTTTATCCTTTTTTCGCAAGATATATTTTAACCGAACAAAAGTCGTTTAAGGCATTGGACCATTAACGATCTCTTGGTTTTGAAAGGAGAGAAACGTTAAGGCGTTGGACCATTAACGATCTCTTGGTTTTTGAAAGAAGAGAAACATTAAGGTGTTGGACCATTAACGATCTCTTGGGGGTGGTCGACAAAACAGGACTTTTGCTCCTACGTATCCTCAATTGCGATGAGTAACTCAGACCTACGTAGTTTTTGAGAAGCGGTAAAGTTTATGTGTTGATTTTATGCTTTCGAACGATCCATGTTAACCGATAAAAGCAAAGAGGACCGTTTAAGGCGTTGGACCTTAAAACGGTTTTAAGTGACTTTTTACGGACAAAGCTTGATTTGTGAGTTGATTTTAGCCTTAGTTTCACTTTGGTTATTAGTCAATTAATTCAAGGAAACTTTCAAAGAAAAAACGTCCGATTGATTTTTTTGATTATTTTATTATTATTTTTCAAGATATTTTGATTATTTTATTATTATTTTTATTTTTTTGATTTAACCGAGGTTACAACGTGAATGATCGGTTGAATTTTATTTTAACAGTGATTAGACGAGATTACAACACAAATGATCGATTGAAATTTATTTTATCAATTATTAGGCGAGATAACGGCTTAAATAAATGGTTGAAAGCTCGTTAAAAGCGAAAGAAAAGACTACCGAAAGTAAGCAAAATAAAAATGAAAGCATACAAAACAAGAATGGACTGCTGAAGGTGCATAGAATTAATTGAAAGATTCAAATTTGAAAACTTACCGGTTGGAGAACGAAGAACGGTGAAGAACAACGAAGAACGTCCACAGAATCGATCACGAAAATATCTCAGAAGCGTTACGGAAGCACCTCGACTTGGATTTTCTCCTTCTTTCTTCTTCTCCTCACTCATTTCAAGTGAAAGCTTATTGCAAAAAAATGTTGCATCCTTAAACTCAGCCCCCTTCCCCTATTTATAGGAGAAAGGGAAGGTGGTTGCCGCCCAGAGGCTTCTTGAGGAAGATTCCTGAGCACACCCTCAATTGATAAGTTCAGCCCTCCAGGATTGCTAACTGATTAAGTTTCCTGAGCGCACCCCCCAATTGATTAGTTTACCCCACCTTCCAGAGTGTTCTAGATGAATTTTCCTGAGCGCACCCTCTTGTTTGATAAGTGCACCCCCTCTGGGGTTGCTTACTACTTAAGTTTCCATAGCGCACCCCCTAATTGATAAGTTCACCCCCCCTTCAGGTTGCTTACCAATTAAGTTTCCTGAGCACGCCCCCCAATTGATTAGTTCACCCCACCTTTTAGAGTGTTCTAGATGAAGTTTCTTGATCGCACCCCTCGTGTTTGATAAGTTCACCCCTATTTTTTTTTTTGTTGTTTTCTTTCTGAAACGTCTCAGAACTTTACAGATTCCACAACAATGGGTATTAAACATTTTGAAGTGGTCAAACGAAGGTCGCATGCCGACAAACAATGGTTCCCGGACGACATTAGGGTAGGAAAGTTGACCCTCTTTACTTATCTTTTATTGGACATAAAAAGGAAGTAAAGATAAGACACTAATTTTGTTCGAGCTAAATCCTTACTCGACCGACCAATAGCTCTATTAGTGAAAACCATGACATCTCCGATGCTATCGGACTCGATCGTTTTTGGACAACAGAAGAGGTTCTTGGCGCGTCATTTTACTTGATTGTCCTTGGATAACAAAAAGTATTTGCAGAAAAAATCTCAAAAAGATGATTAGAAACAGACGATTATCATCATCCTAGATATCACCGGACTTGCTCGTCCTGGGAGGATAAAAGGACTTTGATAGCCTTGGAATAATGAAAGCAAGTGTGCGGATAACCAAAGGGTGTCTCCGCATGCTACCTGACTTCTCACAGGTCGGGGTAGCAGAAATGTGTTAGTACGGATAACTACTCGGGTATTTCCGCCTGCTTCCTGACTCATGGGTCAGGGTCAGCAAATGTTGTCTTTGTACGGATAATCGCTGGGTATATCCGCTTACTGCCTGACTCAAGCAGATGTTGTGTTTGTACGGATTACAGCTGGGTATATCTGCCTGCCGCCTGACTCAAGGGTCAGGATCAGCAGATGTTGTGCTTGTACGAATTACCGCTGGGTATATCTGCCTGCCGCCTGACTCAAGGGTCAGGATCAACAAATGTTGTGTTTGTACGGATTACCGCTGGGTATATCCGCCTGCCGCCTGACTCAAGGGTCAGGATCAGCAGATGTTGTGTTTGTATGGATTAACACTAGGTACATCCGCCTATCGCCTGACTAATTGATCAGGATCAACAGATGTTATGCTTTTACGGATAACTGCTAGGTATATCCGCCTTCCGCCTGACTCAAGGGTCAGAATCAACAGATATTGTGTTTGTACGGATTACCGCTGGGTATATCCGCCTGCCGCCTGACTCAAGGGTCAGGATCAGCAGATGTTGTGCTTGTATGGATTACCGCTGGGTATATCTGCCTGCCGCCTAACTCAAGGGTCAGGATCAGTAGATATTGTACTTGTACGGATTACCGCTAGGTATATCCGCCTGTCGCCTGACTCAAGGGTTAGGATCAGCAGATGTTATGCTGGGTGCGGATAACCCTTAGGTATATCCGCCTGCCACCTGACTCATGGGTCGGGGTGACAGAACTATGAGGTGGTCAACAAAAGTGGGGTTTTTACTCCTACGTATCCTCAATTGCGATAAGGAACTCAGACCTGTGTAGTTCTTCATTTTTTTTTTGTGAGACTAAAAATAGTCTTAGTGTTCTTTCACTAAAATGCCAACATGCTTTAGCAAAGAAACAAACCTCCAACCGATCAAGGATACATATATTTTTTTGAAGAAAAACAATGCGTCTATTGGAGAAGGAAAGTATCCTGATAAAATTTTCTCATAACCACAAATGAGATTGTTCACCCCCCCTTCAGGTTGCTTACCAATTAAGTTTCCTGAGCACGCCCCCCAATTGATTAGTTCACCCCACCTTTTAGAGTGTTCTAGATGAAGTTTCTTGATCGCACCCCCCGTGTTTGATAAGTTCACCCCTATTTTGTTTTTTTTTTGTTGTTTTCTTTCTGAAACGTCTCAGAACTTTACAGATTCCACAACAATGGGTATTAAACATTTTGAAGTGGTCAAACGAAGGTCGCATGCCGACAAACAATGGTTCCCGGACGACATTAGGGTAGGAAAGTTGCCCCTCTTTACTTATCTTTTATTGGACATAAAAAGGAAGTAAAGATAAGACACTAATTTTGTTCGAGCTAAATCCTTACTCGACCGACCAATAGCTCTATTAGTGAAAACCATGACATCTCTGATGCTATCGGACTCGATCGTTTTTGGACAACAGAAGAGGTTCTTGGCGCGTCATTTTACTTGATTGTCCTTGGATAACAAAAAGTATTTGCAGAAAAAATCTCAAAAAGATTATTAGAAACAGACGATTATCATCATCCTAGATATCACCGGACTTGCTCGTCCTGGGAGGATAAAAGGACTTTGATAGCCTTGGAATAATGAAAGCAAGTGTGCGGATAACCAAAGGGTGTCTCCGCATGCTACCTGACTTCTCACAGGTCGGGGTAGCAGAAATGTGTTAGTACGGATAACTACTTAGGTATTTCCGCCTGCTTCCTGACTCATGGGTCAGGGTCAGCAAATGTTGTCTTTGTACGGATAATCGCAGGGTATATCCGCTTGCTGCCTGACTCAAGCAGATGTTGTGTTTGTACGGATTACAGCTGGGTATATCTGTCTGCCGCCTGACTCAAGGGTCAGGATCAGCAGATGTTGTGCTTGTACGAATTACCGCTGGGTATATCCGCCTGCCGCCTGACTCAAGGGTCAGGATCAACAAATGTTGTGTTTGTACGGATTACCGCTGGGTATATCCGCCTGCCGCCTGACTCAAGGGTCAGGATCAGCAGATGTTGTGTTTGTATGGATTACCACTGGGTACATCCGCCTATCGCCTGACTGATTGATTAGGATCAACAGATGTTATGCTTTTACAGATAACTGCTAGGTATATCCGCCTTCCGCCTGACTCAAGGGTCAGAATCAGCAGATATTGTGTTTGTACGGATTACCACTGGGTATATCCGCCTGCCGCCTGACTCAAGGGTCAGGATCAGCAGATGTTGTGCTTGTATGGATTACCGCTGGGTATATCTGCCTGCCGCCTAACTCAAGGGTCAGGATCAGTAGATATTGTGCTTGTACGGATTACCGCTAGGTATATCCGCCTGTCGCCTGACTCAAGGGTTAGGATCAGCAGATGTTATGCTGGGTGCGGATAACCCTTGGGTATATCCGCCTGCCACCTGACTCATGGGTCGGGGTGACAGAACTATGAGGTGGTCAACAAAAGTGGGGTTTTTACTCCTACGTATCCTCTATTGCGATAAGGAACTCAGACCTGTGTAGTTCTTCATTTTTTTTTGTGAGACTAAAAATAGTCTTAGTGTTCTTTCACTAAAATGCCAACATGCTTTAGCAAAGAAACAAACCTCCAACCGATCAAGGATACATATATTTTTTTGAAGAAAAACAATGCGTCTATTGGAGAAGGAAAGTATCCTGATAAAATTTTCTCAAAACCACAAATGAGATTTTGGATGTTAGTGTTTCGTTTCTAAGCGACCATTTTAGAGGAAACACTGGGTCCAAAAAAAATAGAAGAAAATCACTCAAAGTGTATCAATCTCACACAGACAAGTGTTTTATCCTAATTCTGAACCATGGATATGTCATGACTTTATTTTACAAATCATTTCCTATCAAATCAAAGATTACATGTATGATCATGGATCAATAGGACTTTTTCTTGAGAATAGTGTTTTTGGAGGGGAATTTGACTCTGAGTGTTTTGGCCTTTTTCCTTTTCTATTTTTCTGTTTAGTGCGGGGGCGAGAAAAGTCGCCGATGCACAAGATTTTGGTTGGTAGTCAAAGGGAGAGAACCACTTCAAATCGTGGTTTCTTTTCTTTTTTTTTTGCTTGTGACAATTTTGTACTGTTCAAATATTGTTTGGTCCGAAGACCTTTATGTATATTCCTTTTGTTCTCTTCCGATCTTTGATTGAGAATCTTTCTTTTTCTTTTGCTTTCTTCTGACGTTTGATCGGGAACTCTTTTTTTCTTTTGTTTTCTTTCGATCTTTTGACCGAGAACTTTCTTTTTTCTTTTTCTTTCGATGTTTGACCGGGTATCTTTCTTATTCTGTTTTCTGAAGCATGTTGGCAGCTTAACCATGAATGAGTCCTATTTCTTGGGGAGATCCCATTGTTACTTCTATCGAGGGCAAGGATGGAAATTCTCATCTTGGGTGGAGGTTTATGGTGGTTTGAGGTTTTGGCTCAAAAGGCTTTGTAGAAAGGTCGGCCATGATGTATGTCAGGGTGTTGGCTTGGCTGGCGGTTTAGGAATAAAGGGGATGTCCCACATTATTTCTACGACACGCATGCAACAATGACGATTTAGAAATTTTATGCAAAGCTGGTCATGCATGCACCCATGTGGACACTCAAGCATCAAGTTTTGTGGTCATGTGACACTAGGGCTCATGATTCATTTTTCCTATTTAAGTCAACCTAGTGTTTGCAAAACATGCTCTTTTATCAATTCATGCCTTTATCCGAGTCCATTTTGGGTGTTCGGGAAAATTTTCACATCATTCACCCTTTAGGTGTAGACACATTTTTCTCAAAAATCCTTGTGTTTTGATTGGTGACTCTTTCCAAAGAAAATCTAGAGTCTATTTCTTTTTTAAAGTGTGTTGGCTTTTAGTTAACCAATTTTTTTTTTGTTTTTTTTTGTTTTTGTTTGTTTTTTCATGAGGTATTTTGCTACCTAAACATGTATATATTTTTGTGAGGTATTTTTGCTATATACATGCATATCCAAGGTATCCTTCTACCTAAACATATATATATATATATATATATATATATTGTGAGGTATTTTCGCTACTTAAACACACACACATATATTTTGTGAGGTATACTACCTTCCCAGTTTGTGCTTTTATTTAAATTCCTAGGATTATGAGCAACTAGGCATGTTTAATCGTGACTTAAGAGACATAGGTGAACAAAATAACAAGCAGAAATTTAAAAGGTACTAGGTTGCCTCCTAGTAGCGCTTCTTAAACGTCTTGAACCGGACGCGTGATGACTTATCGATCTCGGGCCTAGTACTTTTGCTTACCTTTGGCTTTGGACTTGGTCGCCTACTAGTCGGCCATGTGTCGTAGGCAACGCTCCAGCCTTTTTGTGGATGAGCTGAGGTGAACTCTGGAGGTGGTGGCGGTGCGTCTGTTGCCTGCTGCTGGCCGTCCCCAGGCTGTTGTGGTGCCTCGCCTTGCGCCTGCCTCGGGGGGGTGCCTGATGACCTTGTTAGGGGCGACGAGCATTTCGTAGAACTGACAGGGGCTCGTAATCAGAGCTGGAAACCCCAGGACACTGTTGGATTTCTTCGGGTCCACTTGGTGTCTTATGGGCGCGATCCCTACAAACAGAAGATGACATTAGAAATCAGTTGAGCCACGTGCATACTTACCTATGTCATGATGGCATAAACTAGCTGACACTACGGCAGGGGGGATCAAAGTGGTGGTCACTAGGCAGAATGTTGCTAAGTAGCAACGTCATCCACATCCGGATAAGAGTGGTCATGTTGGTGCGCATGATCCGCACTCGTCTCCCTGCAGTGGCTAGGCAAAATCTTGCCCTGGTATGCATAGTAGTTGGGCGATAGTCTCCTCATCAAAGTCGAAGACCTGCCCCCTCCTCTGGTTGTGCTCGCACAGTTGGCTGCCCTCCAAGATCAGGGCGTGACCCAAGAACTGATAAAAGGAAACTACGGGCCCTTCACCCGAGAGCACAAGCCTCGATTAAGCATTAAGGGCAGAAGACCTTGAGTTCTCTGAAGGCGAGGACGCGCAACCCTCTGAAGGCGAGGGCGTGCAGCCCGCTGAAGGCGAGGGCGTGCAGCCCGCTGAAGGCGAGGGCGTGCAACCCTCTGAAGGAGAGGGCGTGCAGCCCTCTGAAGGCGAGGGCGTGCAGCCATCGAAAGGCGAGGACGTGTAGCCCTCTAGAGGCAATAGGTACTAGTACCCAAGGGTCCACCCTTATGAGAAAACAAGAGATTGACTCATCGAGAGGGCCGGCCATCCCAAATTCAAAATATTGGACATTAGATGTAAGAAATCTATGCAGTTAACATGATTTTTAGGGATGCAGATGCATGCAACCTTTGTCTTGAAATGCGGTAAATGTGGACTTTGTATGCAACAATGCAATGTAATGGAAAGTTGTACAATGTTCATGACATTCTTTCCCTATTTTGTGATTTTGATTTGATTTTTGAAAGAGGTGATAATTCATGCAACCTCATCCTACCTTTTGCAAATCTCTTCGAGAACTCCCTTAGAGTGTATGTCCTGTTTGATTTACTCACTTGACAATTTTGGAGTGACGACGATGGAGCCGTTTAATCAATCCACTGAAATCCCAGGGTTTGTCACTCCTTTTTTTTTGTTTAAAAACATCGATGGGTGAGAACTTTTGACCTACCCTTAGGTTCTCCTAAGGCTCATGCACGGTGCCTCTTATTGCCCCAGTGTAGGGCTTTGAGGTATCATGACCTTGTAGCAGGGAACCTATTGGGTGAGAATTTCTGATCTACCTCGAGGTTCACTTGAGATTTATGCATGGTGCCTTTCATTGCCCCAGTGTAGGGCTCTGAGGTATCCATAGTTGTCTTGTTTTCACAACCTTGTAGCAAGGAAGAATGAAAGAAGCGGTTGATTCTCAAAAAGGATTTTCAAGGACGAGAAACAGTTGAAGGATTTTTCAGTTGACAGATTAAGTCAAATGACTCCTATTCTTGATAACTCACTTCTCTCTCAAAAAGACAAACTTTCAGGAATGATAAAATGAGGTCACATGAATGTCTATATTTTTACTTGAAAACACAGTCAATCAAATGCTTTTTTCTTTTCATTGTTGAACTTTTCTGCTTTACTCGTTGTTTACGGCATCCTCACCAAATGTGTAGCACGAGTAATTTCTGATTGAACGATCTTAGAAGTCCAAACTCAGGAGCGCAGGTTGCTTGAGCAAACAAACCAATGGCTTGCACTCACATTCCAGTGGAAGCAAAGATGTAATTACGAGAGGATAAGGGACAAAGATGTCAAATTTATCCATTTTATTTAGCATTGTAATTGTGGTTTACAATAATGGCATAAACTTGAAAATCCTGATGAGTCATTAGAGACATCTAACAACAGCTTTCAAAATTGCCCCATGTGTGGTGTCGCTTGCCAATGTTAGGATTCACAAGCAATTCTCCTCAAATTTCAGCCAACCCACATCAATTAGACTTTGCACCTTATGCTTCAAGGTCATACAGTGCTCAATGGAATGTCCCGAAACTCCTCCATGATATGCACATGTTGTGTTCGAGTCGTATCCTCGGAAAAATGGAGGTTGAGGAACCCTGGCAGGGGTTATGGCTATCATTGCATTATCAAGTAGATATGGGAGCAAGTTAGCATATGGCACCGGAATTTGGGGTGAATCCTACAGGCTTTTTGCTGCAAAATTCCTTTTTGGTTTGCGCTATAGGTGGTGTTTGGGCATTGGGCGTGTGGTGAGCAGGCAGGCCGTGTGGCTGATTTGGGGATGGATTTTATGGATGATTGGGTGAAAGGGACTGTTATTGGCTGAGTAATGACATTATTGGGCCGATGGGAAATTTGACCAAGTAGGAATGGCAGTCATAGCAAGGGTTTCTCCCTCATTCTCATTCTTTTCATTTGCCCCAATTTTCGCATTCATCAAAGCAGGATGATCAGATTTGCCTCTTTCCAGACCCACTTTGATCATTTCGCCGGCGAAGACCAAATCCGTAAAGCTTGAAGGTGTGTAACCCATTATTTTCCCATAGAAGGGTTATGGTTAGGGGCGAAATTGAGGGCCCCTCCAAAGTGTTTTGCAGGGGTATACCACCAACGGCTTGCCCTTCAGTGGCATATCCGAGGCAAGGCTCCAATTCGGCTAAATTGTGGTGGGGAATTTCATGTGTCTCCCCCATAGGTTGAGAGACATGTGCATGATCAGATTGAGGTTGTTGGCTCTCAATGAGTATGGGAGTGGAGTTATTAACATTCTCACTGGGAGTGTACGCCACATTGGGTGGAGTATAGTTGGGAGGCAAGCCATATGGCGGGAAGGCGTGCTTGTTTTGAATTTGCACATAATGGGGCCACCCGTACTTCCCAAATCTTTGCCTACCATATCTGAGGTTGGATGATTCATTTGGTTGAGGCCAGATGGGGGCGTTAGGTTCACCTTAGCAACAATGCTGGTAACGACAACTGCAACCGCATTGGCTTCCATTATCTTCTTTATGCTCATCATGGCCTCCATCATTGTGGTCATTTGCTCTTTCATGGCCTCCATGTCGGCCTTCATCTGCTCTTGCACCTCCTCTACTTCACCCATTACTCTAGCTCTAGCACGGGTTCGGTAAGGGCGCCATAAAGCGTGTTCTTTTCTTTTTTATAACAATGATTAAGTTCATTTTTTTCAAGGAAAGAATGCAATGAGCAATGCAACCAATAAAAAACATGGATGTATGAGAATGATACACAGTTAAAGTATTGCAAATTTTTATGTAGGACATGGGGTTAAATCAATTTAGATTTTCAACATGGTCCATGACATCTTGGTCAAAGTGAAACTGGAAGTAACAGGGACATCAACAGTCCTAAATGTGTTTGGCAGTAAACAAAGTAGCGATGTCACTTAATTCATCTTTTGCCCCAATTTTTGCAAGACAGTTACTTCCATACTTCAACTTGACTTGACGAACCTTTTCTTAAAAGCATGATCTTGGTTCAACCCCATAATCCAAGGAAAAGAAATTTTGACTGGCAATACTTCGACGACATTTCATAGAGATGAATGACTCGGGCATACTTATGTTGTGCATGGCAAATGTAATTAACATCATTTCCTAGTTAACCATGCAGTAGGTACCTTGTTCAATCATTTTGTTTTTTAAGAGAAACGGGTTCATGATCCCAACATGGTTGGCTCATGGTACCTAACACATGCAACTAAGAATGCAGTGTGAACTTTCATGCTTCCCTTTTTGTTTTTGTTTTGCAGAGGAAAATGCAAGGATCATGCATCAGTAAACATGAAAATAAAAGGTATGCAAAAAAAAAACATGTTAGATGCATATGCATGGTGATGAAATGACTTATGCAAAATGCAATGCATGAAATGATAAGTGACAAATGCAGGAACGATATGTCCATTATGATGCCATGAAGAGATGCCTATGCGATGCATGATATGAATGCATTTATGACACGAGAGCCCGGAAAGCTACCTCTTCTTACTTGCGCATTTGGGGGCGCAGTGTCCCATGTGTGTAGTTAAGAAGGTGATATGAACCTTTCGGCTTTCCTTGACAAAAGACGAGACCAACATACAATGCGTGCGTGATGACATGATGCAGATGCGTAAAAGCGCAACAGGGGGATGTACACAACATGGCAATATCCACAAATAATCATACAGCAAAAGCGTACATGACATTTAGGTTATATGCATGGCAGTGTTTAAAAGGCACGCAGCGTGTTCGCTTCGTGCCCCTATTTTAGGAACCTAGACGGGAGGATCTAAGAGGCTTTTAGTGATAATTCCCAAGGTGGTCGTATCTCCCTAAACGGTTTCTAGAGATATTATTCCCTTGATATCAACATTGTGGCGGTAGGGACTACCAGTGACAATATATCATCAAAGAGAAAAACTCTAGATGAGGTTTCACTGTCATCAAGTAAGTCAGAGACTTAGCATGACCACAGATTCACCTCCACTTCCTATGTTCCCATGGACCCAGGTGTAGGGCGTAGTATCTCAATGTGTGCGTGAAGTGTAGGTGTCATGTGTGTAGAAAAACGGTATTTCTAACTATGAATGTAATTGATAAACAAACACACCAAACACAACAACATAGCAAAGGTTATGTACAAATATGGACAAAAACCAAAGATAAAAGGGAAGGGAGAACATAACTAAAGAAGATGTCATGATGAGATGTTGCACACTGATTGATTGGCCTAACTCTCTAAAAAACATTCCCCAGTGGAGTCGCCAACTGTCGCGACCTACCTTTCAGCGGGAGGGCGACGCGAGGCTCACAAGTGCGTCTTCCAAGGAAGGAAAATGCGTGGAGTCGCCACCAACGTTTATTCGAGAAAAACATCGGAAAAACCGGAATGTGTGGTCTACAAACTTTAATTGTGAAAGGTTCGGGAGTTGCTTTTATGCACAAAGAAGGTATTAGCACCCCACCCGTCCATCACAAGGGACAGCAACCTTCAATCAAGTGTGCAAATATGACTTCAAAACTACGTATTTTCTCCTTTTTATGTTTTTATGTATTTTTCCCCTTTTTATGTATTTTTTTTCTTTTTATGGGCCTTTTTGTATTTTTTATCTTTTTGTGGTCAACAAGGGTGTTTCCATCTCTCCTACGTATTCCTCAATTGCGATGAGGAAATCAGACCTACGTAGTTCTTTTAGAACTAAACGTTGGTTAAGTTGTTTTTATCCTTTTTTCGCAAGATATATTTTAACCGAACAAAAGTCGTTTAAGGCATTGGACCTTTAAACAATCTTTTGATTTTTGAAAAGGAGAGAAACGTTAAGGCGTTGGACCATTAACGATCTCTTGGTTTTGAAAGGAGAGAAACGTTAAGGCATTGGACCATTAATGATCTCTTGGTTTTTGAAAGGAGAGAAACGTTAAGACGTTAGACCATTAACGATCTCTTGGTTTTTGAAATGAAAGAAACGTTAAGGTGTTGGACCATTAACGATCTCTTGGGGGTGGTCGACAAAAGCAGAGCTTTTTTGCTCCTGCGTATCCTCAATATCGATGAGGAACTCATACCTATGTAGTTCTTGAGAAGCGGTAAAGTTTATGTGTTGATTTTATGCTTTCGAACGCCCATGTTAACCGATAAAAGCAAAGAGGATCGTTTAAGGCATTGAACCTTAAAACGGTTTTAAGTGACTTTTTGCAGACGAAGCTTGGTTTTTAAGTTGATTTTAGCCTTAGTTTCACTTTGGTTATTAGTCAATTCATTCAAAAAAAACTTTCAAAGAAAAAACACCCGATTGATTTTTTTTATTATTTTATTATTATTTTTTTCAAGATATTTTGATTATTTTATTATTATCTTTTTTTCAAGATATTTTGATTATTTTATTATTATTTTTATTTTTTTATTTAACCGAGGTTACAACATGAATAATCGGTTGGATTTTATTTTAACAGTGATTAAATGAGATTACAACACAAATGATCGGTTGAAATTTGTTTTATCAATTATTAAGCGAGATAACGGCTTAAATAAATGGTTGAAAGCTCATTAAAAGCGGAAGAAAAGAATACCGAAAGTAAGCAAAATAAAAATGAAAGCATACAAAACAAGAATGGACCGCTGAAGGTGCATAAAATGAATTGAAAGATTCAAATTTGAAAACTTACCGGTTGGAGAACGAAGAACGAATGAAGAACGGTGAAGAACGATAAAGAACATCCACGGAATCGATCACGAAAACGTTTCAGAAGCGTTACGAAAGCACCTCGGCTTGGATTTTCACCTTCTTTCTTCTTCTCCTCACTAATTTCAAGTGAAAGCTTATTGCAAAAAAATGTTGGATCCTTAAACTCAGCCCCCTTCCCTTATTTATAGGAGAAAGGGGAGATGGTTGCCGCCCAGAGGCTTCTTCAGGAAGATTCCTGAGCGCACCCCCAATTGATAAGTTCACCTCCTCCAGGGTTGCTAACTGATTAAGTTTCCTGAGCGCACCCCTCAATTGATTAGTTTACCCCCACCTTCCGGAGTGTTCTAGATGAAGTTTCTTGAGTGCACCCCCATGTTTGATAAGTGCACCCCCTTCGGGGTTGCTTACTACTTAAGTTTTCTTAGCGCACCCCCTAATTGATAATTTCACCCCTACCTTCTAGAGTGGTCTAGATGAATTTTCTTGAGCGCACCCCCCGTGTTTGATAAGTTTACCCCCATTTTGTTTTTTTGTTGTTTTCTTTCTGAAACATCCCAAAACTTTACAGATTCCATGGCAATGAGTATTAAACATTTTGAAGTGGTAAAACGAAGGTCGCATGCTGACAAAAAATGGTCCCCGGACGACATTAGGGTATGACACCCATGTTGTGTTGTTGTTGTGTGTCGTGTTTTTCGCGGCTTCGATTTCTCTAGTGAGGTGGGTTAGGGTTTTTGACATTGGCTTTTCTTTTGTTCTTCTTTGGTGTTGGGTGTTGACCTTTGATTTCGACAGTGGTTTGGTTAAAAACGACAGAGGTTAAGCGTTGGGGTATTAAGTTTAGATTAAAACTCTCTGTTGTTGGCCCGTTATAGTTCAGAAGAAACCAACGACGAAGGTGCATTGAGGTTTATTTGTTTTTACCTTTCATTCTTTTCATTTGTTCATGTTTGATGTTAGGTGTTGGGCTTCGATTTCGCCAGTGGGGTGTGTTAGGGTTTCTGACGTTTTTTTTTTCTTCTTTGATATTACGTGTTGGGCTTCAATTTCGCTAGAGAGGATGGATTAGGTTTTTTGAGGTTGGTTTTTCATTTGCTCCTCTTTGATATTGGGTGTTGGGCTTCGATTTTATCAGTGTGGTGGGTTAGGGTTTCTGACGTTGAGCATTAGTTTTTGTGTTTTGTTTATCGGCTTTTACATTGTGCTCTATTTGTATATAATGTAGCTAGAAATACGTTTATGGGTTCTGAGGTTGGGTTTAGGCTTCGATTTTTTGGAAGTTTGGTCTTGGGATTCCAGAGTTGGGAGTTAGATGTTTAGGGTTTAGGTTTGCTCAATCAGAGACTGGTTTTTAGGTTTGCATTCTGAGATTTTAGGTTGGCTTTTGTTGTCCTTTAATGTTTAGTGTGACTTGATTGTTAAATGAATTTGTTTTTCTTTCTTGGTCCATATGACATGTTGAATGAAGAATGTCTATTAATGTTGTTGTGTTTGAGGTGGCATTTTGCCATCGTATTGTTTGCATTCCTTGTTATGCTTATTCATTAAAGTTTTGTTGTGCAACATGTCTCAGAGTTTTGATATGATTGGAGTTATTGATGATACAAACAAACATTTAAGCTTGCAATTCGGATTCTAGGCACCTTGGATTGGTCTTGATGGATGCAAAGGTATGTTGTGATTTAGGCTTTGGTTTGTTTAAATAGATGTGATAAGGTTCATGCTATGTTTTACTATTGTTGTGTTTAAGGTGGCATTTTGCGATCATATTGTTTGCATTCCTTATTATGCTTATTCATTATTAAAGTTTTGTTGTGGGACATGTCTCATAGTTTTGATATGATTAGAGCTATTGATCGTAGCAAAGAAACATTCAAGCCTGGAGTTCAGATTGTGGACATATGGTTTGACCAGGTGCATCAAAAGTATAGCCACCTTAAAATGGTGTTGATGGATGGAAAGGTATGTTGTTATTTAGCTTTTTCTTTGTATGATAATGTGATTACTGCTCCTCTTTAATCTCTTCTCACATTTTGTAATTTTTCCAAACTCATTCTTTTTTACATCATTTACATCTTCATCCTTCATCCAAGGTACCTATTTTATCTACTCTTTTATTTTTCTTCTTATGTCTATTTGCTTTGTTTTTCTCTCGTGTTATTGTCTGTTGTGCATTGTGCGTTGTTCCTAAAAAAAACTCCTTTTTGTTTTCTACTCTATGCTTTCAATCTTTGAATATGCACTTTCTACTCTCAATCTCTGAACCCATCTTTTCTTTGTTCATTCCATTTGCCTGTGTTATAAATGATAAAGCTTAAGCATTGGGATGTTAAGCTTCAGTTTAAACTATTTGTAGTTGCTCTGTTGTTTGGCTTTTGTTGTTTTGTAATGTTTAGTGTGACTTGATTGTTAAATGAATTTGTTTTCCTTCCCTGGTCCATACGACATGTTGAATGAAGAAGATTTGTTACTGTTGTTGTATTTGTGGTCGCATTTTGCGATCATATTGTTTGCATTCCTTATTATACTTATTCATTAAAGTTTTCTTATTGCTCATGTTTCTGAGGTTTGATATGATTGGAGTTATTGACGATAACAAAGAAACATTGAAGCTTGGAGTTTTTCCTTCTTTTTTTTTACTGTTGACTGCAATTGTTGTTGTTGTTTGTGTTTTTTTTCTTTTATTGCACTTGCTCCTCTCTTGCTTTTTTCTTTTTTTTCAGTGTGGACTTGCAGTTTGGCCATGTGCATGAAAAGTCTAGCCACCTTGAGATGGTGTTCATGGATGAAAAGATATGTTGTCATTTAGCTTTTGCTTCATTTGATAATGTCATAACTGCTACTCTTTAATCTCTTCTCACATTTTGTCATTTTTCCTATCTCATTTTTTATATCATTTTCATTTTCATCCTTTATCCAGGGTACCTCTTTTATGTTGTTCTTTCTTTTGTTACTTTAACTTTTCTCTACCCTTTCCTTCATTAACAAAAGTTTGGTCATCATGATACCAATAAATTATTCATTACATGATATTATATTGGATTGCATATTTACACTGTTGAAATACTACTCCTATTATGTACTATCACAACCTTTTCTACATGCACTCTGCTCTTTCACTCTCCCAGTACAATCTTAACTAAATTGTTCGTGTAAAACGTATTTCATCCCACAAGAAAGACCTAACTAAATCTTCTCACCCAATAGTATTCCGGACTAACTCAATCCCACAATAACTCAATCAAAAATTCCAATAGTCAAACACATATTGCATTAGTTTATGCGATTTCCGAGGTACACCTATTCATTACTGCCTCTATGTTTCATGTGTTTTTAGCCACAATATGATTTAATTATGCATTTATCAATTTTCTTCTTATGTTTGTGTGTGATTTGATTGTTAAATGAATTTGTTTTTTTTCCTTGGTCCATATGACATGTTGCATGGAGAAGGTTTGTTACTGTTGTTGTATTTGAGGTTGCATTTTGCTATCATATTGTTTGCATTTCTTATTATGCTTATTCATTAAATTTTTGTTGTTGGTCATGTTTCCAAGTTTTTATATGATTAGAGCTATTGATGATAGCAAAGAAACATTGAAGGTTGGAGTTCGGATTGTGGACCTGTAGTTTGACCAGGTGCGTGAAAAGTCTAGCAACCTTGAAATGGTCTTGATGGATGGAAATGTATATTGTCATTTATCTTTTGCTTTGTTTGATAATGTCAATACTGCTATTCTTTAATTTTTTTTCTCACATTTTGTCATTTTTCCTGTCTCATTTTTCATATCATTTTCTTCGTCGCCCTCTATCCAGAGTACCTCTTTTCTCTACTCTTTATTCTTTTTCTTTCGCTTTCCATTTCTCAGTTTTCTTCTTATGTCTATTTGTTTTTTCCCTCCTCGAGTGTGGAAAGATAAATAATAGATAAATCTAATAAAAAAACAAAACATCCACAACAAAACAGGCTAAGGACAAATTGGTTTTCTATTCTTTAATATCCACACATCATGGCTCATTTAACTTTCGAAATCATTTTTATTTGATGGTTTGATTGAAATGTTAGGGGTACTGGTAATATTTATAGATTACATTATTATTATTATGTGAACATATATCATTTTAGTGATCATTCCAATTACTCTTTTGTTTTGTACAGGAAGTAGCTTATGTACCTATGACTACGAATGGTAGAATCTACTATCTATCTACTATATCAACTTTCTACTATCTATTTAATAATGGAATCTATTTAGTAATCTACTTCTACTATCTATTTATCTATTTAATAATGGAATGGGTTGTCAAAATGTGCAAATTGCCCCTACCTCTAGCGCCGACACGTGGCTTGCTCCTCTGTGTTTCTTTGTTTTGTTTGCACCCGATGTTGTGTTGTTTTTGTGTGTTGTGTTTTTTGGTTTCCATTTGCTTGGGTTGAAAATGAAAGAGGTTAAGCATTGGGGTATTAAGATTGGGTTAAAACTCTCTATGGTTGGCATGTTGTTGTTGTTTAGACAAAACCATCGAGGAAGGTGCGTTGAAGTCATTGTTTCTGTGTGCATGTTAATATTAATCCAGTTTTGCATTGTCAGGAATTTACTTCAGGTCATGGTTTACCACAAGGAGCTAAGTATAAACTTTCTCTTCTGGGACAATGGATGCAGAAACCTTATTGATAACCATAAAATGAAGTTACTAAGTTAAAGATAAGAATGAATTGCTATTGAATGGAAGTTTCAAACTGATTTTTATTTTTTTCATGGAAGTTCCTAATGTTGTGATGTTTAGTGTAAATAAATTCAAGCTCAGGAAGCTTCAAACTGATTTTTTTTTCGATGGTTAATAACTTTAGCTATCACCTAAATTATTATTATTAACCTATGCTTATATGTTCTGTGCAAGGATGGTAATGTTGATTTGAATGTTTCTCCAAAAGCACTCGATAAACACCATTATAAACTTACTCCTTTATGTTGAGGTACTATTTTTTTGGAAATTTTTAAAGTATAAATAAATTCAGGCTAAGGAAGCTTCAAACTGATTTTTAATTTTTTTCATGGTTAATAACTTTAGCTATCTCCTAAATTATTATTATTAACCTATGCGTATATGTTATGTGCAAGGATAGTAATGTTGATTTGAATGGTTCTCCAAAAACACTTGACAAGCACCATTATAGACTTACTCCTTTATGTTGAGGTACTGTTTTTTGGGAATTTCTTTAGTGTAAATAAATTCAGGCTAAGGAAGCTTCAGGCTTCAAACTGATTTTTATTTTTTCCATGGTTAATAACTTTAGCTATCACCTAAATTATTATTATTAATCTATGCTTATATGTTCTGAGCAAGGATGGTAATGTTGATTTGAATGCTTCTCCAGAAGCACTCGATAAACACCATTATAAACTTACTCCTTTATGTTGAGGTACTATTTTTTTGGAAATTTTAAAAGTATAAATAAATTCAGGCTAAAGGAAGCTTCAAACTGATTTTTATTTTTTTCATGATTAATAACTTTAGCTATCACCTAAATTATTATTATTAGCCTATGCTTATATGTTCTCTGCAAGGATGGTGATGTTGATTTGAATGCTTCTCAAGAGCACTTGATAAACACCATAATATACTTACTCCCACATGTTGAGGTACTATTTTTTTGGAAATTTATGTTGTGTAAATAAGTTTAGGCTATAGTATATAACATGTTTAACCAATATTTTGTTACTTATTGTAATCCATGAATATTGTAGGTAATTGGTCCATTTGGTAGTTAATCAATCAATTAGTGAGATGCTACTCAACTCATACATTGTTAATGCAGGGAATTTTGTGTCTATTGGTAAAAATAGATAATACAAAAATAATTTTATTTGTCTTTCCTATAGTGTTTTCCACTCAGGAAACAACTTAATCCAAAGGTAACAAATTATTTAATATACAACACAGATTTTTGCAATTTCAGATTTTGGAGTTTGTTTAAATCTTTTACTTTTTTTTTAATTAAAATCATTCCAAATTACACTATAGACAAAACAATGCTTGACATAATAAATGCTTTAGCTTTTTCAGCAAAAGTAATAGTAATTTCAAGAATCAATTGGTGCTATAAAAGTAATAAAGCAAGAATATATATAAAATACAAATCAAGTAATGACCCTTAACAGGCATGTGCTATCAAACTAGTCATAAGCAACAATTGTATATTCATTCTATTTAAGAAACATAGGCATACTTCATTTTATATCATTCATCATTATTTTGTCTCCTCTCATTCCTATCTAGTTATGTCTTCAAACACTTCAAGAGAAATCAAAATTAGAGATATCAAACCAGATCAAGGAAAATGATTTATGAAATGTCAGATTATTAGGTATTTGACAGTCTGTCAAAATATCAATGGAAAACATGTATCTTTTATTCAGTTCATTCTCATAGATTCTAAAGTATGTTTTAACAAGAACCATATTTTCATTTTTAGTATTTGTAGTTTCTCATTTTAAACATTTCCAATATTGAGGTGACAATACAATAAAACAAATTACATTTATGCGCATTTTTGTTTCAATATGTAGGGTTCAAAAATTGAAGGTCTAATGAAAGAGAAAATTTATGAGAGAATTTTAAAGGATAAGATAAATTCTAAAAAACTTTACACATTTACTAATGTTAAATTATTAGATAATTTTGGCATCAATCGTATGACTAATCATCGTTATATTTTATTGTTTACCAAAAAACCCATATTAGAGGAGCTGAAAATGCTATATATACTAACTTTGTGCTAACACCAATCCACTTCAATGAAGTTCACAATCTAAAGCAACAGGCAGACTTCCTGATAGGTATCATATATTATTGATCTTAACTTTTTATATCTATTACAATATACTAACACTGTTTTTTTCATAGATATAGTTGGTGTTGTTACAACAAGGTCTGGACCAGAGTGAGATTTGCAAGACACAAACAAGATCACAAAATTGATTTTTGAAATTTCAAGCCATATGTATGCGTTTACTTATTTCCAGTTTCTCATTTTAAATTAACAACAATATATTACAATTTTAAATTATGTTAAAAATGCATAGGGGAAAACTTGAATTTGTCTTGCATGATAACTATACTGAAAAAGGACTGAATTGGTTGATCCATAGCACAACTCCAATACCCACAATTGCAATTCAATTTGCTAAAATAAGTCAAGCTTCTCCATTATTATATGATTAGAAAACCCATATGGCAAACTTTTATTTTTTCCTTATTTCTATTTTAAATTAATGATTCATTTTCCCCTTTTTCTATCACTAATTTTTCTCTCATTATGGAAGGTGATGCTACTGTTGAAACAGTTGAAGATACAACAATGATTCATTTCAACCCCAATCTAGATGAGTGGCCTGCAATAAGATATGGATGATTAAAATTATTTCAATTCCATAAAAATTTAGATGTTATTTTAAACAATTATAATCTTCAATTTTTTTTAAAACAAATTATTTGGATCCGCACTTCTCGACAAACCCAATATTAGATATGTACATTTGCAAGTGAACCAGGTAATAACAAAAAATAACTTTTTGTAAACTTTCCTTTTTTTTATAGGATGACGCAAGCTGTTCAGACTAGAGTAGTAAGAACGATTGAAACATATGGAGAATTTTATCTTTATGTTTTTAGATATTATGTTGTATCTTTTCGGATATCTTTTTATAGCTACTATCTTTTTCTCTAAGGTTGATGTAATATTATAATCTCATAAAACAAACCGTGTCATTCCAAAAACAATTATATTTTTGTAATATATTAAATATGATACTTTTTGCTTTGTTTTCTTCTATAATTTAATCAATCGGAAACAAAGTTGAAGTTGAAGTTTATCACAACAAGTTAAATTCAAAATCTATCTTTTGGGATTCAGGATGTGAAAAGTCTGCTAATCTTAGGCGCCTAATCATCAAGGTACTTGTTTGCTTCTTTATCATTGTTTTTAATGTGTATAATGGTTGACTTTAATTCCAAAACTTAATGACTATTGGTTAATTGTTATATCATTTTTAAAGGAGTTTGGAGAAGATAACCCAAAATAAATATATATACATATATGTATTTATTTTTTAAGTTTGATCATTCGTATTTACTCATGATATATCTTGATGTACAAGCTTTGTTGATGTTTGGTAGATGATGGACACCTAACTAATATGAATATGTAATCTACATTTTGTATGATTACTCTCCAACTTGATATTCATATCAGCATATTACTTTAGATTTTATTTCCTCTACCAAATCAAATCATTCGAAATTTAAAAATATAAATTTGTTTGAAATAATTATGCTAGTAAATTTACTTTCTAATTTATTTTTGTATATTTTTTTCTTGTCACATAATTATTATCACTCCTTATTAAAAGGTCTAAATTCAAATTGTGACTTTACAAAGAGGAATGGAAAAAAAAGAAAAGAATTTAACAATGATACAATATTTATCTTTATGTAACACTTGAAACTATTTAACCATTATGTTTTAGAGAAGCAATAATTGTAAATGAAATAATTGAGAATTACTCTTCAATTTAACCAATGAATATTCCCAGAGATCAACTTTAATCTTTCGTGATTAAAATAAGTTCTCAGCCTTCTGGCTCTAACCAATTTCGAAAAAAAAAACATAATTAAGTATTAATAATTTTTACTAATCTATTATTGTATTTTGTTCATATAATTTTTTTAAAAAAAATCAATTAATTAGTAATAAATTATGAGCTTCTAATGAGATTGACTATTTTGCTTAATCGTAAATATATAATTTTCAGCTGTCAGTAAGGTTAAATCATTCCTATAGATTCATCATATATACGATAATAATTTAAGGCACATTTCATTTATAGAGTTTACAGACCAAAATATTGATTCTAACTAATCACTTCCTTTTACTAAAATTTTATCACATTTATGTCTAATACTCTACACTTTTTGAAGAAACAATAACTTATAAAATTATGTGACTTGCTCTCTAAGTTAACATGGAATCAATCCGTAAGTGCGCACGGGTTTAAAGTAATCACTTTCTTTTACTAAAATTCTATTTCATCTGTCTCTAATACTCTAATCTTTTTTTAAAATATTAACTTTAACTTACATGCAACTATATTTGAGATAATTCTATTCTTTTATTAAAAGCATCTTATTAAAAACAAATAAAAAAAACTTTTATTGAAAAATATGTACATTTTTATATATTTTTCCTTTTGCTAACATAAAAAACGCATTCCACTAAAATATATATTTATGTTAAACATAACAATGACTTATAAAATTATATAAATTGCTTTCGAAACTAACGTGAAATCGACCCTTGCTTACGCACGGGTACATGACTAGTTATTTATTGTTATTGATTCACCATACTTGGATAATTGGTTGTCTTTAATGACATTTTTCATAGAGCTATGATATGATGTTGTGTACTTTTGTTCAATCTTCATACATTTTAACCCAAAGGGTTGGGCAAGAACATAAGTGGAACAATTTATTTAGTATCTGAACTTATTCTTGATTCTCACCGCGTGTGAAATGACAATCACATATCCGAGTCCGAGTCGAATTAATTTCTGACAGGTGACTGAAAAACACTCTTGATATATGACCCTGGATAAAAAAAATCTTCATACATTCCCTCCTCTTCTTTTTTTCTCATTTCATTATTATTTTCCTTGAAAATACACTGCCATGTGAATGGGAAAGGATTCTAATGTAACACCGAGTAATCTCTAGAAGCTATTTTAGTCTCCAAACGCATTTTTTATAAATTTCATACCTCCTGGTAGCACCAAATGGTGGGACCACGGTGGCCCTAACAATGTAATAATTTCTCCACTTCATTTCATTTGGAACTTCAAGGGAGGACACAAGAAAGTTGTGAACCGACTCAGGTTCCTACCTTTTCACACAACTTAAAATCTGTTCCTATCTTCAAGTGGCCTTTCTTCTAAAGGAATAGAGAAGTGTTGACATCTCATAAATCATTGGGATAGGAAGGAATTGTTGAACTAATGATGTTTCCCACATTAAGCATTAGCTTGGTCAAATATATTAAGTGCACTATTGATTTTAGTAAAATGTTCTTCCATAGTAAACGATATAATCATAAGCGATGCAGCTAGACTCTAAACCCTCCTTTTCTTCAGATCCTAGTTGTGAATCCCAACTATCATCAGCACAATAGAAAGTGATTCAGATCCAATCATATCAGAATGGAGAAAACAATCCCTCTTGTCTATTTCCAATGCCTTGTTTTCATTTTCATGAAGCATGTATTGCTATCAAAAACAGTGATGGCAGAACCAAGAGCCAAAACTGCCAATACAACATGTAACAATAACTCAATAAGCTAGAGCACAGCACCACTATCTTTGTTCCAAATTTTGTTGCAACAATGGAAAAGATCAGTGAACAGATGCACAACACCGGTTATGGCACAGCAGTTGTAGGGACAGGAGGACCAGACACTAACTATGGATTGGCTCAGTGCTATGGTGATCTCTCATTACTTGACTATGTTTTATGTTATGCTGAGGCACGCACGGTTCTTCCCCAATGCTTTCCTTATAATGGCAGTGGAATATTCCTCAATGGTTGCTTCATGAGGGCTGTATAGCTTCTATGACAAGTACACAGGGCCAGGAGACAAGGCTGTTTGTGGAAACACAACAAGGAGGAGCACAAATTTTCAAGCTGCAGCAAAGAAGGTTGTTTGGAGTGCTGTTCAAGCTGCACCAAACAATGAAGGGTATGCTAGGGAGGAGGTTTCTGTGGCAGGAACAGCAAATGATTCAGCCTATGTTCTGCTAATTGTTGGAGGAGTTTGGACACAAGGTCTTGTAGAGCTAGTCTTGAGAATGCATCTTCTTCAATATTGGGGTGCTTGCCCTGGTCAGAAGGGAGAGCATTGAACACTGGATGCTTCATGAGGTACTCAGACAGAGATTTTCTTAACAAGGAACAGGAAAAAGGAAGTTCAGAAGGTAAATAAATTGCATTTTTATTCTTCACTGTAATTGAGTGTTATGGTTATTTTGTTAGGATCCAGCTTTTAGCAGTGTGAAAAATTTAGACCTAATGGTGTGAGTTCATTTTGCTGACTTGTGCAGATAATGTATTAGTGATAGTGGTTGCAGTGGTCAGTTCAGTGATTGTTTTGGTGGTTGGAATAGCTATTGTGGCTTATATCCGCAAACACAGATATATTCAAATGAAACGAAGAGGTAAATGACTTAAATATTTTATACATTTGCTTGTGATAAGTATGTCAAACACAGAAGTCACATCTTTCCTAATTACAAAACAGAATATCTTTGTAACTGTTTGTACTATATATTTATATCATAGTCTCCATCTCATTCCTCTCGGTCCTATTTAATAAAATGTGGAATCATCATTGTATTATAGCACAATTTTTTTCAACAAGTTCCTTATCTCAATTGTCATTCTGCTTTCTAGGTTCAAATGATGTAGAAAAGTTAGCCAAGAGCTTCACCACAATAGCTTGAACTTCAAGTACTCTCTTGAAAAGGCTACTAATTCTTTTGATGAAGTTAACAGGCTTGGACAAGGTGGATTTGGAACGGTTTATATATTTTTTCCTCTACAAACCTACATCCCCATTCCCCACCATATTTTACATTTCAAAGCCACTCTTAACAAAAAATTTATTGCAGGGAGTTCTTGCTGATGGAAGAGAGATTGCTATCAAAACATTATACTTCAACAACAGACATAAAGCAGCAGATTTCTACAATAAAGTCAACATAATTAGCAGTGTGGAACACAAGAATCTAGTCAGACTCTTAGGATGCAGTTGCTCAGGACCTGAAAGCCTTCTTATATATGAATATCTACCAAACCGAAGTCTTGATCGCTTCATATTTGGTAATAACTCAACTCATGAAATAGACTGTCTCATTTCAGATTCGAAAATCCCTCCATTTCATGGTTAGTCATGAAATGTCAACTTAATACATTTTTTCTCAAAAACATTTCTCTATATATTATAGATAAAAACAAGGGTAAAGAACTAATCTGGGACAAGAGATATGACATTATCATTGGGACAGCTGAAGGATTGGTTTACCTGCATGAGAACTCCAACATTAGGATAATCCAGAGATATAAAAGCCAGCAACATCTTATTGGATGCAAAGCTTCATGCTAAGATCGCTGATTTTGGTTTGGCCAGGTCCTTTCAAGAAGATAAGAGCCACATTAGTACAACTATTGCTGGAACTTTGTATGTATTTATTACCAATAATGCACTTTTTTGAAAACTAATAACATACCATCGTTCATCATTGAACACATTTTAGTAGAAACCAAACTCTTGCAGAAAAATAGTAATTACTATGTATTATACTTGAAACAGTGGTATACTCATCTTTTGCTTTTGGACCTGCAGGGGTTATATGGCTCCAGAGTACCTAGCACATGGTCAATTAACAGAAAAAGCAGACGTATATAGCTTTGGAGTGTTACTGCTAGAAATAATTACTGGAAGACTGAACAGCAAAGCATCAGAATATTCGGACAGTCTAGTTACAATCTTAAGTTGCACAATATAAGTTAATTTGTCCTAATTGTTTTTCAACTAGTTAAGACAAGATTGCATGGTGAACTGACTTGTACCTTTCTTTCATTAATCAGACATGGAAGCATTTTCAGTCAGGGACTGCGGAACAAGTAATTGATCCATGTCTAGTGTTGGATGACAACCATAGAAGCAATGTCCTGAATGAGATTTTAAGAGTGTTGCACATAGGACTTCTATGCACCCAAGAAATCCCTTCCTTAAGACCATCTATGTCAAAGGCATTAAAGATGCCAACAAAGAAGGAGGAGCACTTGGAATTGGAAGCTCCTTCCAATCCACCCTTCATACATGAAAGTACCATGGAACTCCATGACTAAAATGATGAGCCATTTTACCCTCTCAATGCAGCAGATTCATTGGCTACTATGTCTTATAGCTCATTTTATCCCAGGTAACTAAGAGAATGCAGAGAAAAAACACACTTCACTATACACAAGGGTTACAGACTGGTTTCACTTGTGATTGCCAAATAACTTGGTCAGGCTTATGCTTATGCCATGAAACTGGCTACCAAAGTTTTTGAAAGTTTGGATAGTTATCATTCTAACTTCATGCCTAGCCTACACACAGGGAGAGCAGTTAAGCCAGATTCCCCAGAAGGGTAATGAGAAGCAAATGGTGCATAAATTACATATCCGGATATGATTTGTCACTGAAGAAAAATTGAATGTATTACTAGTTTACAATAACAAGCTACTATTTATTTGTGCTTTGATCTGTAAAACATGTTTTAATAGTGATGCATCTCACCAACATAATGTGATATAGTTGACATATAATCATACTATCTCAGAAGCATGTAATCAAGGTATCAAGGTCCGATTTCAAAGTCTGTGTGTGCATAGAAATATGTAAATTAGAAGAAATGAGTCCCTTAATGAGTATGACAGATCGGTCTAGTCCGTGAAATCCACATTTTATCACACTAAGATTATCTTCAGTAAAGTATTTCAGTTAATTTCTTACTTTTTTTACTAACTGAAAAACTTATTTAACTATTTGATAAACAAGTTATTTTTAGTAGTTTCTAGTATTTTTTGAAACACTACTTGATATAGCACATTTTAAAACTGCTACCTTCTAGCATCTAGCTTTTTATATTTTCTTCCATTTTTATCCTTAATATATTTATCTAATTTTTCGATTACCCTTTAAAAATAAATCATGATTTTATTATTTTTCTATCATTTTATATTTTTCAACTACTTCAATAACTAGTTTTATTGAATATTTACAATTTAATAAACTAACTTTTTAACTAATTTTGTTGAACATATTGTAAATATTAAGTATCAACATTTATAATAGTCTGAATACTAAAAGCATCAAAATGTATTAACAATAGTCCAAATTACAAATACACACCAACTATACATAGTCTTAATATCTTAACAATGAAGTGTTATTGTCTTAAAAACAAACATAAAATATTCTTAAATTCAAATACACCATATTTTGAAGTCCACGGACAAGCCCATGAACCCGGGAATTAAGCACGTATGAAGTTTGCGAGTATAACAATCCGAGCCTAAAATCGCCTATGGGTATATGAATTAAAAAAAAAAAGTTTATTATTTGTCATGTTTATGAGCTTAATGGGTCAGTTCGCAAATCTAGGTCTATATACCCACCCTAGTATTTTGGCATGTTTTATTGTATATTTGTGCAAATTATTTCACTCATGTATGAAGCACCTCGCATTGATTTTCAATTTGTGAGAGATCTAGTAGCCAACAAGCAACTTCAAGTATCTCATGTTCCATCTAGTCATCAATGTGCATACCTCCTCACTAAAATCCTTGCATTTTCGCGCCACAAACTTCTAAAGGACGTGTTGAACTATTGATATGATAGAGTAATTAATAGTTAATACAATTTAAATTCAAATTGTAGATATGTTAGGATTTGTTATTCCATAGCATTATATATATATTATTCTTTTAAAATCTACAATGATTAATGAAACCCTAATTCTATAATTTTTTTTAGGGAATCAACCTCTTTACTTGTTATGGGTTTTATTATCTTTTTACTCTCTAAATTTTTCAAGATTTTTATTTTTTAGGCTATGTTCGACAAACTATTTTAGTTTCTACTTTTTTTATTAGGTGAAAAATTTGTTTGATTGTTTAGTAAACAAGTTTTTATAAATAACTTCTAATGTTTTTTTTAGTAACTTCTAACATTTTATGAAATGTTAATTGAAGTAGCAATTTTTAAAACTTTAGCTTATAACTTTTATATTTTGTTTCATTTTTATCCTTAAAATATTTATTCAATTTTTTTATTATCTTTTTTAAATGTCATTTTACAATTTTTAATTACTTTAACAACTAGTTTTATTGAACACTTATAATTATATAAACTAACTTAAAAGCTTCCATGTATCTATTATCAACTAATTTTTAAAATATAACTTTAATTTCTAAACTCTTTTTTTCCACTAGTTTTAGTCACTTTTTTTTTTGTTCCTATTGTACCAAGGACTAAAAGTAAACATTAAAAAGAGGTAAGAAATATCAACCAGTTAAAAATTCAAGGACTAAAATCTAAAATATTAAAAAATATAAGCAGTAAAAACATAATTAATAAATCCTCCGGTTAATATAAACCCACCATGCCACTAACTTTCTCAGTTAAAGTGAAACGCAATATGCCCACTTGTTCTCGGCAGATCCAAGTGCCAATCATCCGTTGCATTCTTTCTTGTGCATGGAAGTTTTGGAATCAAAGTTAAGAATTATATATATATATATATAACAAATTACCAATATCTTCATTCTCGATGGATAAATTCACTAAATTGACAGGGATGCCACATATAAGGATACGTTTGTTTTTACTGATAATTGTTTTAGTCTTTTAGTCTTGGAAATATTTTTTGAATATTATTTTCTAGTATTAATAAAAAAAAATATTTGGTTAATTATTAAAATTGATTGGAATTATTTGTTTATTCCCGAAAATAATTAAAATATATGTTTAGTTGAGTTATTTTTTCTGAAAATATATTATAATTACTAAAATATTTTTATTATAAAAACTTTTGTCTTGTTTTCGTGTGTTCAACGATTATGATAGTTAAAAAAGAAATAAAATTTGTTTGTTAAAAAAGAAACATAGGAAGAAAAGAAAAAATTATTGAGTTGTGAAAACATTAATTGGACATAAATGAAATGAAATTTGTGGGATTAAAAAAAATTTAATTATAAATCATGAAAAATCAATAAGAGAATAGTGTGATAGTAATTAATAAAAAGGTATATATAAATTGTTACTCAAAAAAATATTTCCATCCTATGAAAATAATTCTTTTATGACTTCTCTGATATATTAATAAAACTTAAGATTATATCTTTTCAAAAATAAAATATACGCATGTTTAATTTTTTCAACCACCTCACATAACAAACGTGCATAATTTTTTACAGTCTTATATTCGCGAGAATAATCCTTCAAGTGGCTATATATTAGGCTAGAAAAAGGTTGACAGCTATAAAAATCTAGGAATGCTTTATGAACGTATCTAAGAAATATTTGTCTGGTATTTGTGGATGAAAAAAAAAACCTAAAAAAAATCAAAATGATTTGATTGCTTGGGAAAAACATCAATTAATTAGAGCTCTGTGGAATATAAAAATTCGAAACGCATCCTACTCTAAAATCTACTGAGATTTGTTTTGAGGAAATCAATGACAATTGACAAAGTGATTCGTTAAGGAGAAATTATTAATTGGTTTTAAACTAAGTCTTACTATTTAGAATGTTTCATTATTTTTAGGCTTAATTATATAATTGATTTATTAATTA
The DNA here is from genome assembly GCF_000004515.6 of Glycine max. Taxonomy (NCBI): domain Eukaryota; kingdom Viridiplantae; phylum Streptophyta; class Magnoliopsida; order Fabales; family Fabaceae; genus Glycine; species Glycine max. The sequence continues at coordinate 38,640,657 of NC_038244.2, forward strand.
TAATTAAAAGTTCAGTAAGATTTTTAATTATTAAAAAAATTAATTAAATTTCTCAATTATTAAAAAATATAATCAAATCTTTTAATTGTTTAAAGGATTTCCAACATTTGTTGCTTAATAAGTTATTTATTTGTAGATGTCATTGTTTAATTTTTTTTATCAATGGACATGTCATATTATGTTGCTTAAAATTATACTTAAATTGTTAATGAGTAAAAAAATATTTCTTATCATTTAAGAATTATTTAAGAGAATAATATAAAAGTTGTTTAAAATTAGACTATTAGAATAAAATATGAGTTATTTAATTATGATATGACATCATAGGAATTAATTAACATAAGATAAAAAAAATTCAAATTGAGTTGCTTAAATTACACTTACTGAATATACTTTTATAACACTACAATTATGTCATTTTTACTAGCTTACTTTGTAAATAGATATTTTTATACCATACAAAATTATTTTTTTACAACGGTTGTATTAATCGCCAATAAAAAATGTTGCCATTTTTAAATCAATTGTTTTGAAAATCAATGGAAAAATTTATTGTTTTACATCATCGGTTGAATTGATAATAAATATAAAAATATATATTTTATCAATTAAATTAACAGACTTGATATAAAAGATACGATTATATTGTTGTAATAATTAGATGACATGTTTGATCGTTTAACAATGAAATAACTCAATTCAACTTTTAATTATAATCAAGAAATCAATGAAATGGAGAGGATACAAAAATCAACTAATTCAGATACGTGGATTTTATATTTACATATACAAAACAATGACAGATAGAGAGATATGTTAATTTTATGTATAACACCTTCAGATTATGTTTAATCACTCTAGTAGCTTATACATTACTTAACTACTTTATAAGCTTGTTTAATATACAAATTAATTTTAGTAAAATCTAGTTTATTTTCTTAAGTCTCTTCAACTAATTTATTAAAATAAATTAGTTTATAAACCAGCCACTAACATTTTTTTATTTTAGTCATTTATATCTTTAATATATTATTTTAAATTCTTTTTACTTTCAAATAATTTCCTTTTGTTATTTTAACTTATTAGTAATTTTACTAAATACTTTGAATACAATCAACTGACACTTTCAATTGTTCTGCCCCTAACTTTAAGCTTTGGATTAGACCAACACAACCTAAAGAACTTCGCGGCTCAAAAGAACATTTTGTTCTTTCCCGGCAATAAAAAATGATAAATTTATTCAAAATAATTATGTACATGACAGATTTTAGGAGAACCAAAACAACAAAAGCATACCATTCCCGATGTCATCAGCAGTTATTTATCAAGATTCAAGAATACAAGTGAAGCGAATAAATTACACTATCATTCCCCATATTTTTTTTGCAGGGAAGTAATTAAGCATTTCAATGTCAACCCCTTCTGCTTTCAGAATTTACAGAATAAAGCACAGGAAATAATAACTAATAATTAGGATATACATTGGAGAGTGTACTAGCCATGCACATGCACATGCACATGCACACACCTCATTCATCAGTAAGGAACCGACCGGTGAGACCATCCACCATAGAGAACGGCATGTTCTCAGATGGTTTCCAGTGACGCTTTCTCTGATTAATAAACCAGTTGTTAATTTGCTTCTGGTCTAACCCAGTTGATTTAGCCAGTGCAATCTTATCACCTTCCTGAAAGATCATCAAGAAACAAGCTTTTGATAATGTAGGCGTAGACTTAATTATATTCATTAACTGATGTCAAGCAATGTTTTTCCTATAATAAACTATACACTGAGAGTTTAAAACAATTTTACAATATCATTTACTCACATGAACCAACTATACACTGAATTTGTTCACTTTTATAATAATTACCTTAAAATTCATGCCAACATTGCGTAGTCATTAAACTCAAACTATATTAGGTAATCGGTAATAAAAACGATAGGATATAAAATTTCACCAACTTCAAGCAAAATGTAGCATCTATTATGTATATTTACCGTAGGGTATGGCCATTTGTAGTGAATATTCCACCATTGAAGTAGTGTTTGCCTTGCGTCTTTGGGCAGCTTACCCCTCTTTTTCTTCTTTGAAAATTCCAATTTCAAATAACCAATGTGACTTCCAAACTTGCGTAAAAGCCTATCCTTCAGCTCTCGATCTTCACTCCGTAATTGGCCATCTTGAGGATCACCATCTCCAGCACTAAAACCTTCTTCTGAAGATACACCCCCATCATCTAGCCAAAATAGAAGCAAGACAAGTCATAAAAGTAACACGGTATTTGTGTAGGTATTACCTTAACTTTGAAAGAGAAATAATAACTGTAGCAGTTTGTTAACTTACAATATAATTCAAGAACAATAGTTCTCGTATATTTTCTTCAACACGAGATGTTCGGCAAGATAAAATTCATATATGCTAAGCGGGCATTATAAAAATTTAGTGTTTACAATATCAATAACCCTTTAAGTCATTTTAAATTGAAAGCACTACTAATACCCTCAATAATTTCTCACTTTTAATAACTTTTTACCAATACAGATCACTATCCTTTTTTTCGCTTATTTTTTAATTACAAAATTAAATTAATTTTGTCTATACCTAACCAAAATCCCTCGTATTTAACGTTCACAAAAGATAGAAAAATCTTATTTCTTTTTGCACTAACATTTACACATTAATTTTTAAATTTTATCTGTTTTTTAATCACACCTTTAATCACCAGGGAAATGGAATTTATTTGAATATGAAAATTCCTCTTTAAAAAGAGAAAATAAAAGAAAAATTGATTTTAAAATAATTAAGTTTAAAATTTTTCCTTTATCATTTTTTCCATGGTATATTTTAAATGAACTTCTTTTATTTGATTTTTTTTTCACCATACAACCAAGGATTGTGTTGGGAAAAAAATCGCTTTTATAGGAATCATACATCTTTCATTTGGTGACACGTCTTTTATAGTCTGATTATATAAGTGGAAAGAAAATAAGAAAAACAATAGTGTTTTATTGTATTTTTATAAACTAAAGACAAAATAAATAAATAAAAAGAGTTAATTTTTAAAATCAAAACACATTTTAATAATTTCTTTTCCTTTTTCCTCGATTTCTTTCCTCCCAAAGAAATCCAAGGATGGCAAAGATTGCTTACTGGGCCAGCAGGCCACGGCCAGGAAGAAGTTTACTGATAGCCACTCAATCCGACAAGGATTTGACAGCCACATTGGAGAACAGTGTACACACTTGACCTTACCTGACCTGACCTAGGTTGGAAAGAAAAAAATAATAAACGAAAATCAAAAAGAAAATCAGTGGTCAGAGGCAAGTTCCATCCATTGTCAGTAATCAGTGCCAAACGAAAGGGACTCAAAAGTTTACTTACAACGAAGCAAGCAAACAAAACAACCTTCCCCAATGCTCCGTTTGTTTGGTGGGAAAGAAAATTAAAAAGATATATAAACAGTAAAATAAGATAACACTTTTTTATATTCTATTTTTAATAAAAAAAATTACCTAAATTCACATTTTATTTCAGGCTAAAACCATATCATTGATCCTTAACTCGAGTGAAGACAAACTCAGGGATTAACCACGGTATAACTACACAAACAAAACAGCACGAGCACGCGCCTGACTTATTGGTATCAGCTACTACTTGAGGGCCCAAACATCCAATTTTTTTCTCTTTTGTCTTCTTAAATCACCAGACAAAATAGGACAAGTTTTTTCATTATTTCATCAGCAATTATATTTATATATTTTATGATCCCTTTTTATGGTAAAAATCTGTTGTGTGCGAAAATTGGGTGTGAAATAACCATTGTGCAAAAAATCTCTATCACTATCTGTACAGAATTTAATGGGGCTAATATATAGCTCACAAATAAGTACAAGTTCTGAACTCAAGATAGATCTCACAATAATTTAAGAAAATGATATCAATGCCTTAATATATCTCGCCCCAATCGTGATAACTCAAAATACTTTTTAATGCATCAATTCTATATAAATAATTAGCATTTTTTTAAAGATTAAACGAATTGGATAGAGTTAGAACATATTTCTATGCTAAAAGAAAGTTTAGGCATTTATAGATCGAACACTGATAAAGTCATCACATGTGAGAGAATTTGAACCTACATTGTTGTAAAATTAACACTAAAATAAGATTAAATTTATATTTTTTACACTGTATTATAATTCAAAACTTTAATCTCAATTCACTTTCATTATATTTCATTCCAGTCTACCGAATGAATCCTATTTGAGGCAATGAAAAAAACAGATCCGGGAAATAAATTACGGCATATATAATTTTTTTTAGGGCATAAACTTGAAGCTGAGTGAAGACAATAGGATTGTTTTCCTTAGAAGGAGGGACCTGTTTCCCAAAAAGTGATGGCATTTAGAGACGGACAAGTGTGATTGTTTTGTCGTGCAAACAAGATCCAGAAGGTAAATGAGAAAGAGACCCCACGAGGAAAGCAGAAGAGAACAAAATATCCAATCCAAGGGCAATTGGCAGACGTTATGCTACGCAGAATCGCGCAGTGCCTTAGCAGGGCAGGGAGGGCATAGCATAGTGCGTGGGGAAAGATCTTAAATGGCATTGAACGTTCTATCAACACGAAAAAGCTGCTTTTCCCCCTCAGCGACAATTGCGGGAGTGCATGTGAAAGTTTATCACACTCTTAAATTAAAATCACCCGCTGCACACGGGATTTTCCATTTTCTCTACAATTATTAGTATTATTTATACTACCTCCACCCCATAGGTTGTCTTCTACATTTCATGCTTTTGCAGTTTTTCCAAAACCCAACAAGCTTTGGAAAAGAACCATGACCATCAAATATTTGCAGCATGGATATGAATATGATACTTGCATGTCATTTATTCCTTCACACTATCTTTGTGTTACTTCATTAAACTTGTGAACTATTAATTTTATTTTCATATAAATGAGAAACGGTGTATAAAAAATAAAAATCATCTTTTTTTTTTCTTTACAGTCTTTATTATTAACAGAAGATTTTACTTCTAGGAGGGAAAAAAAAAACATCAAAACATCACCCAGAAGAAAATGTAAAAGTAAAACCGCGAATGATAAATAACATGTTGTTTTCCGTCCTGTGCATGATCCTGGGGTTTTATATAATTCTCAAACATCAGTTACCCAAAAACAAGCATGCAGTATAAGAGAACAATAACTGCACAACACGAGATCACAGTAATCCGTATAATCTAGTTATTTCTACCCAATCAAGTAAATATAGACCCATTTTGTGGCAATACAATATTATGGCAAAAAGGGTATATAGCTAATAATTTTGAAAGTAGTTATATGATTCTTATAATTAGGAAAACAAATTATACCATTTGTTTCTTATGTATAGAATAAGAAGATTGATTTAGCAAAAATGATTATAACTAGGCAATAGTTCTCCAATTATACCTCACATCCCATGCATCCTCCATTTCATACCTCTAAAACAAACCATGGATTAGAATCTAATCCCAAAAGAACGGGACCAACATTGAAACACATCACAAACCAAAGTGAACAAGTGGGCAAGTTCCTCAGATGCCTAATGAAGATTAAAACCACAGCTTCAAGTATTAATAAAGAACTACATGACATATTTAGTAGATGGAGGGATTCTAATTGTAACAATATTAAAAATAAGAAGCAATTCAACCATTTAGGGGGATCAGATCAAAATGAAAAGCCGTTCTCGCATTAGACATTCAAGTAGTTTGTGAAGACTAACAAATGACACAAGTTGAAATACATATAAATGCCAACAATGACAAAAAAAAACTATAATTTGCAAAGGCAAGAGTTTCAAGACAGCAATAAATTTAGTAATTTAACCCAAACTAATTAAAGGCCCTATCAATGCTATTAATAAAACATAAATTTGCCACACTGATAGCTAACTTAAATTCAAGCTAGCACCAGAAATTTTCTTCTAAAAATACAAGATCTAATTTGATGCATGAAGAGATTGCAGTACTAGGAAAAATTAAAAATCAAAAGAACAAAGGAGAAAAAAAAACAAGGAATTTTAGGTCCTGTCAATTTCGCTTTTCAGACACACGTTCAAGAAAGATAGGTTTGCAAAAAGAATGATTAAGGAGAATCCATCAAAGCATGCAATACAAATTCATTAAAGAGTTAAAAATCATCACTCAAAAGGTAATCTGTACTTCCAAACATAAAACTATAAATTATGTTACTCGCTAACCATAACCCACCTGACCATACTTTGCATTTACAACGTTTGTGTTAAATAAAATATTATTAATGACCATCATGACCCACATAATATGCCAGCCTCAACATAGTGAGCAATCTGATTCTAGCATAAATGAAAGATGGGAAGGGAAAAAATCCTAAGCAAATTGGTTAATTTCCACAGAAATCAGGGTATAACATATATCTACTTCTGTTTGATAATATTTATATATGATGAGAAAGCAAGGATGGAAGAGTTATCAATTTCCAACAAGATTGAGTCGTATACTTAGGCAATGTAATTAACCCTTATTTAACATTATTTGAAACTTTACGAATTTAATGCCTTGAAAGAAAGAAGGCCAAACAGAATAAACCTAACCACAATTATGCTGGTTTCATTTATAAAATTTTCATAACACAGCTGCTTTCTATTTTATAAAATTGCAAAAATCTAACATTACTTTAGCTCCAGACAGACAATATCAATAGATAATTCCAAGAGGGGATTCTTTAAATCTAAAACAACCTGCATCACCCTTTAAAGTATGAAAGCAAATATGCAAAGATATGATCCTCAAATCCAAAATGGCCAGATTTAAAGGTTAAAATATTATATAAAAAGACAATTAAAGGCCAGAAATTTCGTGTTTACAGCAAAGATAGAAAGAAGAAAATTTTCCATCTATATTTCTCACACATAAAAAGAGATAAGACAGTACCACCACATTTGGAGTGAGTTACCGAATCATTAACTCATAGTGTTGAATCACATGTTCTGTTAGTACTACTATCATCTAAAGAATATGAGAGACACGTGAATTTCAAACATAACAAGTAGGATTTAAAAGACCCAAAAGTCATCTCTAAAACTAGTTGCACAATGTCATCACGTTTAAAATACCAACCAACAAACAACTAACAAGAAGTTGCACAAATTGTCTTGATGAAACGCACAAGTTTGTTTGAGAAAAGTCAACTTCCAAAAGTTGATATAACGGCAGGAGTTACTAATGAGGAAAGCAAAGGAGTTATTACGGGAAGCAAAAGATAACAACGTCATTATCACAAACGATAAAAATGTTCCCAAAAATAGACAAGGTCAAATATAAATCAAGCGTCATTATCATCACTCATAACTAAAAAACAAGTATTTTGAGGCAAGAATCATTACTAAACTTGTTCGTGTGAGACTTTTAAACAGGACCCGATCAATCCACGGGGCTGGAAGCAATATTACAAACGCCATCTTTGACAATATTTTTTTTATCTAACACTTAATAAAAATGTTACTAAAATTTTTTGATGGCATTCAAAAACTATAACAAAATTAAAAATAAATATTATTAATATGTTTTTGTAATATTCATAAAATGTTACATATAATAACCCATGTTGTTAAAACTTTTTTGTGATATTTTTAGACTTTAGTAACATAAACTATATACAACATTTGATAAAATGTCGTAAAAACATATTACTAACATTTATTCATAATTTGACAATATTTTTTGAATGGAACCAAAGGCTTTTAGGAACATTTTTATTGAGTATTAGACAAAATAATATTGCTTAAAGTCACATGTGGGAGTGAAGACACAAAAACGGAAGACTAAAAATGCAAACTTGTGAGAACGATAAAAGGATCCTTTTAAGACCACTGGGTGTTTGCAAAACATCACTTATATTCTATTCTTTGGTCAGAGTCAAGTATCTACAAAACTAGAAATTCAAAGCCATGTTCGTCAAACTAGAAAATTCAATGCCAGGACAAATGCATAAAGAAAATAAAAGAAAACAAAGAGAGTGTGAAGAGAACAAATCCAAGTAAGACAAGTCCAAAGATTATAGCAATTAATTCAAAGACCCATATAAAGATGAAACTGAGAAGTGAGAAGAACAAGGTGAAGGGGGAAAAACACAAGAATATAGACCTAAACACATAGCAGTCCATGAATGACCAAAACAATTCAAACTTTCTTAAGCACGGTCACAGTCTCACATTGAAAGCACCCACAAACAAAGGGTTTTTAAAGTTACAGCCACATACAAAGGGTTTTTAAAGTTACACCCACATTAACTACAGAAAGCAGTGTAGCAGTTATGCACAAACCAATGGAAAAAAGAGAGTGAGAAGCCTATCCAATAGGCTTATTAGGGTTTTCCACCTTTTTTCTTATGTAACTTCAAAAGCTGCAAATCATGTATTATTTGCAAGCATATATTACTGATAGTATTCATATTCTCAACCAATCAAAGATCACTGGGTCTAGTTAACCTCTTGTAGTTCTGTTTCTACTCAGATTAACGCTAAAGCACAAAAAACGTGAGAGATGAGAGAGAGAGTAATAACACAACGAGCGCAGATATCAACAAACAATGAGTAAAGAACCAGAAAGAGAAAATAAAGAAGCCAAAAAAAAATAAGTGGAAGCAAAGTAAAACAGAAACTGACTACTACTACTACTACTAACCGGAAAGTGTTAGAAGAGAAGAACCACTGCAGAGATCGGTAAGCTGAGTTTCGATCTTGTTGAGGAAGGTGGTGGCTTCGTCAAAAGGCCGCGTCAGATCAGATTTGTATTTCACCAGCATGTCACAGTAGGTTTCCTGAAACATCATACAAAACAAAAATCACACACAAACTCAAAGTAAAATAAATAAATCATTGAGTAAAGTCTCGCATTATTACTTGGCTTGGGTTAATGTGTGTGTATGAATGTGAAAATATGTAATAATATATAAAACGTGCGTGCGTGTGCAGGTATGAGAGAGAAGAAGGAGAAAGGGAAGGAAGAGGGAGGGGACCATGAACTCGTCGAGTTCGGGATCGGCTTCAACGCACGTGGAAACAACAACGTCTCTCTTGCAAACGTCGTTTTCTCGTCGGATTTCCTCTAACAAACACGCGATTTCTGGAGGCGCTCCCACCTGTGTAACCATATTTGTTAAAAACAGTTATGAACAATTGCATCCTAGTAAAATAAAAATAATAATTGTTGTTAAACAGAACAAAGAGATATATAAGGAATGAATAATTTAATTTAATTTCATTACCTTCTGGCAATCGATGTAGGCTTGGAGAAGGCGAGGGTAGTGAGGGTGAGAGGCGATTTTGGCTTTGATGAGAGAGGAGGCGTCGTTTTGGCGCTGAATTTCCGGTGCGATGGTGGCGCCAGGGTAGGGTTCGGTTTCGTTGCCGGCGGTGACGGCGGAGAGAAGCTCGTCGGATCCGAACATCGGAATCCGGGCGGCGGAGGACATTAGGAAGCTGTGGTACTCCGCCGGGAATATGTTCTCCGGCGTCATCAGCGCCCCGTCCGAGTACTCCGTCGTGGACGACACGCCGTACATTTCGTCTTCCATAACGCTGCGTCGTCGTTTAGCTTCTTCGCCTTCTGTGCGTCGTCGCGTCTTTGTAGTGTGGCTGAGGCGGTGTTCTAGAAGAAAAAATTGCAAAGCGAACAACAACGACAACTACAACACATCATGATATTATACTAGTTTTTTATTTTATTTATTTTACGATTATGATTAACGCTAACTAGCTTTTTATTATTCGAAGCTGCGAAGACACGAAAATGATTTTGACAAAAAAAAAAAAAAAAAGTGGAATCGCCACACTTACGTTCACTACTGCAGGTACTAATATCGATGAAAATGAAGATTATCTGATTTTTATAATAAATTAATTGATCTTTCTGTGATAAAATAATAATATAATTAAACTAAATATGGATGGAACTAGAGTTTAGGATTTGGGGCCGGTGAGTAACGGAAAAGAGAGAAAGTGTATTGGGGAGAGTGATTATTTTGGTGAGGAAGCAAGCAACTGCAGCGACAACATGGAGAAGCAGTGACACACAACCAGTGGTGATGTAAAACAAAACGGAAAATTATATTATTATTAAGAGAGGAAAAAGAAATAGTAGTGAAAAAGGGACTGAAGTTCAGCTTCTGAGGTTGATTTTCTTTTTAATTAAACTATTGCCACTTGAAAGGACACGTAACACCTCAAATTCATGTCTTTTTTATATATATATACAAACAGCTTCCCGAGAAATGATGTTCCAGTCTAAGATAAAAAAAGAAATCTTCTGACCTAAAAAATATTTATATTTAAGTCATTTCAAAGAAATGAGTGGATTTTGAACCCTATCTTTTGATTCTGTCTTGCTCCATTAAAACCCCTTTCTTTATATCTAAAAAAACTTTAGAATCTAACTAACTGTTTTTAATCATTTTTAATAGAATTCACATTTCAATTACAATTTTAACATTCACACATTTTGATTTGAGTTCAGTTCCACTTATTATCTATTCATGTTTAACTTTTAAAATTGAAAGAACTTCACTATTAGGAATTGTTTGTGTGTAGGGAAAGAAAATCTAGGTACGTAATAGCTTGGCATTTAATTAAAGGGATAAATTGAAACATCATTTGGGTTGTCTAGGCCAATCGGCGGGGCCAGGTGGTGGTAATCTATGACCTTCCCTGTTGTTATCTGCTCCTATGTCTTGGAAAGGAATTTAAGTGCACTTCAATTATAATTTTGGAGAAAACTTTTTTCTATAATTTTTTTCTATAACTTTTGGAGAAAACTTTTATTAGTCTAGAATAAAAAAAATAGCACCTAAAATAATGTATATATCTAAGTTTTTTTCTATTATTTTTCGTTGTGTAAGTTTATTAATATTAATATTCTCACTAAGTTCAGTGATTAAGTAGTCACTACTCGCTATGGTTTACCATACGTCAACTATGTGTTTCGCGATGTATTTTCAATTTTGTTTCTTTTTCATTCAAGGAGGAGTATTTATTTTCTCTTTTATATGCCAAAAAACTTTAGGACAAAAAGACAAAACAATTTCAGAGTTGACGATCGTTGTGTCGTAAAATTCAATTCCTTTCCATAGTTAATTGGATGTACAAGTTTGTCTAGTCTAAAACCTAATTTTAAATTATTCTTGTGTGTACGTATTTACGTATATAAATAATAATAGAGTACTGTGACTGTTAATTTAAATATTTTCTGACTTAAAAAAAAATCTTTAAAGTCTACAATTTCTGACTAATTTGATAAAAAAAAAAAAAAGTTATACGAAGAACACTATAAATTTTAAACTCATGACAATATGGTTTTGTTACTCATGAAGTACATTATAAAAGTTTTAAACAAGTCAACTAAATATCCAGATATTCAGTTCTTAGTAGTTTTCTAATCCATCCTCGAGAAATTCATAACTTTTTTTAGGAAGTTAAATGGTAATTTCGGTCCTATTTAAATTTTTATTTGCATTGTTTTTGTTTTTCTATTTTTTTCTGTAATTTTAGCCCCTATATTTTAGATAATTTACCATTTTAGTTCTGTCTTTAATTTTGTATACTTTTTTCTTTGTCTAATTAAACTCTAGATTTAATATATTAATTTAAGGAATCATCAAAAAATAACTTCATTGATTAAAATATAAATATAAAATAAAATAAGTGTATGCAAAATTAAATATCATATCAAAATTACAGTTTTTTTAAATATGAGAGTTAAAATTTTTAAAAAAAACTATAAAGATTAAAATCATAAATTAAAAATTAAAGGAAATCAAATTAAAAATCACATCACAGAACTAAAGATCCTAATTATGATGAATATCAAAAAAGAAAAATAAACATCTAACTTTTTTTTCTTTTACTTTCTTCCTTATACCAAACAAAACATTAGACTATTAGAGTGAATTCTCTAATACACTATATGAAATAAATTGTATATTATCTTGGGTTTTATTAAATAGGAAATAAATTGTATATTATCAATGTAATAGAAATGGCCATAAATGTATCCGGCTTCGAAATATATGTATGTTGCAACTTGCAAGTAAGGCTTGATCCCATATTAATTAGGCTAATTGTTTTATTACAATCGTTTTTTTTTTTTACTTTATTTGTTGCAATCTATATATATGATAGAATAATCGCTCAAAATTTGCTCTTTTGAGTAAGCGTACCTTGACCAGAGCACTAATATTCCGCGCATTGCAACTATTGTTGTTGGAATCTTCGACTCCCTTATCTTTCAATTTGTGAATAAGTGAAAGGAACCTTAGTTTTTCGTCATAATAATTCGAGACATAGTGTCCATAAATGGAGACATAGTGTCCATAAATGCAAAAGTATTAATATCAATATCAATCAATATTTAATACATTAAATTAATACTGATGCATGTTTAATAGATTTTGATACGTAGTAAAATATACTATTAATTATTTTATAAAATAATCATATATGGCTCCAACGTAGCTTACATAGAACTCTGATATGTTTTTCTTAAAAAGAAAAACTCTGATACACTTGAGATGTTGTTAAGATAAGGTTTAAGATATGCTTGGTACCAATGATATCTAACTAGCTTTTGGTTAAGTAGATTGTGCAAATATTCTTGTTACAGATAAAAAAACAAAGATATGTCTTGGTACTTGTTGTAGTTTTCTATTGTTATATTTAAAATGTTTTTGTGATATTTAATTTGGATAAAAATTATTATATATATATATATATATATATATCCTAGTTTTCATTATCAATCATACCTCGTCATATTGATTCATTAAATTAGTTTATAATTTATAAGCTTTGAGTTAACTAATTTATTTATCATAAACATATATAATATAATCGGTTCAACCAATAATTCTTTAATTAAATTAGTCTGGGTGATGTACTGCCTTAATTCAATGATAAGCCAGTCTAGTTTAACAATACTGAAAAATATCATGCATATGACTTATATTTCTTTCAATTTAATAAAATACCTATACATTTTATTGAAGAATTTAATTTTCTTTTATATTGTATAAAAAACACACTATAAACCAATTAAAAATCACTACAAATATAACTTTTAAATAATTATTAAAAAATTAATAATATTAATACTATCATATATATATAACAATCTACATTAGATGAACACATAAAATACTTTTACACTATACAGCAACATATTTTAATTAAATTCGTTTATAAAAATGGATTTTATAATATATAAAAATTAAGTTAATTACAGTTTAACGATATATTCCGGTATAATAATAATGCATACTTATGATCATAAATAATATGAATTTTACAATCAAAATGTATGATTTTTTTTATCTTGTTTTCAACATTATGTTAGTTTGAGTAAAATTAAACTTCAATTTTTTAAATAATTTCTTAAGTATAAATTTTGTGGATAAAAGATTTAAAAAAACATAATAGAGAAATCAGACATTATTAAAAATGATTTAGCCAATTTTCTAATAAAAATTAATAATCAATAAGATTGACTTAGTGTTGAGAAAATAAGGAAGAGGAAAGGGAGAGCTTGTGGACTTAAATCCTCTCACTAAAAGAACTAAAAACTAATATTTATTGATAAGAAAAAGTATTTACAGTGAAAATGTAAGAGAAGAAAGAAAAATGTTAGTAGATAAATAAATGATATCACGAGACAAGTAGAAAAAAATAAATTTATAAAAAAAGAAAGTCATAAAGAGAAATATATAATAAATATTAATGAAGAGTTTAATATTTTGGTTTTGTTTATATAAAACTCTCCGTAAAAGCTTATAAGAGAATAAATTAAAGAAATAAAATAAATTTACTTTTTTATAAGTTCAAATCAATACTTATGTGCTTAACTTTTAAAAAAAAAAATCTAATTTAAATTTTTTCAAAAGATGAAGTATACTTTGGTTGAAAAAGAAATGCTAAGGTATATAAGTAAATTTGAATATGTGAAAAACTTTAATTTTCTTATTTTTTATTATCTTCTCATATAAATATTTAGTAAGATTTTTTTCCATATAAAATCGTTAAAATATTTATATTTCATCACCTCATCATGATATGGTGTTACGTGTAGATTGCAAGGGTAGGCTTTTTACAATATGTTATCTGGTGGGCAAAAAACTGAGGTAGGTATACATGGTTTTTGGTCAATATGTTTACATAAGAATTGGATTTTGGAAAGGCTAGTCGAATTTAATCAATTTATGCCCCTTCTCTCTTAGGCATGGATATATTATTTTTTTTCTCTTAATGTAATATTAATACGAAGTAGTTCTTATTAAAAATGATAATTAATTTTTATCAGAATTATAAGTATGTACAAAAAAAATATTTCTCTTCCATCATAATTTATTTTATATTCAATGGTCAATTAGAATTCAAACATTAAACTATTTGATAAAAAAATATAAATTATTATTAATTATGTCAATCGTTGTTCAACCTATACATGAATTATAATAATGTTACAGGCAGTTTACTTCCCCTTTTTTATTAAGATTTTAATCCTACGAAATTTACCATAATGTAATAGGATATACATGACATGGTAGATGTAAGAATTAGAGTATCTCTTTAATGGTAATAACTTTTCTTTTTTTAATAAAAAAAATATGAAACTTGTTCACATATTTGAAGAAAAAAGTTACTCGTCTATATTCTCTCAAGCTAGTAAAGCGTCACCATGATCAGTTATTGGGATTTTCTTTTATTGCATTTAATAATTGGCAACGATAAAAGAGGTTAATCTCCCTTTGATTGCAAAATATTCGAAGGGCGAAGTGTGTTCAAAACACGTACACTTTTTCAAAGTGTGGCCGACATGAATCTGAATGCCAATGGGATCCGACACAAGTTGTTTGAGAAACTCATTAATTAAAAAAAGGCAGAATTACATACGCCAGTTTCCAGCTTTAAAAGCTTCCTTTTACATCATGTTCAAGAAAGAAATATACTATTTTCGTTCCTCAAATTTTGAGTAAAAGACTCTTTTAACTAATTTTTATCATTTAAAAAAGTTAGTTAATTTAATTAATCATATTAAATTTATTAATAATTTATATTATTTTTTTAAAATTATCCTTAAAATTATTGAAATTTATTAATCGTTATATGTTAGTATAATTTTCCAATTCTTATTATAGAAGAAACACGTTTTTTTAATTTATAATATTTATTATAAAGTAATTAAGGATATCTCGATCCTCATAATATTTTTAGTCTCTCAATTTAAAAAATTATTACTTTAATTCCTCACATGATAAGAAATGATTACAAATTATGCCTTCAAACAGGGAAAAAAACAATTAGAAAGATTAAAAATAATACTTTTTAAAATTAAGAAACTAAGAAAAATAAATTTAAATCTAAAGGATAAAAATAAAAATAATCAAAATTTTAAAAAAATTAAAAACTATTTAAGTCAATTTATTAATATATTATCATATCTCAAATACTGATTGTGTCATAAGTCATGCTTAATGCTTGGAAAGTACCAGCGGATGCAACTTATATGTTGTGGGGTAATTGTCCCATCATATTTTTTCATTTGTTAATATATACAAAAAATTACTTCCATAAAAAATTATATATTACACTCATTATATTTTTTTAACCCAAAGTTCAAACAAATATAAGACATTTAATATAAAAATGATATGTTAAAACATAAATCATTTAGTCTAATTTTCATTATTATTACGGTAATAAAAAAAAACACACCACACACTACATAAAGCACAACATTTCATGTAGTATAAAAATAATCCAATAATTATTTAGATAAAAAATTATCTAAATATATCTTTTAGTAAAAGAAAAGATAAATTAAATTGTTTTAATATATTAGATTGTTATGTTTTTTTTAAGATATTAGTATAATAATATATTGGATTAGATAAAGATAATAAAAAAAAAAGAAATAAAAAAAATTGATTAAACAAATCTCAAAAGATACAATTTCAAATTAAGTACAACATTTATATAAGAATAAACAATTTCTTTTCCTATAATCACATAAATAAATAATATCTATTAGCATTAATTGGTTGCTCAAGAATTCAGAAAAAGAAGAAAATAAAAAAATTTGATTGAGACAAAAATAACGGAAAACTCGAATTACTTGCTTTAAGAGGTGAGTAAAACACATACATTTTCAAAACTTTCATGATATAATTCTTTTATGAGATTTTTTCTTTTATGATGTTCTTGATATAATGAAATCATGATTAATAGTGTTTTAGTGTTAGTTATTTTAATGAAGGGTGTTACATCTTACACACTAAATTAATAATTTATCACACATGTTTGATTACAATGTGAATCGCCCTCACTTACACTTTTTTATTCATTTCCCTAAATATAATTAGATTTAGTTCCTAAACTTACTTAGTTATTCACGTTAAGGGAATCATGGTGGTCTCACTCATGGACATGTATGCATTGGTAGCATTGTAGCCTTTGTGGAGTCGCATTTTTGCGAAATTGCAGTAAGACTTATAAAACAAATAGTCTTTTACTCTTTTCAAATTTTTAATATAAATTATTGATGAGGCTTAACATAGTGTAGAGGTTTTATTTGTAAGCAATAGGGAGATTAGCTTTATTCTATTCTCTTTTTTTACCTTAATTAGTTTCTTTTTGTAATGTGCTAAAAGTGAAGAAACTTTTAAAAAGGGATTCTACAACACCATTAGAGTCATATGCAAAAAAAATATTCTTATAAATTTTTAAAAAGGAATTCCACAACACCATTTTGCATTTGATAAGAAAAAGTTGATTTGTATGGTTAAGTTTTATCCATTAGAATTTTCTTGTGTAGAACTTATGAGACTTGAAAGTCAACTTGAAACTTTTATCAAAGATATTTAATTTAATGATCAGTTTTTAAAGTTAAAAGAAATTGTTGTTCTTTCTCAAATGTTGATAAAAACTAAAAAGAATAATGTATCCAAATGATATACTTGCTTGTAAAGTTAGTCTTGATTTTGCCTATAGCAACTCTAATAGTTAAAACATGTTTCTCTACAACATATTTTATAAAGAATAAAATATGAAATCAAGTGGGATACAAATAATTGAATAATTGTTTGGTTATATACATAGAGAAAGATATTTTTTATAGTATTGACAATAAAAAAATCATAAAATATTTTCAAAGTATGAAAATGGATTGAGGACAATTATAATTTATAAAAATTTAAGTATTTTATATTTATTTTATCATGATATTATATATTTTATAATAATTTGTGATATTTTATTTTATAAAAATATTAGAAATTATTTATTACCCTATCATGAAAAAATTCTGGATCTAACATTGTTGAAAAACCTCTTTGATTTTTAATGCTTAAGGCTAAGAGACTAGGTAACTTTGGATGTTGAATTGTATCTTGAAAGTTGACCATGCCATTGATCACACTTGGAAAGCATTTTTGCTCTTTAACGTGGGAGGGCGAAGGGTATGTATCCTTATATGTTGGATTAGAATCGGTCATCCTTTAACCTTGTGCGCATGATGTGAGTTACTCCCTAATCCCAATTGCATCATTCACTATCCCGGAAACCCGGAAGCCAAGCTCCATTCATAATACTAAGGACAGATTATACAGGCTTATGTAGATAAGTTATTTTTCCGATGAAATTTTAGTTAATTTTTAATTTTTTTATTTGTTTAAAAATATTTTGAAACATTATTTTAAGTAGTATTTTTTAAAACATTAATGTTTAATTTTTTAGTTTTTTTTATATTTTCTTTCACTTTTATTTTTGATATATTTATTTATTTTATTTTTTAAAATAGATTATGATATTATTTTTGTTATTTTATACTTTTCAACTATTTTAATAATTAATTTTATCAAATACTTTTAATTTAATAAGTTAACCGTTCAACTATCTACTTTTAACTACTAGTTAATTTTTTAACTTTTATTTAATTTTTCAATTAATTTTATCAAACATACCCATCATATTCATATCTTATCCTAACAAATGAAACTTATATAATTTTTTGTAAAATTATCCTTAAATTATTAGTACCGGTTATCTCACTAATTTTACAATTAATAATAATACAACAAATTTCAGTAGTTTTAAAATTACTTTCATTCTCTTTCCCTCTTATAAAACAACTCAGGTTAAGTCCATCTTCTTTCGCCACGTTACTTTTTAAATTTTCACAATTTCACTTCTAATTTGGTTCAAGTTGTCAATGCATGTCGATCTTCCTGTTGTCTTTGCCTTGGCCATCTGTTGCTTATTGGGGGTAACCAAAGCCACTGCTGCAGCTAGCATGTGTTTGTTTCTTTTTCAGTTTTCAAATGTGATTGATTGATTGCTCACTTCTGCCATATCACTTCTTTTCTCTTATGGGCCACGTTAATTCAATGCTACGTTAAGTCAACTCACTCAGATCCATCTCATATAAATGGGTTGGGTTTACTTAGTTTTGGGCACTTTTAAGCCTACTATTATTAAGTACTAAAGTCAGAAGAATAAAAGAAGTTGAATAATGTATAGCTTTATTCTCCCAATTAACTTTTTTTTTTTCAGTTTGATATCTTAAGTTTACAAAATATAATTTTGGTTCCTTAATT
Organism: Glycine max; assembly: GCF_000004515.6. Taxonomy (NCBI): domain Eukaryota; kingdom Viridiplantae; phylum Streptophyta; class Magnoliopsida; order Fabales; family Fabaceae; genus Glycine; species Glycine max. The sequence goes on from NC_038244.2 coordinate 38,659,326, forward strand.
TTTTTTTTGTTAAAATAAGTTGATTCTTATATTAATTTACCATACCAATTTAATTAAATTAACTATACATGACAAAAGAATACGATTATTTTTTATTTTTCATTTGTGGAGCTTTTCAAACTTAGTTTGAAAAATGAATTCATTTTAATAACATGTTTAGTGTATGCTTGAGTATCCGTTACAAACAAATGTTGATGATAGAATAAAGTGTGCAAAAACATCTTCATCATTCATTTTGTGTTCAGTTTGCAGTAAACCAATGAATTTGATCTCAAAATTCGTGCATAATAAATTGAACTAAAATACATTTATACATGAAAATTTGGGTACTTTTAAGCCTACTATTATCAAGTACTAAAGTCAGAAGAATAAAAGAAGTTGAATAATGTATAGTTTTATTATTCCAGTTAACTTTTTTTTTCTTTTTCTGTTTGATATGTCAAGTTTACAAAAAATAATTTTGGTTCCTTAATTTTTTTTTGTTAAAATAAGTTGATTCTTTTATTAATTTATATTACCAATTTAATTGAATTAACTATACATGACAAAAGAATACGATTATTTTCGATTTTTCATTTGTGGAGCTTCAAACTCAATTTGAAAAATAAATTCATTATGGTAACATGTTTAGTGTATGTTTGAGTATCTCTTACAAACAAATGTTGATGGTAGAATAAAGTGTGCAAAAACATCTTCATCCTTCATTTTGTGTTCAGTTTGCAGTAAACCAATGAATTTGATCTCAAAATTCGTGCATAATAAATTGAACTAAAATACATTTATACATGAAAATGTCTCAAAACTCACTTTTATAAAAGACTTTAATTATTTTTATAAACTCAGTTTGCAACCAAACATAAGTTTGCAATTAATTTAAGCATGCACTATCACATCTAATAAACGTTTGCCATATCAATCAAAATTAAGATTTTCAATGTAAAAAATTGTCAAAAAGATCATTTGATCTAATATAAATACACAATTTTTTTAAAATTTAGAGCTTAAATAATTCTTTAGTACTTGTAAAATATGGTGTTTTATTTTGATACCTAAGCTTTATTTTATCAGAGAATCACATTATCAACCCAGGTCACTTAAAATTTGTTGTCTTGACAGCTAAGTTATTTTTATTATAAATATATTTTTCAAAAATAAAAATTTGTCAAGTATAGAAAAAAAAATAAAGATTAGGTATCAAAATCAAAACACTCATACTCTGTGGCTACGAAAAAGTTATTTAAGCATGAAATAATAATAAAAATTAATTATTGTTGTTAGTGCATCACATAAATTATTCATTATTTAAATAAATAAATAAATAGTATAAATAAAAAAAGTGACTGTCGTGGAAGCCTCACATGATGTTTTGTGTAGATTATGAATACAAAATATGTAAAGTAATAAAAGAGAAATATGGTGAACAAATATGATATTTAGATAAATAGAAATAAGAAACGAATGAATTTTTTTAAGCTTATTTAAATAAATAGAAAATTTATAAATAAATAAATCATATGAGAAGTGTTTTTATATGATTTAAGTTTTTAATTATATTTTTTTCTTAATATAAATTTATTTATATTTATTTTTTAGTGTTTATTATTTTATATTATAAAAATATTTGATTTATACAAAATGAAAGAGTGAATGGCTTTGTCAATGCTATCGTAGAGCTTTTGGACTTGAGCGATCCAATTTGGAGATAAGTTATTAGGTTTCTTGATGCAGAGTGAATGGCTTCACATTTGGACTAAAATGACGACTGTTTTTGAGGAAGAGGCATCGCGAAAGAGGATGCTAGAGTTGATGACGTGGCAATTGAGGGTGATGAGGTTGCTTTGGGTTTTGAACTCACCGAGTTATGGGTAAAATAACTAAAATTTAAACTCATCAATATTTACTATTAATTATTTTAAAGTAAAAAAATCACATATATTATTTATAAGATCTTACATATCATTTTTTCTTTAAAGCAAAAAAAAAAAATAAAAAACTCTTAATTTTTATTTTTGACCTTATTTTCTTCAACGCTAGTGTTGTTTGAGCGGAGAAATCACCTTCAAGTTTCTCATCATGTTCGAGAGTTCTAAGTCCACGAGGGTACACTATTTGGGGTGTAGTAATTTTTGGTAATTTTTACTCGTGAGTAATCATTTGATACATAATATACTCTTCATTCAAGCAATTTCTTGTAGTTTTGAACAGTGAGAAAATTAATCACCACAAAACTTAATAAAATGACAATAAAATTAATGACACATTATTATCTAATTGTGGTATTTGACAATCAACTAAAAACATCATAAATTAAGACTAATCCAAATTTTGATTAGGGATTAAAAGTGAAAAGTTTAGAGACCAAAATCATAATTAGCCCATAATAATATCAATTCATTGTGCCTTCTAAAAAAAATATCAGTTCGTTGTAAGACATTCTATGATTCTAACATGTTTCTTTAAACAAGTCAATATTTTATTAGGCACACTCATTATTAATATACTAATATGCTTAAATAACAATATACCATGTATTTTTCATAGCCCGCTTAAATCTGAAGTTTGGCACAGTGCAATAATTTTCCCTTTCTTTCCTTACCGTCACCTCAAAATTTGCCAACTAATAATAGTCGCATCCTCGTTATCCATTAGTAGCCAGTATATTTTATTTGGAAAAATGATATATACATATAAAAGAACCTATAACAAAATAATAAATGGATGGTAAAGAAATTCTCAACTCTAAACTATAGTTATTGATTAACCTTTCATTTACTTGTTTGTTGTTTGGTAAGGGTTTATAAGGACTTAATTTATTGTTTATGTTTAATTTATTAGAATTATTGGTTTTTGTTTGATAATAAATCATTTTTAATACCATGCATCCCAAACAACAAAACCTGTAAGAAACAATGCTACACAGATTATGTGTGCTTATGAAATGAAGCATACGTACCTATAATGAGAGTCCAATCAATATCAGATCTTCAGCTTTTCTTGTATATAGTTAAGTCTATGCCCCAAGCAAAGACTGCCTCAAGAATTTAAAAACGTGCTTTCCAAAACTTTAGGTGTGGTAATTAAGCTGGAGGTATTATTATATGACAATTTGAGAAAGCAGAATTGAGCAAATTCCTATTTACTAGGGACACAGGAATGAGAGTTTTTGGTGAAATATGCTTGTGAAAAATATGGGACTTGGCTCCTTTATATAGTCGATTGCTTGAACATGAATTGAAATGGAAAGTTAAACTAAACCATCTAAACTATTCTTTCACCTAACAAAAAAAAAACCTAATCAATTAACTCTGGGTTTGAAAAGGCTTCTGGGTGCGGTGGAATATAGCTTTACTTTAGACATAAAACGCTAAAAAGCCGGGGATCCCATTTAAATAAGTTATCATATGGCTATTGGGGAATCCAAATCAATATGTGATGAATATATCTCACTTGTCCTCCACATACAACTTTTTTCTTGGGCTTGGAAGATATATCATGGTTTCCATTCCAGTTTTAAGGTTTTTATACAGTTGACTAATCTTTTCTTTTAACACATTCTGTAGTACTTCGTCTTTCTCACTTCTATCTGCTCAAGGAAGACAAATAATAAAAACGGAGTTATTTAAATAACAGGTTTGTTACTCTAAGAAAAAACAAAAAATTAAAAATAAAATAATTTTTTGAATTATTTAAAAAATGATTTTTTTTCTTCATATTTTGTCACCGCGTTGGTTCATCAGTTCATGTATGTGTTTACTCTCTTTTTAAATTTTTCTTACAAATTGTTCTTCTTTCCACTGTACTGATTCATACTTGTGACGATTTGGGTCCCAGAAGTTGCATTGATCATTTGGCCTCCATGATTCAACCATTTCTAAAAAAAGTCCTTTCTGTTATCTTATTCTCCCTATTGTAACATGAGAAGTGGCAACAACATCATAAGGACTGTGAATGTCACCGTCACAGTCATTGCCACCGCTGAATCTAGAGTACAACTGATCGTCACACCCTACTACTTTGGTTTCGTGTGGAAGAGTTTCTAGATCTGAAATCAGATCAAGGAAGTTCTAAGACACTTGAAGAGGTTCAACACTGATCTCCCCCTTATGTTGAGCTCTCGATTCTCTTGTGTTTCCACTCCTAACACTCAGTTGAAGATAGCAGTAGATAAGTATGTGTTGTACCAAAAGGCTAACTGCTACAAGGGTAAGGAGTTGTTGATTGAAGAAGATGAAGAGGCTCCACCAACCAAATATGTCAAGGTTCACCCTAGCAAACTCTCTAAGCATGAACCTGAAGTTATCAAGAGGAAGAAAAAGCATACAAATATGGATTTGTATGCTATAATACGCTTTTACAGACTGAAAGCTCACTATCCAGGTTTGGAACCAGATGAGAAGCCCCCTGTAGATGGAATTGATCATCAGATTGGGTTGTTATCAGACTCTGAATCATACTTGCTTCACTCAAGAGACTCCTTTCAACATGGTCTACTCATGGATCAGGGAGTTTTATGCTGTTTGCCCGGAACTTGTCTTTTGTTTTGTATCTTCCCTACTCCAGATTCATCTTCACTCATCACGTTGAACCCATCATTGAAGATGTTTATTCTGATGTTGAACCTTAAGCTGATCTTGATGTGTTTGCACTTGAAGCATATGATCCTCCACCTTCCAGGGAGTACGTTAGCGGGATTGAGGCTGAGTTACTCAGAACAAGGAAAGAACTTGCTCAAGCTCTGGAAGACAGACGATATGCTGAGAAGCAAGCTGTGAAATGACAACTGATTGGTGACTTATTTCAAAAGGCCACTAGTTGGAAACCTCCCAAAACTCCCTCACCACCAAGAACTCCTGCAACATTCGCTCAAGGGGGAGGAAAAGTAAAAGCTGAAGAGAGATCATCATCATTTGAGGGGAAGCTAAAGTCCGAAGAAAACATCAACTTAGTGGGAGCTTTAACTGCTTAAATCTCTTTTGTCTACTCTGTTTTTCATTTTATTCCATGTACTTAAAACACATATCCTTGATGTGAAAATTTCTTATGAATAAAATGAGATGTTTTTACAAGTTTTAACATCCTTTATTTCAAAGTCTTGTGATGCCTTGTGTTATATTTGTTATATTTTCTACTGCATCTAATAAAACTGACTTGTTCTAATTCGATATATCTTATAAATTTACCATCAATTTTTAAATTTTTATTTGTTTGGCATAAAAAAGGGAAAGATTGTTAAGTCAAAGACATTTGTGTCTTAAGATGAATTAGAACCTTAATTATTTTGATTAGATGCAAATAAATATAAACATTAAAAGTTGCATCTTGTGTGATATCATATTATGTATCATAGTCTTGTGTATGAAGTTTCATACAAAAGTAGGTTTAATTCATGACCTGGTACAATCTTAAAGATAATATTTAAGATTTCATTTAATACTGTGTTTGAGATTATTTTGCAAGAACCGTCTCATAAAAAATTCTCCTAGGATCTATAGAATCTCATGAAGAATAAATGAAGTTCAAGCTCTCTGGAGTAGCCAAACAACATCAAAAGGCATACTCTGCTATGATAGACATGCTCTGATTCAAACACCATCAAAAGTGATTTTCTAGCATGTAGAAAGACGTGTATTGAATGCAAACATTAAATGTTCTAACAACCACAAGCTTTAGGCACAAGCTCAAGTAAAAATTTCTATCAGTTTAGAGATAATCGACACTTGAAGATGAAGACCTATATATACTAGAAACTTTGAAGAATTGAGACATGAACCTGCGCTCTGACATTCAAAATCTTTATGTAAAAGGATTTATGTATATTTCCTGTAAAGTTATTCTCAAAACACCTTGAACATTTTGAGAGAAATGACTACATACATGCTTAGTTTCTATATCCGTATGTTAGACGATTAAGAACTAGTTAGTGAACAAACCAAGAACAAATATTTTGATTTGTATTAGAGTCAACAATAGTTTGAAAAGACAAAGAATACTGGGTGTTGAAGCTTGGTAATAAGCTTTGTTTGTAGAGTCAAGACTGATAGTGATTAGTACCTATAACTTTGAGAAGTTAGTGAAACTTAGTTGTTTACCAATTATGTCAGTGGTTGAGATAAACTGGTATAATTCTTTATATCTTATATTTCTTCTATATCTTATGTGTTTTAAATTGACCTAGGATTTGGATTTGATTTTGTTTGAAAACTTAATCTATTTTGCAAAATGTGTTTCTATCGTCTAAGTCTTTGATTGTAAAAACCTGTTATCTGTTTTTCAAAATTATTTTCTAAAAGATAATTTTGTTTTCGTCAGTGAGCCATCAATAATTTTGATTTACATTGGACTTTTACCACACTATAATAGCGAAACTATTATTTAATTAAAATAAAATACATAATAACTTTTTTATTAAAAATAAATGCAATTTATATTAATCTCTTTAAAAAGTTGATTATACGAGTCTTTAAAAAGTATATAAAAATAGTCTAATTTAAACATTTAGTAAACAGGGTTTAATATCCTAAATTATTTTGTTTAGTTTATGTTAAATTATTAATGATTGTGAGAGTCGCCTGATTTGTACACGACTAGCTCCATGCATGCAGAAGGAACAAAAGGAAGCACACAATGATCCACGTGATTGGCCAATTAATTGTAGATGAGTCAGCTTCCATCTACATCGATCATTCATTCTATTACTATATCAATGAGTTAGCTGAATTGGTTTAACAAAATATATATGTATTATCATATTTAATTCGTACGAAAAAATAAAACATCATTCTATTACTTAGTTGGAGCCACATGCATGCAATTAGTAAGTAGCTTCTGCTAGTACATTGCATGTGTATATATGAAGGAGTCATGCATGCGGCAATCCCTACATCTTTATTAAACTTTAAAAATGAAGAATTGATGAAGACCTGCATATATATTCTAATAATTAACTACTATCATTTCAGCTTTACACCTTATATTTTAAGTAGCTGATTGCAAATGATCAGTAATATTCATGTTCTTGTATTTCATTGTTTCTTCATTGTTTCTTTATTTTTTTAGTGTTTTAATCAATTTTTCTCAACTTCTACACTCTTTAGAATAAATTAAATAATGATAAGGCAACTTTCAAATTAACTTTAACTCTTTTAAAAATTAAAGGAAAATATATTAACAATTATGAATGTTAATATATATATATATATATATATATATATATATATATATATATATATATATATATTGTTATTTATTTTTTAAAAGAGTATTTAATAAATACAACTCCAATTTGACAATGATGTTATTTTCTTGACATTTTTTTAAAATAGTATATAAAAATACACGAGCTTCGCCCACATCGCACAGACGCACTCTCTCTTCTTAAGATAAAGATTATTTAAAATCACAGGACAAGATCGATCAATTAATTGACAAAAGATATTAAATTCTTACACTTACACCAAGTTAAAACTTTGAATATAATATATATGAAATTAACTAATCTAAGTGTTGAAATGAAAATTCTTGTAAAATAGATTCAATTACAAACTTACATTTTTTTTTAAAAAATCTGTCATTTGATTGCACTATTTATTATAATAAATATTATGGTATTTAAAATATAAATAAATGTCTATTGTTAGATAACATGGGTACCAACTAATTATTGTCGAATATATATGAAATTTAATATACATATAATTTAAAAGATAATATCAAATAATTCCACTATTAGATTAATTAATTTCATATTTTAAATTCATGTAAAAAAATTCATATTTTAAGTAAAAGTATTAGATATAAATATAAAAGTATAACATCCAATATCAATTCTCCTATCTCATGTCATGTATATTTTTCTTTTGTATAGAACGAAAGTATTTTTTATATATTAGAAATGATCATTCTTGACATAGATATAATTATTATCAACGATAAAATTATGTTTTTGAATATTTAATGTAACTGTATACTTAAAATTTGAATATAAAATTACTAATTATATTAGAATAATTTTATACTAAAGAGAAATTCACTTATTCTTGAGAATAACTTTTTGAGTTATTTTTTTTTTATCTTTATAATTTATTTTCTTAAAATTTGATCGTTAAAATTAGTTACTGATGAAAATGAATTAAGTGAATTCCTTCTCTTTTATGTTAATTAATCTATAACTATTATTTAATATATACACGGGACACGGGACTTAGCAATTAAATAACGCGCGGGAGGCACACTCTCAGTTTCCATTCTCCACTCTCTTTATGTTGTCCGAGAATCTGGACATGACTTAAAAAAGAGACAGAATGATTTAGCATTTTAAATAAAGTACACGTGTTTATAAGAACACCCCATTTAGTGGTCAAATAACTCTCGTTATCATAAACTTTTTTATCATCATCCTTCTAATTAATAGTAATTAGAAAGGTATGAAAAGTTAGAATAGTCGGCAAAGTGGTTTCACATACCGAAACCTGAAATATCGCATTCCTACACTAAACAAAGTTATCATGCATCTTGAATACTGCAAAAGTCAAACCCAAAACTATATAGGCTGCTTTTCGCAATTGGGGTCCAAATCTCTTTTATTAGCTGCTGTAGAAAATTTTGTTCCATTAGAGACTAATTTACTATCATAATTCACGATCGAAAAGAACTGAGAAAGAGTTGGTGTTAAGTTTAATATTTCATTGTACCTTATCATGATATAGGTAATAAAGAAGCATAATTGGTCTATCAGCTTGATATGTTATGCTGTGGTTGGCCAACCATAGATATTTATGTTAATTCAACCCACTATTAATGGAATGAGAATGCTTAAGTCAATAATTATGTTTGATAATCCTATCTTCAAAACTTTATGCAAATTCTAAACTAAGTGCATGACTTTTTGAAAATGATTGTTTAGAGATGTAGATTTTTGCATCACCCACTTTATGTTATTTAAATTCGATTTGTATAGAATTTTGTCTAACTAAAGCACAACTAGGGAAGACGCATGCTGGTTTAGTACTTTTGTCTTTATCCTCTTTACGTTTATGGAAGTTGACCTTGAAACCCTTGGATATGTTATGTAGTTTGAGGTGACTGCTTGGGTCATTACAATACATATGATATTTAGCAATAATTTTTGTTTAATATTTAATAAAAATATTATTAAAACCCTTTTGACAATATTTAAAAAATGTTATTAAATTATGAAAAAATGTTACTAATATGTTTTTTTGATATATATTTATCAAATATTATGTATAATTTATATTACTAAAACCTTTGTAATATTTTTAGACTTTAACAATATGAGCTATACATAATATTTAATAAAATATTATAATAATATATTAATAATATTCATTTATAATTTAATGATATTTTTAAAATATTTTTAAAGACTTTTAGTAATATTTTTATCAAGCATTAAGTAAAAAATATTATTAAAAATCACATTTGTATGTGTATAGTAATAAGGATGACTATTTAATTTCCTTTTCAAACACAGTGAAATGGAAAAAGATTTTAGGGTTAATTAAAAATAAATATCTGAATGGAACAACCTGTATGCAAATAATGAGAATCAAACTGCGATCGAGGTCGTGGTCAAAAGGTAGTTGGTCCTTTATATAAAATATAGGGGAAAAAGGGTTAGTTGTTATTCTTTTAAACCAATTATGGCTTTGCTTTATAAACATTAGCTGATACTCAAACGCATGTGATTGAGCAAAAAGAAAGAGATACTTTCCAAGTACGAATAGAGATGTAAATGAAGAATAGAGAATATGTACACGAGGGAAGAAAGTACATCAATTAAATTGAATATCAGTAGTTAAGTTCGTAATCGTGTTAATTGTTATTACGGTAAATAACAATGTGTAATTCGTTAATAAATCGTCCTTCGTTAATAAATCGTCCTTGAAATATGAAAATACAAAATTTAGTCTCAAAAAATAGAAAAAATGTGATAAATATATCCGGTCATTAATTTTCGTCCGTCACTGTTAACTTTCGTCCGTCGACAATTATAATTTGAAAAAATTTGTAATGATTGATACATTGTTATAATGTTTATTTTGGTAAACTGGTATAATGTTTATTTTAGATAATTTTTAGTGTAACAGACAACGTATGATTAATAATCAATATTATCGTTATTATTATGTTTATTTTAAATTATGTTTGCTAATATATTTTTTTAAGTGATTATTGTAATGTTATGTTTGTAATGCTAAAAAATGACGAAAATTTATCCTAAAATTATATTTTACTCTTAAATGAAACAAAATTTCGGGTCTAACAAATTAGTCCAATAGAAACATACATATATTTAGGTTCAATAAAAAAATATTATCATTTTTATCCAATAATGGTAACTTATTGATATTTTGGTCCAATGAAATGTAGTGACATTTAGATTCAAAACAAATTACCGACATTTTTCTCCAATTAAAAATATTGACATTTTTCGTCCAACAAAAAATTATTGACATTTACGTCCAAAAATGATATCTTATTAACATTTTCATTCAAGCTAGTCAACATTCAAGTTAGCAATCATTTTAATGACAAATTCGTCTCTTTGTGTCACATATGTTATTTTATTAACGGTGACGGACGAAAATTAACGACTGAATATATTTGTTGCACTTTTTAGAATTTTAGAAACTAAATTTTATATTTTCATGTTTTAGAAATGCATTTGTCAATAAATTACACATTCAACAATAAAAGTAACTATTTTCCCTCGTTATTATTATCTAGTTTTCTTTGTTACGAATTCTTCATTCTTGTGTATTACTCTATATTTGTGTCCTAGATGGATAATTTTTTTTTATAAGCTAAATATGTTAGAAGAGTATAAAGGTCATTTTAATCCATATGCATACGAGTATGATAATTAAACAAAAACCAGTAACAATGTTAGCACCATACACGAGCCCGAGTCTATCAGCATCATACACGAGCCCGAGACCAAGCCCGAGACCCTCAGACCCTGAAGAGAAGCTATCAAGCCTTACTACTTACGTGACTACGTAAGCACGCGAAGAGGATAACCAGCAGATTCGCGCACGTGCAATTTGTAGATACCGTTAGCCTTTTTGTTATGAAGATAGTTATAACGGTTATAACCGTTAATGAGCTTGTAATGAACTCGTGTATAAAAGAATTACTCGAATGAGAATAAGGCATGCAGAAAGTTAACCCTAATATCCTTAGGAGGAAGCCTTGTCCTCGAAATAAAGGCACTCTCTCTCTCTCTCTCTCTCTCTCGACCCTCGCCCTCTTCCTTACTCACTCTTTCATTTCCCTCACCCTTAACCCGCGTCCATAACACTAGTCCGACCTGCCCCTGCCATTGCCATGGCTGACCACACGACCAGGAAAACCACCACTGATAGACTAGAAGACGCGGTTGCTCGCCTGACCCACAACCAAGCTTCCCTCAATGAAAAATACACAGAGTTATCAGGCAAAGTTGATTCAATCCTCGACCATCTGCGCCTCCATGACACGAACACCACCCACTCTAGTCCCCGAACTTCCTTCTCCCAACGAAACCACATCAAGCTAGATATTTCGAGGTTTGACGGCCGTGACTCGATGGGTTGGATTTTCAAAATCACCCAGCTGTTTGACTACCAGAACACGCCGGAGGAGGAGAGGATTACGGTAGCCTCCTTTTACCTTGATGGCGCAGCCCTAAGCTGGTATCAATGGATGTTCCGCAATGGATTCATCACATCGTGGCCAGGGTTCTTGCAGGCTCTCGAATCCAGGTTTGCACCATCTTTCTACGAAGACCCAAAAGGAGCTCTCTTCAAGTTGTCTCAATGAGGTACGGTTAACGATTATCTAACTGAATTCGAAAGATTAGCTAATCGGGTAATTGGGTTACCTCCACCGTTCATGTTAAGTTGTTTTATCTCTGGGCTGTCACCCGAGATATGTCGGGAAGTGCTAGCTCTTCAGCCAATCTCCCTCCCTCAGGCAACCGCACTAGCCAAGCTACAGGAGGACAAGTTAAGGGATCGACGACGTTTTCCCCCTCGACTTAGTGACCTTCCTTCTACGACAACCAACAACCCCAACTCCAAAAAACAACCACAGTTTGTTCAGAGAACCCCAGAAGAAATAGCTTTTCGCAGAGAAAAAGGGCTTTGTTATAACTGAGACGAGAAATGGAGCTCGAACCATCGTTGCAATGGCAGGATTCTCATGCTCATCGCAGAAAACCCCACGCCGGAAATAGACGAACTCAGCCAGGAAATATCCACGTCTCCGGCAGCAGCAACTAACGAAGTATCGGAATTAACTCCGGAAGATCCATACCCTCATATCAGCCTACACGCTTTATCAGGGTTACCCTCGTCGGAAACCTTCTGCCTCTACGGCGAGCTCAACCACGCGCACCTCACCATCCTCATCGATAGTGGCAGTATGCACAACTTTCTCCAGCCACGCATAGCTCAATTCCTCCATCTTCCGGTGAAGTCCACCCAGCCTCTACGAGTACTTGTCAGGAATGGCTCCATCCTCAACTGTGATCAGCTGTGCCCCGATACATCATTATCACTTCAGGGACACCATTTTAGTGTCTCGTTCCACTTGCTTCCGATAAGTGGGGCTGACGCTGTTCTGGGTATCGAATGGCTTAAGCAATTTGGTCCAGTAGTCACTGACTACACCTCCCTAGTTATGAAGTTCCACCATTTGGGCCAGGCAATCGAAATCCACGCAGATGTTACGAATGGGCCAGAACCCGTTTCCACAGCCCAGGTAAAGCGTTTCATTCAAACCGGGTCAACATCCACCCTGTTTCACTTAAGTATTTTACCCACGGCCCAACCCGGCCCAACATCACATCGTCTTCCCCAGAGTCATCTTCCCCACCTAGTCTCCGCCATCGAAACCTTACTGTACCAGTATCAGCAGCTATTCCAGACACCAACCACCCTCTCTCCCCCACAAGCTGTCACCCACCACATAAACCTCCTTCCCTCATCTTCCCCGATCAACGTACGTCCATACCAATATCCACATTTTCAGAAAACAAAAATAGAAAAGCAAATCTCTAACCTCTTATCCGCTAGCCTGATACGCCCAAGTACCAGCCCTTACTCATCACCGGTCCTCTTAGTCAAAAAGAAAGATGGCACCTGGCGTATGTGTGTGGACTGTCGCGCGCTTAACGCCGTGACCATACGCGACCGTTTTCCGATACCCACCATTGACGTGTTGTTAGATGAACTGGGTCAATCAACATGGTTCTCCAAGCTCGATCTTCGACAGGGATTCCATCAGATACTCATGCACGAGCCTGATATTGAGAAAACAACGTTTAGAACGCATCATGGACACTATGAATATCGTGTCATGGCCTTCGGGTTAAGCAATGCACCTTCCACTTTCCAGGCTGCCATGAACAACTTACTGACACCATTCTTGCGCTGCTTTGCCACAGTATTTTTCGACGATATCCTTGTTTATAGTAAGTCTTTATCATCTCACATTCACCATCTCGAGGCAGTCTTCAAAGCATTACTACATGGGCAATTCTATCTCAAACGTGCTAAGTGTGTTTTCGCGCAAGATCAAGTGGAGTATCTAGGGCATGTCGTCTCTGGCAGAGGGGTCGAACCGGAACCATCCAAGATTCAGGCTATGACCCAGTGGCCAGTACCATCGTCAGCCAAGGACTCAGGGGTCTTTTAGGCCTCACGGGATTTTATCGCAACTTTATAAGAAACTATGCCTTTCTAGCCAAACCTCTTGCAACACTCTTGTGCAAGGATGCGTTCGAATGGAATGAAGATTCACAAGCTGCTTTCGATAACCTGAAGTTAACAATGACTCGTGCACCAGTTCTCGCTCTCCCTAACTTCTCAGAGTTGTTTGTGGTCGAAATAGACGCATCACAAACTGCCATGGGAGTCGTGCTGACACAGAAGGATCACCCAGTAGCGTTCTTCAGCAAAGTTTTCGGACCTTGAATGATACACGCCTCAACATACATCAGGGAGCTCCATACTATCGTAACCGCAGTTCGCAAATGGCGGCAATATCTTCTAGGAAGATAATTTACTATCCTAACGGATCATAAAAGCATTCAAGAACTCATGACCCAGGTAATCCAAACCCATGAACAACATTACTATCTTTTGAAGCTACTGGGATTCGACTACACGATTCGCTACAAAGCAGGCGCGTCCAATATCGTTGCAGATGCATTATCGCGATCTCCTTCCTCACCAAGTCAACTACTATTACTTTTAGTACCTCACCTGGAATTCCTGGAGGATCTCTAGCGAACGTTACACGATGACCCTCAGTTCCAAGAACTATTATCCCAGGTGACGACCAATCCTTCAGCTCACATTGACTATCACATCCACAATGAGCTCATATTCTTCCAGGGACGCATCTAGTTACCTCAAACTAATCCTTACATCCCCACCATCCTGCTCGAGTATCACGCAACACCGTTAGGGGGCCACATGGGCGTCGCAAAGACCTCACATCGACTTCAGTCCAGTTTCTTCTGGCACGGCCTCAAGGAGGATGTTAAGCGCTTTGTCCGGGAATGTAAGGTTTGTCAACAAACCAAGTCAAGCACTCGCCGACCGGCTGGACTACTGCAACCTCTCCCAATTCCGACAAGAGTATGGGAGGATATATCCATGGACTTCATCACGCACCTACCGGCTTCTCACGGATTCACAGTCATCTTCGTCGTCGTGGATCGTTATTCAAAAGGCATTCACTTAGGCGCATTACCTACGCAATTCTCAGCCTTCAAGGTCGCGACTCTCTTCCTGGACCTCGTATGCAAGCATCACGGTTTCCCTCGAAGCATTGTGTCCGACAGGGACCCTATATTTCTCAGTTCATTTTGGCGCGAGCTCTTTTGTCTACATGGCACCCTCCTCCGCATGAGTACGGCCTACCACCCCCAGACTGACGGCCAAACGGAGGTAATGAATAGAATCCTCGAGCAATATCTGCGCTCTTTTGTCCATTCCCAGCCTGCAAACTGGTTCAGATACCTAGCTCTCGTAGAATGGTCCTACAACACGTCCATTCACACAAGCTTAGGTTTTACCCCCTTCGAAGTCATATACGGCAAAACCCCACCGACGTTACCCCACTACATTCCGGGACTGACCAGCAACGAAGCAGTTGACAACCTAATCCACAACTGCCAAGAGATCCACAGGAAACTGTAGCAACGATTGATGAAAGCACAAGCAGTCATGAAGCATAACGCCGATGTCAAGCGCGAGGACATCTCATTCACCGTGGGCCAATGGGTTTACGTCAAACTCCGTCCATACCGTCAACGTTCCGTAGCAGGAGCTCCTCATTCCAAGCTTTCAAAAAGATACTTCGGTCCCTTTCAAATCATAGCACGCATAGGCCAGGTCGCGTATCGTCTCCTACTTCCCGATAAGGCACGAATCCACCCCGTGTTCCACTGTTCGCTCCTCCGTGCTCACCACGGCCCACCACCATTGTCACCAGACACTTGGTCTTTACAGGTCCTCGATCACAAGCCTGTACCATGACCCCTATGCTTCCTGGATTCGAAAATGGATGACTCCACCTCTCCACCAACTCGCATGGTCCTTACCCAATGGGAAGGCCAACCCCCCGAGGATACCACTTGGGAGTCATGGCCTGAGTTACGCGACGCCTACCACCTTGAGGACAAGGTGGTGTTCGGCGATGGGGGTATTGTTAGCACCATACACAAGCCCGAGTCTATCAGCACCATACACGAGCCCGAGACCGAGCCCGAGACCTCAGACCCAAAAGAGAAGCTATCAAGCCTTACTACTTACGTGACTATGTAAGCACGTGAAGAGGATAACCAACAGATTCGCGCACGTGCAATTTGTAGATACCGTTAGCCTTTCTGTTATGAAGATAGTTATAACGGTTATAACCGTTAATGAGCTTGTAATGAACTCATGTATAAAAGAATTACTCGAATGAGAATAAGGCATGCAGAAAGTTAACACTAATATCCTTGGGAGGAAGCCTTGTCCTCGAAATAAAGGCTCTCTCTCTCTCCCCTCGTCCTCTTCCTTACTCACTCATTCATTTCCCTCACCCTTAACCCGCGTCCATAACAAACAGCATTATTAACATTACTTAGTGCATTCAGTCAAAAGAACATTACTTAGTGCATTGGAGAAGATCTATGCACCAATCAAAAAAAGGAATTGGCAAACTATCTTAAGATTTAAATCAGGACCAAAATCTCATTTGTATTAAACTAGTTTTCTACTCGTGCTATGCACAATATCTATTTTATTAGTTTTAATTATATAAAATATTAAATAAATTTAGTATGCAATAAATGGACATGTCACAAGAGGCATTTGACCCTTGTCTTATTGTTTAAAATTGTTGTTGATGTTAGAATACTTGGTGAGGATTTCAAATACAATTTATAAAAAAAAGTTATACATGTAATTCCCTTATTAGAGTACTCCTTATTGCATGATAAGTCAAAAACCTAAAAACATTGTTATTATGATAAATTATCGGTTAACATTATTACTTAACAACAAGAATTAAAACAAAACAAATTAAATCTTTAAAGGATTACTAAAATAATAAAATAAATCCTATTTTATAGGAGTCATAAGTGGGTTAGATAAAATTTTATAGTCAATTGTAATTTTTTTCCTATTTTGGACGCAGTTCAATCCAAATTCGTGGTGAGCCTATGAGTTTGGGTTTATTTTGACGGCTTTACAATTTATCCTCCAAATGAGACAAAAAATTCTCAAGCCTGGTCATTCTCTTGCCATTAGTGCTTGCTTGTGTTACAACATGAAACGTATCTAGACCCTTAAAGTTTGTTACCACCCTTTCTGATAGAACTTTACAACTTTGGATGCAAAAAAGTAGAGGTGTTCTTTGGTTCGTATTTGGAAAAAAATAAAATTCGAATCCGTTGATTTTCACTGGTTTGATTTTATTATAATTTTTGATTTTTTTTTTCTAATTTGAACCAAACTAACTCAACGAATAATGAGTTAGTTCAGGTCATGGGATTTTCAGTTTTAAAAAATTGTATTAAAAAAATATGGTTTATTCTCAAAATTAACGAAAAATCCACAAAGGAATGCAAACAACATATTTCAGTGCAGTCGAAACTGAAATGCAATCGAAACCACACAACAATAGTGAGTTACATTGTTACAAGCATTAAAAAAATATAATAATAATAGAAATATAGGTGGCTTTGTTTGGGTCTTAATTAATACTAATAAAACTTTACAGGTATCATCAAAATATTCTTGTCGCACTTCGTAGTAAGTTGTGATTCTCTAGAAAAGTGTCTTGTGCCCTTTCCAAAATTCCAATTTCCATGAGAATTACAAAGGTTTCTTAATCAAAGAAAAATAACAAATTGCAGCACTTACATACATCATCAGCCCCTTAAGAATTTAAACATCAATTCAAATAAACAATAAATTAAATAAAATAGCAAAATTACTAAAATATGTATGTACGTGATGTAACAAAAAATATGAAAGAATTTAAACATCAATTCAAATAAATAACAAATTGAATAAAATACCAAAATTACTAAAATATCCTTAAGGTATGTTGTGTCTCCATGTATGCAAATCCAATTACAGCACGTAACCCTAAAATAATCCTCCCACGGTGTCGTAAACTAATGGATAATTTAGCCGAAAAATATATTTTGACCATATATGGAGTTAAGAGAAAAAAATAGTATAAAATTATATTTTAAACACGGGCGTTGCACGGATTTTTTTAAATTATCATTTGTTAAAATATTTAGTGAGATATAAAATATATTAAGGAAGATGATTAATTGAATATTTAATAAGTGAAGAACAAATCAAGTTAATTTTTAAAGATGCTGATTTATGATGAAAAATCAGAAATTCAAGTGTTGAAAATATTATTAGGAAAAATGTTTCAAATAATATAAAATTTCTTTCTTTTAATTTTAATTTAATTCTATTATAATATTTTCTATATTTTAAAAATAAAGATAAAAATCAAGTTTTGTTTAACAGGACACTAGTTATATGTTGCATCGAGATCAAGTGTGAAAAAATGAATATATCTTGTATCATTAATGACAAATAAATTAACTTGACCCCTAAAAGGTACAAATACTAAAAAATTAATTCATAAAACATTATTATTTATAATTTTTCTACTGATTAATACTTCACAAAACATTATTAATATTTGTAGTTTTTCTAATAACTAACATTGTCTCAATGATTTTTAAAGTATCTTTTACTACTCTACTTTGTGTAATATATTTTTTTTACTTTGTAAGTGGTCGTTACAACTAATTTATTATTTATTAAAACATCGAACAAAAATCCCCGAAAATAACAAAAAAAAAAAATCAGTCTAACTCCCATCAAACAAAAACTAACAAGGTAGTTAAACCCCAAAGTCTCAAATTTCTATCCAATGAAAAGTCCACCTGGCTGCAACCAGCCGTAGCACATCAAGAAGCTAAGCCCCCTCAATGCACATCAAAGGAAGCACAAACAAGTCAAGTTGGTTGAAGCTTTAAGTTTCAAAAGTATTATTTTTGTCCTTTTATGTTTTTGAATAGTTTTGTTTTGATCCTTCCATTTATCTATTGATGATGTCGTTAGGGATTTAAATTTTAAAATAATTATTGTGGTCATCTCTAACGACAACCTCCCTTGATCGTCGTCACAACAACACCATTGTAACCCATGATCCTCTGAGATTGACATCAAGACTTCGAAGAAATGCGCCTCATTGGCCTTTTCGGCGAAATGGATGTGCTCTTCAACACCTCCAAGTCCATCCGCAAAGATGAGACAAAAGGGTTTCAATCGTTCTCCCATCATTTGCACCTATGAAACACCGACACCGACATCGGATACGACACGGATACAGACACGTGGACACCCGTAATATCCAAAACGTAGGACATGGACACGGCTATATATATATATATATATATATATATATATATATATATATATATATATATATATATATATAATTAAATAAAATAAAATTACATAAAATTAAATATGAGCGATATGCATAAAAGATCTAAATTGAAAATCAAGATTTATATATTCATCATCATCTCAAAAGAATTTTTCCTATGATAATGAGTCACAAAAAAATACTAAGAGACCTCATTATGCAATTTGTACGCTTTGTTTCTTTACAAAAAAAATTATAAAGCAAGATGATGAATTAGCAACTTCAAGTCTTCAAGAATTTCACAAACTAGCAATCATCATTGAAAAAGACACCCTCTAACTCTGGTTCATCTAAAGACAATCTAGCAATTTCAAGAATACCACAATCATCAAGTGATTCAAAATCATCTCCAGTTACATCCCACATTTTAGTTTCCTCTTGATGATATTGTGGAGTATTCCTTGAGAGAAGTCGTAGGTTGCTATGAACAAATACTAAATCTTCAGCTCTATGTAGTGCCATCTTGTTTCTCTTTAAAGAATGGATACATGAATATGTACCCCAATTTCTTTCACAACATGAAGATGAACAAGGTTGCGCAAGTAACTTAAGGGCAACCTTTTGAAGTATTGGAGCATTAACGCCATGAACTAGCCACAAGCTTTTGGATCCATTTGACCTCTATCATTTAAAGAACCAAGATCATCAAAACCTTCTTTTCCATCTGAGAAGTTGGCAAACTCAATAGTCACTTTCCTCCTTACATCAACATCAAGAAAGAACCTCTTAAAGCATTTTAATCTTTCACAAGTGAGTTCCATGTCTTGATGTGGACGAACTTGATTAGAATCTTCACTTAGCCATTCATGACTATAATATCTACAATTAAACAGAAATATATACATGATTAAAATTTATGTAATTCTAAAAAAATGTAAGTAAAAAAGTATAGAGTTATTTACCTAGGATTTAAGGAATGAGCTAAACAATGGAGAAGAGTGCTATTCTTAGTCCAACGGTCAATTAATATGGAGTGCACTATCTCATAAAAGGTTGATCCTTCACTCTTCTCCTTTCTCTCATATTAATATATGGTATTCTTCACCTTTTCAATCATTGAATTCCACATCTCATATACTAGATGGAGAGATGAAGCTTCTGTATCAGTTCTTCTAAGGACATCATAGATAGGGCTAGTGAAAGAAAGAATATAATCAACCTTATCCCACCATTTATCATCCAACAAAGTATCTTTCACAAATTTAGCCTTTGCAACATCATCTTCCTTATAAGAAGACCATTGGTCACTAATGACCATCTCTTGGAGTCCTTTCTTCAATTGCTTGAATCTCTTGAGCATTACAATAGTGGAGACAAATCTTGTTGGAGCAATGGATAACAATTTCAATGAATTGAATGAATTGAAAATTGATAGTCTCATAGAGTGACTCATGACAAAGTTTTTCACAAACATTGCATCATCCGTAATTTGGGTGATCCAAGAACATTCTCCATAAACAACATTGTTTTTTTTTCTTTTCTGTATTCTTGGCTGCACATATGTTCTTCAAAGCAAGATTTAATGTATGGACAACACATGGAGTCCAATAGATGGAAGGAAACTCAGCCTCAATTATTAAACCTACTGCTTTATAAACGACTGCATTATTCGTCACTATTTGCACAACATTTGAGTGCCCAACCTCCATAATTACCTCCCTCATATGTTTGGCAATGAAATCCTTGTCTTTGATCTCATTTGAACAATCGATGGCCTTTAAAAACATAGGTCCACTGTCCATGACAGCCATGAAATTAATAAGAGATCTTCTTTGCGGGTCACTCCATCCATCACTAACAATGCTCACACCCTTCTGGCTTCATGCATTTTTAATTGGTTGTAACAAGTTTTCCACATGTCTCCTCTCATTTTGAAGTAATGTTGTCCTTAATTTATTATAACCTGGAGGTTGGTAACCACTGATCTGATTGTTGGCAGCATAGGCAAATGCCTTACTATAATGAGGATTTCTTGCTAAATGAAAGGGCATCCCTGAAGAATAAAACATCCTAGCAATTTCATGATCATGTATCTTTCTAGCTTGCAAATTAAAGACATTTTCTACGGTTGATGTCTTTCTTTTTTTGGATCAACACCAAGAGTGTTTGTATTTGTTTTATTTTTTAAACAATTTAGATACCTTTTTTAGCAAATAATTTTTTTAGAATAAATAGGAAAATAAAGAAAATCACAAGAAAGACAATTTTTTATGGCATCTGCAAAAGATAAGTACCACAAGATTTAGAATGAAATAAAGAAGAAATTTTTTTTATATTTTTTAACAAGTATTTATAGGAAAAAAATAAGAAAGTAAAATAAATTAAGCTTCGGCTCTTAAGTTACAATTAAGTTATGCATAAAATGCTACTTTTTATTATCCTGTTACAGTTCGAATTCATAGACATGTGTGAAATGTTTATGAGCTGAAACATTCAAAATTTGAATTTACAAAAAAAAAAGTTATTGTAAAAGTGATCTATTACAATTTGTCCCTCTGCAACATGTATGTTGTTATTTCTTTAATTACTTAGCAAACAATTTTTTTAAGAATAAATAGGAAAATAAAGAAATCACAAGAAAGACAATTTTGTTATGACATTTGTAAAAGAAAGGTACCACAAGATTTACAATGAAATAAAGAATAAATTTGCTTTTTATATTTTTTTAACAAGTATTTATAGGAAAAAAAAATAAGAAAGTAAAATAAATGGCGTTGGGGTACTTGCAACCGATAACAACACAAAGAAAGAGAAAGAGAAAGAATGTGTAAAAAGGTTAAAGACGTTTGAACAAATGTGGAAGCATAGACACTAGACAAGGACAAATCAGAGGCGAGGGACCCAACGCACATCAACCCTTCAAAGGCCAAACTTTTGTTCTTTATGAAGAAACTAGAAATGGCAGCGAGAAAAACCAAAAAAAGAAACAGGGAGCAGATGAGAAAAGAAACAGGGAGCAGATAAGAAAAGAAACAATGGAGGTGTTTGGTTCGCTTGCGGGAAACGACAAGGAGAAGACGAAGAAGAACCGTTTTCGTATTTGGTAAGAATTTTTTAAATAAATAATAAAAATAGTTGAGGCTTGTTGGGCCACGTCGCGCGTGTCCACTTGGTGGGCAGCGTCCAATCGTGCGTGTCCTGTTGTTCAACCGTGTCCGGTGACGGCGGAAGCAACAGACACCGCGTGTGTCCGGTGCGAATCTGATGCGGGACACGCCGATGAAGTGCCGCATCTATGCTTCTTAGATCTGCACTAATAATTGATGGAACCTCTTGAAGGAGTTTAAGAAGGCAAAACACCATCATAATCTGGGGACTGGTTTCGTGAAGATGTCGTATTTCAAAGAGATTGACAAGATCCTCATAAGTGAGGAAAGAAACAGAAATACAAAGGTGCTCATGGACATATTATTTTTAACAAATTTAATAAAAAAAGAAGAAGATTGTGATAGCAAAAAATAGATAATCAAAATAAAACCATTTAAAAATACACCAGATACAAAAATATTAAAACATAAAGAATTTAAAGTTACATTTAGTTTAAGATTAATAGTATATAATATAATTACATACCTTTCACACCATGTCAATGGAGGAACCACAATCAATAAAAAAATCCAATAGTGGACTCAACATGTCTATTAGATCCTTCGGTGCGTCAAGTAGTCCATTGGAACGTAATGGATATTTTGGAATTGTTTGGCTAAACTCATGTATCAATCATAAAAATTGTATTTATTCTTCAAAAATAATTTATTATTATAAAAAAATTTCACTAAATGATTTATTAACAAATAAATATTTAAAGATAAAACATAAAATTCATTCTCGATTGTAAGTTTTTTTTATCAAACAAATAATTTTATAGTCTTCAACTTATCAGATAATTGTCTAATATGTAATACATATAGTAATTTCGATAAAAATGTCTATATATGATTATAATTCTATCAAGCAATGATTTCAAAGATAATTTTTAAGTATATTTTATCAGTGTTTTCCATATAAAAGTCATTTTCGATAACTAATTAATAATAAAATTTTGATAATAATCTTAATAAGAAAGAGAGATAGAAATAGTAAAAGTATGGAGAATAAATGTAGATTGAAAAAAGTAAATGGTTTAGAAAGATGGAGTAAAATAAAAAAAAAACAAGAATTCATTAAGAGTAGAAATGAATACATACATGATGACCTTGTGAACCAGTAGTCAATTTCAATGTGCAACATTGTAGGTGGTTAAGAAATTAAGTGATAATGATTCAATCCACCAAAAATTGACAGTCATGGGTCTTATTTATAAACTTCTAACACTAACAATCGAATTTTTATGATTTCGACACTACACAACAATATTTCTAAATACACAAATCTAATGTTATTTGATGACTTCATATAACCTCTTCCATAACTGTTTTAACTGATGTTTTGAAATTCAAAAAGATCTTGATTCTGAGCACTTTTAAATGTCATGGTGCTTTAATAAAGTCGTAAAAAATGTTAATTCTATCGAAATGAATTTCGATGACATATACAACTTCTCAAATTTTATTCCAAAAATGTTGATCATTCTTTAATGCATTCTTCATTTTCTTTCGAGACAAGTTCATTAAAATTATATAAGTTTTACAACTGAGACAAATTTTACATAACAAAGATAACATATGCCCCAAAAAATAGTGTGCTTGAGTATTATCTTTCAAGAACATAGTATTTTTGTATCAATTATTTTGAGGTTATTTTAATATTTTTCCTAATTAAAGCACTACATGTCATTAAATGTCCTAGAGAACACAATCCAATCATGGTTGCGGTTTTCATGTAACCGATATAGGCGTGATATTACGGCTATAACCGCCTATCCCTATTCATGTGTCAAATTAACATCATATCATTGGTTTAAAATATATTTAATTATTCAAATTTTGAAATTTCTTTTATCTTCGAAACTATATATATATATATATATATATATATATATATATATATATAAACCAAATATCTCATATGCGCTTTCATTACTCCACTTTGCAATCCCTAACTCACCAACTTTGGTTTTCTCTTTGCTTAAGCAATTTTCTTCACAGTTATCCTTCCTCTTATCAATGGTGGCCTCCTCTCACCATAATATCTCTATTGATCAAAATGCTTATGCTAATACTAAGAAAAGTACACCATTGCCAACACCAAGAGTGACGACAACAACAACAAACAAGGGCCTTGAACTGATTCTTATTCCAGGACACAAGGAAGAATGCAAGAAGGTGTGGGAAACCCAAGAACTACTCCCAACCTCTCTAAACACTAAACACTTTTGCTTTGCAGGTCCTTACCCCCTTACACTAGATTATGAAGCCATTAGTAGTTGGTTTCCTACCTATGAGAATGAGCACCTTATAATCCACACAAACTATTAGGAGTTACTTTTTCAAGGAAAAAAGTGGAATTTTTAGAGCCTCCCCTCTTACAGATAGGAAAATATTTTTTAGTTGGCTCACCTGTGTAGAAGCTAAGAAATCTCAGCACTGGAATAACATAGGCATCTATGACTTAGTTTAGCTGAGTAAGTATGATATTGTTAGTTTAGAAATGCATATGTTGATATTCTTCTTCTTGTTTTGGAATCGAAGCTTGCATGCTTTGGAACTTCCTTGTAGTCCAATTACTCTCACCTTAATGTGCATAGCTACGATTACTAGTCTTAAACCTTTGGGTAAAACCTATGCTTTAGGTTTAATTGAAGATCAAATCGAAATGACCGAAGTAGATATAGACTTTAGTGCTAAGTCTTAAGGAGCTTTTATCGAAAAAATGCAAAAGACACTAAAGAGGTTTTTAACGAAGAACACATAGCAATTTTAATGTATTGGGTGTCCTCACATCTTCTCTCCACTCGTTCTCTTCAAATTCCCATGTATAGTTACAACTTGGCCTAAGCTCTTCATTTCCAAGAAAACTTTTGTCTTAGTAAATTCCTACTAGTTTTAGTTTAATGGACGAAGCTATCAAAATTATGGACACTCTTGGCAAGATGAAACACATAGTCGGTCCTTTATGGATTGTGCAATTATGGTTGAATGCCATTCTAGCCAATCATATAACCCCTGAAAGGAGCTTGATTGAAATACCTATCTCCCAATAGAGAATTCTGCACATATGAATGTTATTCCAAATATATCACGACTTTTCTTAATTTCGATCATTTTGACAACAATTTAGCACCCTTTTTGACTTCAACACTAATAGGACCATAATGGTTAAAGCAAAAGTTCCCTTGAGTAATTCCTGGCCAATAGTCTGATTTAGTCAAAATTTGGAGTAATTTCCTTACTTGGGACATCATTTTTGCTGGAACTACTTCAAAGGACATTAGATTTTATCCTTATCAACCCCAAAGTTATTATATCAAAAAAGGATTAAACTTCATTAGGTTTTAGGAGATGAATCTTTAATTCCCAAAGTCATTAGAAGTGACATTCCTAAAGTGAAGTTGCAATTCTAGTCATAGCCCTTCAAGAATTGTTTCCTAAGCACACAAGATTCTATCATGACTTGCTTAGAGAAACTAATCAAATCCCATGGTTCCGTGCAAGATACTATCAAAAGAAGTAAAGGTAAACACAAATTATCCATCGAAATTACTTGTTTCAATTTTTTTTATCATATTTGCTATCATCCAAGTCATTCTATAGCTACTAAATATTTTGAGAAAAAATATTTGCTCTTAGAGAAAAAATAGAGAAAAACAAAGCCAATGATAAAGTCTTTGAATTGAAAGGAAATACTAAATTTTCTTGATACTGCCTAAAAAATCTTCCTCTCTTCCCAAAATATTATTTTGGTCTAAGTAAAAGTCTTCAAAATCCTTCTTGGATTCTAGAACTATTACCATTTTCATCCATGCATAAACTTAAAAACACTCATTCTTCTCGAAAAGTCACCTTTGCCAAAATTTACCTAGGAGATTACCTTTATTATCCAAGAGGAATAATCCCACAACAATGTGTAGAAATCAAAACCAAACATACAAATGGTAAATTTCATTTGTGTCATATTAAAGTATCAAAATAATCCTAACTGAATATTTTAATGTCTTCAATTTCAATTTCAGCTATTCTTATCCAATTTCCCCATCAAGGAGATAATGAAGATTGTGAGGATAATTATCAAGGAACTTTGAAGAAATCTTTTTGAAAAAGAGAAACCCATTCTTCTAGCAGCACAGGAAATTGGGTAATTCACATTTCTTAATCAATTATATTTTGTTGATATTGATTTTATTATTAATACAATTTGGTTTAATAATAGGGATCAAAGAAAACCACCAGTACTAGGAATGATGATCAAGTGAAACTTCCACCAAAACCACCCAAATTCCAATAGTCATCTAAGGTTTGCTAATTTGATTTTTAATATATCTCATTTATGAAAATGCATAATTTGACAATTTTTTTACTATTTAAGTCTATTGCCTCTAAATCCACCAAAACCAAAGTTTCCCAAGGACCAGATTACTTTGATGAAGACATGCCCATAAGTTCCTCATTTAAATCAACCCCTTTAGAAAAGACCAAGAAAAGGTAATTGATTTTCAATCTCTGTTAATTTTCGTTTCCCAAGTAACAAAATTTTAAACAATGCATGCCATTTTTGAAAGCCAGAAACATTAATTTTCTAGGAATATTTAACAAAAACTTATTTCACATGATTTAGATCTAAAGAACTTCTTGAGATACATCTTTCGAATGGAATATTGAAGGATAAGTTTTAGCTCTCTTCATTGTAGGATGAAGATATAATGGATCTCTCCTCCTCTCAAGGTCCTTCCCATATTGGAAAAAATAAGGTAAGTGTTCAAAAGATCCACATATTTTCCTTTTTCTAAACCATTTCTATTTAGATCTAGAGAACTAATTGATTTCCTTGATAGGGAAAGATAACTCAAGATACCCTGTTGTTAGTTGTAGCACAAAAAGTGTAAATAAGGAAGCAATTGGTAAATATTTAGATCCCTGATAATTTCCAATACTTCAATTTCAATATTAAAAATCAATTTTTAATAGATATGTTTTATCCCCAACAAATTTAGACAAACCAATTTTGACAATAGATGCAAGGAATACTAGAGTGAAAGATGATCTAGAGGAGTTAAAGAATACTCAAAGTCATAGTGAATGTTCTCCATCAAAACAAATGTCACATCCAGAACCAATGGTTGAAGAAAATACTATTGAGGTGGATTCAAATCTTGACTCTTCTTTGAACCATGAAACCTCTCAACATACCCCAGTTGTAGAAGAGGAACTTCCATACAAAGATCATGCCACTATTTTCATTCCTATTTCGATTGTTGAAACAAATGAACCAATAATTGATGAAAGTATGTAACAATAAAGAACACTATTACTTAATTCATTTTGCTTCGACTATTAAATCTAACTCTATTTTGATTCTATTGTAGTTGTTGCCAAAACATCTCTAGTTATGAATGTAGAAAATCATCTAGGAGAAACAGATCCAACAAATGTTGATCCAATTGCCTTTATTGAGGCTTGGCCTTCGAATTCGATGCCATCAAAAGCTTATGAATTTGGCCACAACAGGCCATTCACACATTTTGATGAAGTTGTGGCAAAGTTTCAAAGATTAGATTTCGATCCAAACCTTAAAGACTCACTTTCAAATCCAAATTAGGCTCAACTTCAACAAGCAGTAAATGAAGTCTTTAAATATAATGACTTAGTTGTTGATGAAATTCAAAAGGAGGTAGAATCATTTCTTGATATTTTTAACAATGCCTTCGAAGCTCATCAATTACATAGTCAACTGTTAGTTGTCTTATACGACTAACTTTTGTATAGAAAATATTTTCCAAAACTTGTATGATTTCCCCAATTTATAGTTATTTTGTAGGGATTTGTAAATAAATCTTGTTTTCTTGTTATATTTGTCTCTAGAATATTTTCCATTGGATTTAATGATAAAGTCTGTTCAATTTCAGGTTAAATGAGGCTAAATCTTGAAGTGCTAAAAGTGGTAGTTGCGCTCAACTCATCATTTAGGCTCAGTGTGCATCCATCGCTAAGCACAACTTTAGCGCGACAGAAGAATCTAGCAGAGCATAAATATCAAGGCCGTGCGCTAAGTGCGAGATTTGCTCGCTAAGCGTGACGGTTGTCTTTAGTCAGCTCAGCGCATGACTGGCGCTAAGCTCAAATCCACTCACTCACACTAAGCGTGAGGGTGGCGCTAAGCGCGACGTCACAGGTTTAGAGCCTATTTAAAGCCTGTTTTGGGCAAAATTATGGTGCAGACACAAACCCACACAATTTTTGAGAAACCAGAGTAAGGACACCACAGTGCTAATTTCGAGATAGAGGCTCTGGAGGCAGTAATAGGAGCAGCTTTGTAGAGAAGCCTAGGGTTCTTCAATTAGAGAGATTAGTGAGCTGCAGAGTGATTGTGAGATGCCAAGAAGAGGAGGAGAGATCCCCCTTCTTGTATAAGGAACAATTATTCTATACTCTCAATCTCATTTGTGTTAGGGTTTTCTGTAATGGCTGACTAAACACCCTTGTTGGGGATTTCTAAGGAACAACTGATGTAATTACTTTAATATCTAATTAATTGTGTTTTACGTGTTCAATGCTTAATTTCTGCATGCTCTTGGTCCGATCACCCATTTGTGTGTACAGTTAGGTGACTTTAACATCGGGAAATGTACTGTTGGCTTAGAACTTGATAGAAGCAGGATTGAATAACCACATTACCAAGGATGGATTGTTGGGGTTTTGGTTTTCTGAATATGCTGTGATGATAATGCTATTTAAGTTAAGCTTAGTCTTACAAGAGGGATCTGCGGATAAAATTTAGGTTAAATTAGTCTAAACTTATGAGGGATCGAGGTTTAGTACTTTAGGCTACAACATAGAACATAAGAATATGATTAATTAGAAAGACCCAACGCTTTTTAGCTATTGCTGTCAACTTTTACTTATTTGCATTTATTATTTTTACCATAGAAGTAGTTTATTTCTGTTTTTAATCATCCATTATCAATGTTATTCCAACAATGTCTTATTTTTGAATAAAACTCTATCTAATAAGCAAGTTCCTTGAGTTCGATACTCGGATCACTCTATTTTAATTTTAAATACTTGATGACCTGGTGCGCTTTCCGACGAATCGGATCCCTTGAACATATTTGTATAAAGGAGAATTGGACCAAAAAGTAACTGCATGGGAAATCTAACATCAACATATTGTTCACATTGCTAAAATAGAGTCTTCGACAGAGCAAGTTCGAAATAAATTGATTCAAGCTCGAGAAGGATTTCAAAAGGCCAAGGAAAATATCATGCTAATCCAAGGACCAATAAAAAATAGAAAAATCTAAAGAAGAATTGGTCAAAAAATTTTAGGATCTCTTAGCTAAACTTAAGCCTATTCAAGATGAAATTTGTTCTATCCGACTCAAGCTTGCAGACCTTCGATCTAATAAGGCATCCAATGACAAGAATAAAGATTTTCTTGGCTCTATTGCCAAAGAAATAATGCAAGAGCCGAAGGGTCCTCTTGAGAAGCATATGATGTCATGAATGCTTTATCCACCTTATTGAATCTGCCAAATCCTCATCAATTGTGGATTTTTGAACAATATTTTATAATTTTCTTTTCATAATTCATGTAATCTCCTTTTGAATAATTTGCACCTTAAATTTCTACGTTATGGGAATATTTATTTAAGTTATTATTGGTCTGTATGTTTTTAAATACTTTCCATTTATCAAACAAATATAATTGTCAATATTTACTTCTTGAATCGCGTAAGCATTTCTTGAAAAACCTTTTCGATAACATATGGTCCATCTCAGTTGGGTGACCATTTACCAAGAACTTTGGATTTCTTATCCATTGGTAATATAACTTTTCAAACTAAGTCTCCAATTCGAAAAGATTTTCTTCTGACCTTTTTGTTACAATGTTTATCAACTTTCTCTTTTTGACGTATGATGTTTTCTAAAGGAATTAAATATTCTTCATCCAAAATATTTAATTACTCATACATCACATCCCAATAATCTTGAACAGGAATTTCGTTTTGTCTTTGAATTTGAATCGAATTTAGATTTATCTCGATAGGCAGAATAGCTTTGTGCCTATAAACCAACTTAAAAAGAGTAACACCAGTGACCCCTTTTGGTGAATTTCGATAAGCCCAAAGAACTTGATCTAAACTTTCATGTCAATTCCTGGGTTTCTGACCAACGTGTTTCTTAATTAAGCTTATCAAAATCTTATTTATGGCTTTGGCTTGGTCATTTGCTTGTGCATAATAATGAGTAGAAGTTAATAACCTTATATTTTGAGAATTGACATATTGAACTACTTTTCTACTAGTGAAAACAATGCCTTGATTCATTGTAAATGTTTCAAGAATACCAAATTGAAAAATGATATTTTGTTCTATGAAATTAATTATATCTCCTTGATCAACATTTTTCAAGGGAATTGTCGCAACGTGAGCCGTGACGGGACGACGATAAAAAAGATAAAAAGAGAGGTCTTCCAAAAAGAAAAACTGGGGGAGTCGTCACCAATGTTTATTTAAGGAAAACATTTAGAAAACAAAAAAGGATAAGGAATGATTTACGGTTTGAGGCAAAGGATTTGGGAGTCCTTTAGTGAGGGGAAGGTGTTAGCACCCCACGTGCTCGTTATGAAGATGACAACCTTTAATCGAGTGTGCTAAAAATAAAATGACTTTTTAATTATTTATCTTCCCTTGAGATCATGAGTCATGCATGTTGGTTTTTTAGAAAAAGAAAGCAAAAAAAAAAAGAAGAGAATTTTATGTTTTTTTTAGGTTTTTAGGTTGACAAGGAGTTTGTCCTTGCTCCTTCGTATCCTTAGGTGCAATGAGGAAATCGGACTTATATAATTCTTTGGGTAGAAAATAACTTGTGTGTTGGGTTGATTTTATTTTATTTTTTTGAAAGATTTGTTTTAATTGTGTGACAAAGAGTCGTTAAGACATTGAACCTTGAAACTCTGAATTTTAAGAAAATAGCAGAGATAATTGCTTAAGACATTGGACCTTGAAGCGACCTGGAGTAATGTGCAATTTTTGTGGAGAAAAAGGAGAATTGAGTGGTTATTTGTTGTGGAGAAAAGGGAGAACCTCAAGTATACTTTATAAAGTTAAGCAAGTCGGAGACTCAATGTGGCTTTCACGAAATTTTACTAACACGTTATTGAAACACTACTAAGCAAGTAAGAGACTCAGCAAGGAGTGCATGGATTGTGAAAAAAGATTTCGAGTTTGCGGTAAACTTTGCGGAGTCGAGCAAGTCGGAAACCCAGTAAATTTTCCACACGTTTATTAAAATACCATCAAACAAGTCGGAGACCAACATGAAATACATGGAATGTAAGCGTATACTAAAGAGTACTAACATAGAATTTCAAAATAATTAACGTGACATTAAGTAACGAGAGACACACATATAAATCGAATGAGAATAGAAAGAGATAGAATAAAAGTGAGAAATACACTTGGTAATTAAGGGTTACTAGCGTGACAAAAGAAAACATAGCCGGCAACACCTCAAATTGCAAAGAAAGAGTGATGACCAATGAAAATATGATCCAGTGAACTCCCCTGCCACTTTTTGTAATCATGACCAAAAAACCAAAATCGTTTTGTAATCACACGCCAAGGAAAGTAATTTTTTGTTTCTTTGACATCCGATTCCTAAAAGTAAAAAAAAAAATGTATAATTCCTTTTGAGAGGAGGGGTAATTTTCAATTTTCAGTGATCGTAGATGTATGAACCTTTGCACTTCAATAAGGAAACTCTATGCTGCCAACACATTTCCACTATCACCACAAAAAATAGCAACACTACTTAAGTCTTGATCTAATTCAGCCTGAATTGCATGCAAGTTCTTAACTTCAGAATTCCCATATCTTGAGCAAAGCCATATGATGCCACAGTTCCCACAAGAACCGCAACAAAGAGCCGAATGTTAGCAAGCTATTCGCCCCAAACCTCGCTATCAATTGAATCACACGTGACACTGTTTTCCCTAAGCTTACAACCACTTGGCATCATAGGGCCATAGAGAACAAAAGCAGTCTGATAGAACCATAAGCCTTGCAGTGCTATAGCAATGCCATTGCATATATAAATCCACTGGAATAGGATGCAAGTACAGCACAGTTATGTTTCTCCTCTTTCTTTCTTCTTCCATTTATTCACACTCTTCCATTTATTTTAACTTTTTTTTAAATGAATTAATTTTTCTTGATTTCTCTTTTTTTTTTCAGAGGAAGAAAATTTGGTAGTTGCTCCAAATTTCGAGGCTAGTTATCTTCAAATTTTAATCCTCAAAGTAGAGAAAATACCTATTACCTAATAATGCAAGCATGGAAATTAACTAAGAAAGTTAAATGCATTATTATGGTTTGTTTTTAATCTTGTGGCTACTAATGAGAAGAAATATTTTTAACACTTCTCTGTTAGAATTAATGTCTCATGTGAGAGGCATATGACTTAGTAGGGACTAATAAATAAATAATTAACAATTAAGGGTTAAATTGTAATTGAACTTAATAGGAGAAGTTTCTAGGTTAACTGCTACTTGATGAGAGTAGTGGTTATAAAAGGGGCTTAATACCCACTAATGTGAAATAAGGTCCCCTTCCTGACCAGAAAGTGCTCTTTTCTCACCCATAGCCATCACGAACGGAGAGAAACATAAAAGAAAGGCCAAAGGAAGTGAAATCCTATTTCTCTCATTTTCAAGGGAATCAAAGTGCACCAGAGAGAAGTTCCTATGGAGAAAGGTACACATCATTATCTATTATTTTTTATTAATTATTTGTGAGAACCATAAATTTCAAGACCCTGTTGGTTTTCTATAATTGATAGTCTAGGAAACCCTTAAGAATTTTTACATGTGGTATCAGAGCATGTGTTATGAAATCTATGATTCTCCAAGAATGATTTAATTTCTCCCAATTATGCATAAACCCTAATTATGAAATTTAGGGATTTTTAATTTATGTTACATGTATTTTCAATTACATGTTTTGATAACGTGCCTTTCGTGTTAATTATATTTTCCGCTGCAAAGTATGAAATTCTAGATATATAAAATTTCATGAGAAGGAAAGCCATGAAAGTGGTAGAATTTTTGGAAATTACATTTTGGGAAAGAAAGCCAAAAGTGACGCTTTAGTCACGAACTGCAAATTCGTGCCTTTTATTTAAGATAAAGATGACAATCATATATTATAATAATAATAAAATTGGGCAATTACGTACCACTTTATAGAAAGTTTTAATTCCAATTACGTTTTGGGAAAATGCAAATATTATCCTTTTTCAAAAGCTGCACGTAGATACGTGCTAATTTCAGTTTTGTGAAAAGTGCTGCTGCCATGTACGTGCTAATTTCAGTTTTGTGAAAAGTGCTGTTGCCATGTACGTTGGGTGTAGGGAAGGATTCCTTTTCGAATTTCTATTTGCAAACCCCTTTCTGCTATTTACAATCCCACTTGCCTATTTTTTTTTCTCGAAAAATGATCATTAAACATGATTAAAGGATTGAAAGTTTATGTTCTATAATTAAATTAATGTGAATGTTTTGCAATTATTGGTAGCAGTAAAATATATGTATATACTACATATTTGCTTGAACGTGTTAGAATGTAAAACACAAATAAATGCAAATATTATTTTATGGCCTAGAATGGAATTAATGGAATGGCTATGAATTGTTGATAGCAATAAGTATGTGCAGGCCATATATATTTGGTTGGAATTAAATGTATGTTAAATTTGTTAGTCACCAAAGTGGCCAAATTTGTAAGGTTATTTAACTCCAAATTAATAATTATTTCAATTACTCATAGAATAATGGATGCTAAATTATATGATTGTTGGCTTATGGGTAATTGAAATTCATTGTTATAAGGCATTTATGGATCGCCCAAAGGTTGATTAGTTGTTATTATAATTAATGAATATTATTGTAGGCGATTTGTGTGTATCATTAGTTTTATTTATATACCCAAAGGAAATAGATACTACTAATTGGTGCATATTTAATTGTCAAATAATGTTAAAATTTTATCAACATCATCATGTTTGTATGTTGTGTGTTGGTGTGTCACCCAAAGGAGAACATCAATATACATTGATTTTTATCTGAGTAAATTATATGTATGACTTGTGTTTCATGTACCAAAATGCTTATGTGAAGTTTTATTATGCAGTACCTGTTCCCAACTCACTAAATTCTCATGTATCATCTGTACCAATTTTTAATGGGCTTAACTTCTCTGATTGGAATGAGCAAGTTCAATTTCATCTCGGTGTTTTGGATCTTGACCTTGCTATATTGGAAGAGAAGCCTGCTACTATTACTGATGCTAGTAGCAATGAACAGAAAGCTCATTATAAAGCTTGGGAAAGATCTAACAGACTCAGCCTAATGTTCATGAGAATGACTGTTGCAGACAGTATTAAGACAGCTCTCCCTAAAATCGATAGTGCTAAAGAGTTTATGGGGTTAGTGGGAGAGCACTCTTAAACAGCTGATAAGTCTCTTGCTGGGACATTAATGAGTACACTAACCACCATGAAGTTTGATGGTTCACGTACTATGCATGAACATGTCATTGAGATGACAAACATTGCAGCAAGACTTAAGACCTTGGGAATGGCTGTGAATGAGAACTTCCTTGTTTAGTTTATTCTAAACTCATTACCGTCTGAGTATGACCCATTTCAAATTAGCTATAATACCATGAAAGATAAATGGAATGTGCATGAATTGCACAGTATGTTAGTTCAGGAAGAAACGAGGCTTAAGAATCAAGGAAGTCACTCAATCCATTATGTAAGCCACCGAGGGAATCAAGGAGCTGGAAAAAAATTTGTAAAGAAACATGATAAAGGCAAAGGACCATTAAAGATCAAGGACGGTCTTGTGCAAATCCAGAAGAAAGCATCAAAGAACAATAATTGTCATTTTTGTGGAAAATCTGGACATTTCCAGAAAGATTTCCCAAAGCGTAAGTCTTGGTTCGAAAAGAAAGGTGAGCTCAATGCTCTTGTATGTTTTGAATCAAACTTAACTGAAGTTCCCCATAATACATGGTGGATTGATTCTGGATGTAGAACTCATGTTTCTAATACTATGCAGGGATTCCTTACAATCCAGACCATAAGCCCAAATGAGAAGTTTGTTTTCATGGGGAATAGAGTGAAAGCTCCAGTGGAAGCGGTCAGGACTTATCATTTAAAACTCGACACTGGACATCATTTAGATTTACTGGAAACTCTTTATGTACCTAGTTTATCTAGGAATTTGGTTTCATTATCTAAACTTGATATTACTGGATACTCTTTTAATTTTGGTAATGGATGTTTCAGTTTATTTAAGTATAATCATCTCATTGGTACTGGTGTTCTTTGTGATGGTTTATATAAATTGAAATTGGATGGTTTGTATGTTGAAACCGTTTTAACTCTGCATCATAATGTTGGCACTAAACGTAGTTTAGTGAATGAACGATCTGCTTTCTTGTGGCATAAACGTTTAGGTCACATTTCTAGAGAGAGGATAGAAAGATTAATAAAGAATGAAATTCTTCCTGATCTAGATTTTACGGATCTAAATATTTGTGTGGATTGTATCAAGGGAAAACAAACAAAACACACAAAGAAAGGAGCCACAAGAAGCACTCAGCTTCTTGAAATTGTGCATACAAATATTTGTGGACCTTTTGATGTTAGTTCTTTCGGAAGGGAAAGATACTTTATCACCTTTATTGATGATTATTCACGTTATGGTTATGTCTACTTACTGCATGAGAAATCTCAGGCAGTGAATGCTTTGGAAATTTACTTGAATGAAGTAGAAAGACAATTAGACAGAAAGGTGAAAATTATTAGATCTGATAGAGGTGGTGAGTATTACGGAAGATATGATGAATCTGGGCAACACCCAGGTCCATTTGCTAAGCTCCTTCAGAAACGAGGCATTTGTGCGCAATACACAATGCCTGGTACGCCACAACAAAATGGTGTATCAGAAAGGCGTAACAGAACTTTAATGGATATGGTTAGGAGTATGTTAATCAATTCAACCTTGCCCGTATCTTTGTGGATGTATGCTTTGAAAAATGCCATGTATTTGTTAAATAGGGTTCCTAGTAAGGCAGTTCCAAAGACACCTTTTGAACTGTGGACAAATAGGACACCTAGTATGAGGCACCTGCACGTTTGGGGTTGCCAGGCAGAAATAAGAATTTACAATCCGCAAGAAAGAAAATTGGATGCAAGAACAATCAGTGGATATTTCATTGGTTATCCAGAAAAGTCAAAGGGGTATATGTTTTATTGTCCTAATCATAGTATGAGAATTGTCGAAACTGGAAATGCAAGGTTCATTGAAAACGGTGAAATCAGTGGGAGTACAGTTCCACGAGAAGTGGAAATTAAAGAAGTTAGAGTGCAAGTCCCTTTAGCTTTTGCCTCTAGCAGTAAGGTGATTACTACTTCAGTTACTGCTACAAACAGTAATGAAGAAGTACAACACAATGATGAGCCCATGATACATAATGAGCCCATTGTGGAAGAACCACAAGAAGTAGCATTAAGGAAGTCTCAAAGAGAAAGAAGACCAGCTATTTCGAATGACTATGTGGTATACTTACATGAAATAGAAACAAACTTAAGCATTAATGATAATGATCCAGTTTCATTTTCACAAGCTGTAAGTTGTGATAATTCTGAGAAGTGGTTAAATGCCATGAAAGAAGAGATAGATTCCATGGAACATAATGGTGTTTGGGACCTTGTAGAATTACCAAAGGGTTGTAAGAGAGTTGGTTGTAAGTGGGTCTTCAAGACTAAACGTGACTCTC
Organism: Glycine max; assembly: GCF_000004515.6. NCBI lineage: Eukaryota > Viridiplantae > Streptophyta > Magnoliopsida > Fabales > Fabaceae > Glycine > Glycine max. The sequence goes on from NC_038244.2 coordinate 38,696,293, forward strand.
ATGGCAACCTTGAACGTTACAAGGCTAGACTTGTTGCTAAGGGATTTACTCAGAAAGATGTCATTGATTATAAAGAGACGTTTTCACCAGTCTCACGAAAGGATTCTTTCAGGATTATCATGGCATTAGTAGCCCATTATGACTTGGAGCTACATCAGATGGATGTGAAAACTGCCTTTTTGAATGGAGATTTAGAGGAGGATGTTTATATGGACCAACCAATGGGATTCTCAGTTGAAAGGAAGGAACACATGGTGTGAAAATTAAAGAAATCAATATACGGTCTTAAGCAAGCTTCCCACCAATGGTATTTGAAATTTAATGATACCATTGTTTCCTTTGGATTTAAGGAAAACACTGTTGATCGGTGTGTATATCTGAAGGTCAGTAGGAGTAAGGTTATGTTTCTAGTCCTGTATGTTGATGATATATTGCTTGCAACTAATGATCTTGGTCTTCTTCATGAGACTAAGAAGTTTCTTTCTAGTAACTTTGAAATGAAGGATATGGGTGAGGCAAGCTATGTGATAGGGATAGAAATATTCCGAAATAGATCACAAGGATTGTTAGGCTTGTCTCAAAAAGCATATATCAATAAAGTACTAGAGAGATTTAGGATGGAAAAGTGCTCAGCATCTCTCGTTCCAATTCAGAAAGGAGACAAATTTAGTCTCGCACAATGTCCTAAAAATGATCTGGAACGGAAGCAAATGGAAGAAATTCCGTATGCATCAGTTGTTGGGAGTATCATGTATGCTCAGACCTGCACTCGACCAGATATAAGCTTTGCAACCGGAATGTTGGGAAGATATCAAAGTAATCCAGGAATGGAACATTGGAAAGCTGCAAAGAAAGTTCTGAGATACTTACAGGGAACAAAAGACCACATGCTTACATATAAGAGGTCTGATCACCTAGAGGTGATTGGATATTCAGACTTAGACTTTGCTGGATGTGTGGATACAAGAAAATCCACTCTTGGCTTTGTATTTCTCTTAGCCGGAGGAGCAATATCATGGAAGAGTGCAAAACAATCAGTTGTTGCTGCATCCACCATGGAAGCTGAATTTGTAGCATGTTTTGAGGCTACAATTCAGGCTAATTGGCTGCGGAACTTTATTTCAGGGCTTGGAATTGTCGACAGTATTGCTAGGCCGCTGAAAATGTATTGTGATAACTCCGCAGCAGTATTCTTTTCTAAGAACGACAAGTACTCTACGGGTGCTAAGCATATGGAGTTGAAGTACTTTGCCGTGAAAGAAGAAGTTCAGAAACAAAGAGTGTCAATAGAACATATTAGCACAAAGCTTATGATAGCTGACCCTTTGACAAAGGGATTACCGCCCAAGACATTTATAGAACATGTTGAAAGTATGGGCATTATTGTTATTGATGATCATTAAGTGTAATTTACCTTATGTAATTTTGCTGACACTCTGAGCTCAATTATGATATGTTTCTGATTACCTGTTCTCTATGTTTGCATGCATGTTTGTGTTAAAGTAATGTTAACAGGTTTTGTCTTGAATGAAGATATTATGTTGGACCAATTATGTACTCCTAACTAATGGTCATATTAAGGAGAAGACTAATTTGTAGTACATGGAAGGGACTATGTCGTTTAGATGATGTACAACCGCCATGACTTGAATTGGTTCCTATTCTTAATCATGAAATTATGATGTACCCAATGTGTAAAACAATTTAGTCAATTTTTAATGCGCATTATGTTAGTTAATCTATTTATTTATTTAGTCCATAATGTTTATTAATGTCACATGAGCCAAGTGGGAGAATGTTAGAATTAATGTCTCATGTGAGAGGCATATGACTTAGTAGGGACTAATAAATAAATAATTAACAATTAAGGGCTAAATTGTAATTGGGCTTAATAGGAGAAGTTTCTAGGTTAACTGCTACTTGATGGGAGTAGTGGTTATAAAAGGGGCTTAATACCCACTAATGTGAAATAAGGTCCCCTTCCTGACCAGAAAGTGCTCTTTTCTCACCCATAGCTCACGAATGGAGATAGACATAAAAGAAAGGCCAAAGGAAGTGAAATCCTATTTCTCTCATTTTCAAGGGAATCAAAGTGCACCAGAGAGAAGTTCCTATGGAGAAAGGTACACATCATTATCTATTATTCTTTATTGATTATTTGTGAGAACCATAAATTTCAAGATCCTGTTAGTTTTCTATAATTGATAGTTTAGGAAACCCTTAAGAATTTTTACATTCTCTACTTTGTATTCGCATTTTTATTAGGACAAAGAAAGAAAAGGTTAAACAATTTTTATATTTTTAAAATAAATACTATTATCTTCTATAACTATTAATAATGAAAATTACCTCATTTTATTTACACAATTTGAATTCCTTGTTTATCCTTTATATCTATCTATAATTTATAACAAAATATAAAAGAAAATATCATCTTTGTGTACACATTTTTATCTCTAAATTAATAAAAAAATTACTACCTATTATCCTTACCTTACAACTGAAGCGCATAAAACTAAAAGTGAACATGATAAGTTTTTAAAATGGACAGTTTTTGCCTCAACTTCTCAGTAACCACCCATTTTCCCCAATTCTCTTTAGAACGTGAGATATCTTTACGCTTTAACCATGTTGTAACTTCACGATTGTTGTTTCAATTTTTATTCATCATTTACGCATATTTTTCATTTTCTATTTTGTTCATTCTCTCTTCCTTTCTCGGATCCATTTATGAATTAGTTTAATTGAACTTGTGTTTTGTCTCTCCTTAAACTGCTTCTCATTAATGTGTTGTAATAATGTAATGCATTTTTTTTTTAGGTTGAGAGCGCGCAAGTTGAAACGTCAACGTGCAACTATGGTGAACAATAATAAATAAGGTCTCGATGCAACGGAGGAGGAGGAGGAGCATATCACCAAAACCAAATCTCGTTGCGTTCTATCGCCGGCACCGCCACGTAAAATGCCGACGGAGTCGGAGCTCGAAGATTTCTTCGCCGCTGCGGAGAAAGACATTCAGAAATGCTTCAGAGAAAGATTTTTAAAATGTGAAGCTAAAACTGAATTAAAAATATGATATGTATATATATATATTGAAGTGTTTGAAATTTTGCATATTATATTTATTTTTGTTTATTAATCTGGAGGTATAATTATGATTTTGTGAAGGACGTGCCTTTGGAAGGACGATATGAGAGAGTTAAATTGAAGCTATAAAAGTGAAAGTACCAACGTTGAAGGAAGAAATGAAGAAGAACACGGTTAATTAAAAAATTATGCCACTTGCTGACATTATTCTTACGTTAATTAATTTACTTTAGGTACTTCATTTTTCACTTCGATTTTCCGTTTTTTCACGCTAGGACTATGCTTTGTTTGGTGTACAGTTAATTTTATTTTTCTTCTTCTATGGTTAAATTCCCTTTATTATTTGTGTACGGTTTATGATATAGTTATACAGAAGCCAAATTTTATTTTCTCATCCGAATTATTACGTTTGTTTCAAGGAATTTTGATGATATTTTTAAAAATCAATTTCCATGGAACAAGGCTTTTATCAACCAAATTTTGGCGACTAATTGTTTGCTATTGTCTCTTACTCTTTAATTCAGTTACTTTTCAAAAAAAAAATTTACCTGATTTCTCTTTATTTTTAAGTTGGTATTTTTCTCCATAAAAAAAGTTAGTACTTTTAAAAAGAATAAATTGTATCTTTGTTTTTATTCAGTTATTTTTCAAAGAAAAAAACTGTTATCTCTTTTGTTTTTAATCCAGTTTCTTTTTTAATAAAAAAATTGATTGATTTCTACTAAGTAAAAAAAAAAGAGTAATGAAACATTGATGTGTAGACTAGAATAATGAATTAATTGTTATATGATAGGGTCATTTTGGTGATTAATTGTTTGTTATTGTCTCTTTTTCTTACTTTTTAAAAAATTACCTGCTTTATCTTTATTTTTAAGTTGGTATTTTTCTCCATAAAAAAAGTTGGTATTTTTCAAAAGAATAAATTATATCTTTGTTTTTATTCAATTATTTTTCAAAGAAAAAAACTGCTATCTCCTTGTTCTATGTTTTTTAATTCACTGTTATCTCTTTTGTTTTTAATTTAGTTGTTTTTATATATAAAAAAAAAACTTGAGTGATTTCTACCAAGTAAAAAGAAAGAATAATGTAACATTGATGTTGTATACTGGAATAATGAATTCATTGTTATATGATAGGTCACTTCATTCACCTTTTCCTTTTCCCTCTTTTTTAGGTTAATCAATGGGAGAGAAGGAATAGTACACCTTTTTTTTTTTTTTTCTTTCAATGCTTAATGGTGGATTATCAAATAGCTTCTTTGTATCTTTTAAGTTATCTTCTTCTTTTCTTAAGACTTAAATGACAGTTGTATTTACTTTATCTGAATTGTTATTTTACTTTTCGAATATATCTTAAAACAAATAAATTGTACATACATGTTAGTTTTTTGGGTGTCTTATTAAATTACCAGTTATATGTCTCAATTTATTACTAGATTGCAGCTTGGCTATTGTTCTTGAGTTTTAAGGTTATTGTAAAGTGAAAAGAAAATGATCGACAAAGATTAAAAATTCCTGCAGAAAAGCATTAGATTTGTTATCATGTCCAGTTACCACAAAAAATTGTTGACACATGTTAGTTTATTTTTTTTAACGTGTTATTTTAGAGAAACAACATATTAGTTTATTTTTTGAGGAAGAACCAAAAAGGATTTTCTTGCAAATTAAATATATATGACGGAACATAGACAAATAGGTGTGGCTTCGGAATAAAATACATATTTTGTCTCATACATTTCTATTTCGTCTCAAATATGACCGATTCAAAACATTGTGGATTAGTAATTTTATTTTTAGAGAAACAATGCATTTAGTTATTAGTATACACAATTAAATTTCATTGTATATGGTAAAATATTAAAATAGTGTATATTTTAAAATATATTTTAAAATTAGTTTATTGGGTTATCTTCTCAATAGATATTTAATTAATGAATAAAAAAAAGACTATTCACGTTAAATATCCTATTTTACTCATTACCAAAAAATATATCCTATTTTACTATCTATTAGATTAAGATGAGTTGTGTCTAAAAATTGAATAAATAATAATATTTCATTTAAAATCTCAATAAAAAATACATTTTTTTAAATGCACAGTAAAAATACATAATACACCCTTTTAATATTTTTTATTTTTTACAAATTTTTTTAAAATGGATATCAATTTAATAAATAAATAATTTTTATTTGATGATAGAATCCTCAAAAATCTTAAAACGAAATGCGCATATAATTTACACTTTATACTTTTAATTGTAACATCTCACCCTAAAAAATAAAAAATGTGTATAGATAACATGTATTAAAAAAGGTACACTAAAATAGTGATAACACAATAAAAATATAGACACACAAGCTTGAAAAATTAATTGGCATTTTATCCACCAAGAAGTAAAAATAAAAGAAAAAATATTAAACTAAAATTAACATACATCTCGATATACAATAAACAAATTATTACTATTAAATTATGTAAAATAAAATACGAATACACAAGCGCGACAATATCAGTATTTCCGTTACTTTAGTATATGATTGTTAAAACATACTTCCAAAAATTACTTTCTAATCGATATATGTCTATGCGGAAAGTAATTTATATATGTTTTAACAAATAAAAAGGTAGAATTGACAATAAGAAAATAAAGAGTAGGTAGGGGTTTACAATGAGGGTGATAAGGGAAATCCTAGGTGCACCCAGCAATATTGCTGATGCACCCAGCAAATTATTGAAACTACCATTTTGCCTTTTAAGATAAAATTATAAAAAACGCGAATTACCTCCCGGAAGACACTGTTTGTTCGAATAGCTTCGTCTTCTCTTCCTCTTTTGTGAACCTGGTTCTTCTTATCTTCTTCGTGAACTTGCTTCTTCTCCGCGAGGCGCGCCCAAGGTTTTCTTCTTCTTCTCCGCGAACAGGTTAGTCTCCCTCCCTACCCTTTGCTTGTAATATGCAGCATTGTTAGCATAACAATGGAACCTTAGGATAGTTACCTTAGGATAGTAACCTTAGGGTAGAAGACGAGAGGGGAGAAGACGAGAAGACGCCGGAAAAAATGGCGCAAAAGGCTGACGGCGGAGTCTTCCGGAAGATCCGTTTGGGGTTCTTCCGGAAAGTTTCCGGAAGAAGTGTTCTTCCGGAAGTAACCAAACGTCTTCCGGAAGAACACTTCTTCCGGAAGACTCCCGGAAAACCTCATCCGGGAACTTTCCGAAAGAAGTGGTTCATCCGGAAGAATTCCGGAAGACGCGCTCTTCCGGAAGAACTTTCAAATTTTCGGAAGACCTTTCCGGAAGAACCCCTTCTTCCGGAATGTTTCCGGAAGAACCACTTCTTCCGGAAGTGGTTTTTTTGTTTTTTTTTTAAAATTTTTTAAACAGAAATTGTTTTGTTTTTTTTTTAAATGAATTATTTTATTTATTTTGGTTATTTTGTTTTTTAGATTTTATGAAAAATGAAGTTTGGGTTTTTGATGTCATATTTTTTTTATAATTTAAATTGTGTATTTTTACTAAATATTAATTTGTAAATTATTTTTTTTTATAAAAGTAGTTGTGTTTGTTTTTGTTTATTGTTTATTTTTTTAAATTAGTGTTTTTTCTTTAAAAATGAAGTTGTCTATTTTTATAATTAAAGTTGTGTGTTTTGGAAGTTTTATAAAAAAACTAATTTTTTATAATTAATTAGTTTATTTTATTATAAATGAAGTATTTTATTTACTAAAAAAATTGTGGATGTTTACTAAATAATTTTTTTTACATTAGTTGTTTAATTTTTTTTTAAAATTAAGTTGTGGATGTTTAGTAATGAATTATTTTTATATTAGTTGTGTTTTGTTTTTATATATGATGTTGCTTTTTTTTTAAAAAAAAAATTAACTTGTGGATGTTTACTAAGTAATTTAGTTGTGTTTTTTTTTTAGAAATGAAGTTTCTTATTTTTTTTTTTAAATTAAGAGTTGGATGTTTACTAATAATTTTTTTGTACATTAGTTGTGTTTTTTTTATAAATGAAGTTGTTTAATTTTTTTTTTAAAATTAAGTTGTGGATGTTTAGTAATGAATTATTTTTATATTAGTTGTGTTTTTTTTTATAAATGAAGTTGTTTAATTTTTTTTAAAAAATTAAGTTGTGCATGTTTATTAATAATTTTTTTTTACATTAGTTGTTTTTTTTTATATAAATGAAGTTGTTTAATTTTTTTTTTAAATTAGGTCGTGTATGTGTGAAAATAATTTGATTTAAGTCAGTCTTATTTTTTTATAAATAAAGTTGATTTTTTATAAAGAAAATTGTGTATATTTTGACCGAAAAAAATACGTGTTCGACATGATTTACAGATCATGGCCAGAACACGAGGTTTAGGTCGTGCCATAGGTAGAGTTGTAGGCAGAGATAGAGCTGCTGACGAGGATGCTGGCGATGTTCCCGAGAGGCGTAGGCCTACTGCCTTAGCCCGTAGGCTACGCGTTCATCAGATGACTACCGAGGGACGTGATATGGCTGAGGACGTCACTGACATGACTGATGATGTCCCTGAGCAGCCTACGGAGGCACCTGAGATGCGTGCGGACGCACAGGGTGCTGATAGTGGTGAGGGGTCAGATGGTGATGATGCTGCAGAGGGATTCCCTGGTGGTCCACGTGACCCGTCAGTGCTCACATCATTTGCCGAGCATGTTGCACATGCCGTGTGGAGTGGACAGGTATTTTAATTTGTTAATTATTTGTCATTGTTTATTTATTTGTTTATGATTAATTTTTTTTAATAATTGTATAATTTGTACTTCAAATCAGGAACGTCCTGATTTGAAGTTAGTGTCACATGGGAGGAAGGTGACACTGATTGGGAGGCCAGTGCCTGAGATTGAAGGCCTGGTGGCTGCCACATGATTAAGTCCACTGATAGATTGTTCAGTTATTACTGGCGATCCTGGACTTATATCCGCATTTGTGGAGAGGTGACACAGTGAGACTAGCACCTTCCACCTTCCTGTAGGAGAGCTGACGATCACATTGGATGATGTGTCGTCCATTCTACATTTGCCCATCACTGGCGCCTTGCACAGTTTCCACGCTCTTTCTACAGAGGAGGCCAGATTCTTGCTTACAGAGTTGCTGGAAGTGTCTGCGGAGGAGGCCAGAGCCGAGACAGCACTCACACGTGGAGTATATGTACGATTAGGATGGGTTCGTGACATTTATGAGACCAGATGTTAGGCCCGGCGGTGGATTGTCGCAGCTCGCGCTTATCTGCTGCACCTTGTCGGTTGCATTCTTTTTGCTAATAAGAGTGCAACATACGTGCATGTGGTCCACCTTGACGCTTTCCGGGACCTCGCTCATAGTGGTGGTTACGCTTGGGGGGTTGCCGCGCTGGTTCATATGTATGACCAGTTAGATGAGGCTTGTAGGACCACCACCCGACAGCTTGCGGGGTACTTGACGCTACTTCAGGTAAATTTTGTGTTTATTAATATGTTAGGTTCGATTATGATTTAAACATATTTTTATGTTATGTTAACCTCAATTATTGTGTAGTGCTGGATCTATGAGCACTTCCCTAGTGTGCATCAGTGCGTGACTGACGATACATACCAGGAGACGTCCCCACGTGCTTCCCGGTGGTTGACGTCGAAGGCGCACATGAAGGGCATCACAGGAGCACCCTACAGGGCACGTTGTGATGGTTTGACCGTCACAGATGTGTCCTGGTTGCCGTACACGGAGCATCGGGGTGTTAGGGCGTTTCAGGAGATTTCATCGTTCCAGGGTCAGCTCAGATGGGGTCCTATGATCGTCACAGTTCGACCGGAGAGGGTTGTACGCCAGTTCGGTTACATCCAGAGCATCCCTCCATCGCCTGTTAGTGCACGATTGTCACACGATCAGATAGATGACAGGTGGATGGAGTTTGCGGATCACTTACTACCTGCGGGTCAGCCTTGTCTAGTGCCTGGGCAGGTATCTGCGGATTACATTGAGTGGTTTTTCCGCATATCTCACCCTTTCATGACACCGACCCAGGAAGCTGACCAGCAGAGGGATGCACCAGCTGCAGACCCTGAGGACTACATACAGCCGCCCAGTCCCCAGGTTCCAGTGGCATTTGACCCCCCTCCATATGTGGTAAGATTATTTGCGCGTTTAATGTTTTATGAGTTGTTGTTTATTTTGAATTTCATAATAAATGTTTTTACTGACTTTGACAGGATGATTACGAGGGATATGAGGCGATTGCACAGAGGTTGGAGCGTGTGCTCAACCTTAGGATAGTCACTGCAGGCACAGAGTTATATGACATTATGCAAGACTGCCTGACGATCGCGAGAGGGGAACCCAGTGCTGATGGGACGGTCAGGGCTCGTCAGAGACGCCGCACGGACCATTGATCATTGTATTTATTTTGTTGTGTTGTAGTTGACATGAATATTTGTAATTATTACAGTTTTTGTTTAATATAGTTGACGTGTTTTGCACAGTTTATTATTTTATAATATAGTTTGTTATTCCGATTGTTTGTGGTCCTTAAGCGAAGTTTACGGTTGTTTTAAATTTATTTTTAAAAAAAGGGAACCTAGAATCATGAGTTTTGTTTGTAAGAATTACATAAAAAATAAAAGTTTTTAAAATGATTAATAATTCATAAGTGAACCCTTTTTCCATGTTCAAGTACCCATGTTTGTAAGAATTACATAAATGAACCCTTTTTCCATGTTTGTAAGAATTACATAAAAAACATAAGTTTTTAGAATCATGAGTTTTGTTTGTAAGAATTACATAAATGAACCCTTTTTCCATGTTCAAGTACCCATGTTTGGGATTTTTTTGCGTGGGTGTGCCTGTGCCCTGAGACAATGGAGGGCGGCCATTTCTCATGTTTGGACGTCAAAGAATAAAAAAAAAATAGTCCCGTTCCCCGGTTCCGTCAAGTAACACGTTAAAACAAAGCCTCAACATCCAAAAAAATAGGAAATGAACCCTTTTTCCATGTTCAAGTACCCATGTTTGGGATTTTTTTGCGTGGGTGTGCCTGTGCCCTGAGACAATGGAGGGCGGCCATTTCTCATGTTTGGACATCAAAGAATCCAAAAAAAATAGTCCCGTTCCCCGGTTCCGTCAAGTAACACGTCAAAACAAAGCCTCAAAATCCAAAAAAATAGGAAATGAACCCTTTTTCCATGTTCAAGTACCCATGTTTGGGATTTTTTTGCGTGGGTGTGCCTGTGCCCTGAGACAATGGAGGGCAGCCATTTCTCATGTTTAGACGTCAAAGAATCCAAAAAAAATAGTCCCGTTCCCCGGTTCCGTCAACTAACACGTCAAAACAAAGCCTCAAAATCCAAAAAAATAGGAAATGAACCCTTTTTCCATGTTCAAGTACCCATGTTTGGGATTTTTTTGCGTGGGTGTGCCTATGCCCTGAGACAATGGAGGGCGGTCATTTCTCATGTTTGGACGTCAAAGAATCCAAAAAAAATAGTCCCGTTCCCCGGTTCCGTCAACTAACACGTCAAAACAAAGCCTCAAAATCCAAAAAAATAGGAAATGAACCCTTTTAACAATTTATTTTTTGGACCACTGAAACAACACATTCAACTTTATTATGGGAATTAAACACGCCGTAAACAGATAAAGGTTACATCAACGAAAAAACAAAAAATTAAACATCACATTCAGTTGTTTAGCGACGTCCCACTGACCTCGTCTTCAACATATTTAGTAAAGACAGCTAAAATTTCTATTGGTCCATATTTTTTCCAGTAGTTAGATTATACTAACACCTTCAGCAGTTCTTCGTTGGTGATCAGCTCATTTATTTCATATTTTATAACCGTATCTGAATACTCAAACCGAGCTGGTTGGCGGAAAAACAATCGTCTTACCGTTTGTGATTCGTGAATTCCAAGAGGGGGAATCCCTTTAGGTGCAACTTGCTTGATTAAATTCTTCAGTTCATCGATGGTACATGTTGAAGGAATTTGAAATTTCTTAGGATTTTTTCCTGTGAACGCGCATCCAACAAATTTGTTCTGCGGTGGCATGTTCCATTTGCCGTTGTAATATAGGATCGCGTCATGAATACGAGGCATAGTGCGTTCAAGTAAGTTTATTATTCCATCTGGTGTTCTTCCAACGGTGCATAATAACTCAATCGGACCAACACAAGAAAATTGATCATTACACATTAACATTGTGTTGACATCGTCATCATTTATCAATTTGATACACTCAAAGCGAATTTGGTTACCTGTATCGGTGAATGGCTTCTGGTAGTGAATTTCATCCAAAAATTGTTTGTCGGATAGCTGAAGGGTATTGTGTATTCTGGTTTTTAGGCTTGCCAAATCACACCTATTTGGTACTCGAATGGGCACCGGAGTTGAAGTTTGGAAGTAAACCCCAGTATCATTGTGAATAATCGATCCATTTGGATAAATGAAAGCCAACCTTGAGTTGACAATCGTCTGACTGCTAGTTTCTCCTAGAAATGCCATAGTTTGTGTATCAGTTGGGAGATTATTTGAAAGCAAGATATTGTGTGATTTAGTAGCCTAGTCTGCCATATATATAGATGGTTGTGACCAAGCCTTTGTTTAACTTTGTTTACAAAAAAATAGACACGCGTAAATGTGTAGTCAAGTCAGCCAATGTGTTGTCGCTAATGTGTAGTCAAGTCAACCAATGTGTCGTCGAGCGACTGCTAGTTTCAAAATGTGTACTGAAGTCAGCCAATGTGTTGTCACGCTCAAACTGTAATACGCATGCATGTCATTATGTGTTGTCAATTATGACAATGATGTATGCTGCACGCGTAAATGATTTTTGTTGGACCAACAATTTCCTTGCTTAACCAAACGAGTAGTTGATAATATTAATTGGTTAGTAACGGGTTACAACAAATTATATCGCATAATGAATACAATTAAATAAACAATGCATGTTTAGTCTTCATTTAGGTCTACATAGTGTGTTTTGAATGACATCAAGCTTGTGTATTGCTGCATTCTACTAATATATGGAATTACCCATTGCTTTGCCTGAGAATAACAATTGGTTGACCACAACAGCGCTGGAGGCGGCAACGGACAATGGTCTTTCAAATAAACCTGTTGTACATGAACAAACATTATATCATGCGCTGACCGTGCCAAACGAACCAGCGAAGTCATTGCATAATTGTTACACTAACTATATTCAATGTACCTGAACAAAATGATTTCCAAACACGTGACCGACACATATGATGCGGTGGCCAGAAGAGTCAGGTGGTGGTTGACTTCTAAGAGGGAAAAATGTCATGCTTTGTTGTTGGGACAACGATACAAGGATTACGTTATACCGTGAAGCAATCACATATCCCATGTCTGTTATATCCATCCACTTGTCCACACTAACCTGAATGAACCAAACATACACATGTAAGTAATTTAAACATTGTTATTAAAAAAATTAACCTAAAAACATACCTTTGAAAAGCCATCAACAAGTAGGGACAACTTTAATTGTTCAAATCTCTCTGTGCCACCGAAGAGGTTCATGTACTCATGCGACCACCTGCCAAGTTCTTTAAGCAATTCATTACGCACTAACGGCCACGAATCTTCCCCCATACCTAATAAAGCGCCAATGGACCGATATCCACAGTTACCGTCCGCTTTCACATCCACAACGTCACGAATGAAACCTTGAAAGAATGACGCAAATTGATCCAACATCGGGATGATCCTTGTTGGCTGACGCGGTTGAGAACATGATGCACTTCGTTTCACTGGAGAGTTGCTGCTTTGAACAGAATGAAAAGCATCAACATACTCCCAGTAAGACGGATCACGCTTTGTGGATGTTTGACTTCTTTTCATCGGTTTCTTCGGTGCACCTTTAGTGTTCACCTTTGACGGAGGAGGGCACATAGAGTTATGATCAGGGTATGCGATTTCTCGAAGTTTACTCTTCAGATTTACTTTGCCAGCCACATCAAGTTCATCAAACCTTTTAGATATGACCTCTATTTCTTCCTTGATGGTGACTTCCGTCTCACATAACCCTTGGTCTGAAAAGCAAAGTCTCCTCCAAAAAAGATGGACTGACTCCAATGGGATGCTGCTAGCAGTATACCTAGAAAGCTCATATGCACAAGGAAGCCCGTGCGTGCTTCTCATCACACAACCACAAGAAGAGAGATTGTTGTCGAGATAACGTAGACGGTCAATCTCAGAAGCAATCTGATTTAAAGCATCCCTCGAAATCATCCCAAGAAGCCTCTTGTATAAGGTTTTTTTATATACATGGCCAACCACATGCGTACTGGTTTCAAAGGATGCTTTAATTTCGACGTGTTGCAGCGTGATCATGTTGTTCATGGCATCCCAAACACTACATAGGTCTCCAACGCTATTTTGTAGTACTCTTTTGAGAGCCCAATGAGCTGATTCAACCCTACATTTAAAATACACAACAAACATGAAAATATACAACAATTAAATACCATTTAATATTAATCGTTACTAACAAATAAAATCAGTTGTTAATACCTGTTTGTTGTTGTGTTGCCTAGGTGCATGACCTTATTCGTCCATGCTGTAATAAATTTTTCCTTGTGGGGGATAATCCATGTGTCGTTAACATAGTCAACGAACATCGGCCAAGGCGAACAAGCAACTTGAAACTTCTGATGTGACTCATGGAACTCGTATTCGGACGGACAATCAACCAAAGTACCCCAGCTATCCATTACATAGTCCCACGCATTTTTTTCCCCGATTAAAGATTTGCACTTCGCCTTCACATTCTTATCGATATGAAACCTGCACAACAAATTAGTAGACTCGGGAAACACAGTTTTCACTGCATTCATCAGTGCTAGGTCTCTGTCAGTGACAACAACAAGAGGGAGGCGATCGTGTCTTAAAAATAGGCCTCGAAATCGTTCCAAAGCCCATACAATATTATTAACACGCTCAGCCTTCAGATATGCAAACCCAGCAGAGAATGTCATCGCCGTTGGTGTCACTCCAACAAAGTCAAGTAGTAGGAGTCTGTACCTGTTTGTTTTGTAGGTACTGTCTATAAAAAAACACCAGATGACATGCATTGCATAACTTTACTGCATCTGGGTGACACCAAAACAGATCACGCACCACAACTTCATCCTTCAATCTATGCCAATGAATGTATTGATCACGTTCGAGAAGCTTCATCAGATGCTGCATTTCGGTATCAGCTCCTCTTATTGAAGAACGATATGCACTTCTTGCATTGTAAATTTGCTTTATCGTGGTGTAACTGTCGACATTGTGTTCCTTCAACGTTAGCAAGATGTTTTTCGGTTTCACCATCGACTTTGTCATATCAGCAATAATTTTCTTTTCTTCCTTAGTCAATCGCCCGGCGTATGGATGTCCAACTAAGGACTTCACCAATTCATGATTATGAATTCCACAGATCAACTTCACCATCCAACCTTCCCCTCCACGCACTGGTTTCCCACGAAGCCTGAAGGGACAACCACATTTCCTACTCCCGGTGTCTTTTCTAACGAATTCTTTATTTCTACACTTGTACGTACCACTCCTTTCACACCCAATTAACACAAATGAACTTCTTCCTCTGCTACCGGTCTCTGTGTCAGATCTCATAATCACTGCAACAAATCCATTTTCATGGGCAACTGTTCGAGCCCATTGCAAAACATCATCTCGAGTAGCGAATACCTACAACGCAACCCTAACATATTAATTTTCATACAAACCATCAATTCAACCAATGACTCAAATTATCTATGATTACCTGAGATGTATTAAAAGCATTTGAACAATCAACATGTGGTTCATTCACTCCACATTCTTCTTGATTATCATAATCATAATCCATATGAACTTCTTGTGACATCGCAAAGTCATACCTCCATTGATCTTCGTCCATCTTAAGGACATATGCATCATACACAAGTACATTCAAATTATCATATAACCACATCCAAAAATTTACTACACCTTAAATAACAAACATATTAATAGCACATATGCATCATACACGACTATATTAAAATTATCATATAACCACATCGATAAATTGACTACTTATTAACTAACAACTATTACAAATATATTCTAAATTTATAACTACATTATTTACTTAAACTAAACTTATCACTATAATAAACAACTAATAAAACATTTTTGTACCATTATACATTTAAGTTACCTAAATCATTTAATATTATACCATTATACCTAATTAAATCAATAATCCACAACATATATAAAACAGAAATAAAAAAAATTATAAAACAGAAATATATATATATATACCATTATAAAACAAAAAAATTATTAAATGAATTTTATTGTTATAAATTTTAATGTCCACAATATATACCATTATACCTAATTAAACAAATAATTCATTAATCCATTATTAACTAACAGAAATATATATATATATATATATATATATATATATATATATATATATATATATATATATATATATATATATATATATATATATATATATATAAAGAAGGTCTTCCGGATGTTACCCATTCCGGAAGTGTTTTCCGGAAACACTTCTTCCGGAATAGGCCTCAGTGCCTAAAATTTCTTCCAGATACACTTTTTTTTACTGTTTTTCTTCTCTAAAAACTAGCCGGAAAAGAAAAAAAATACCCATAAAAGCGTACCTCCGACAAAATAGGAAGAACAGCCACTAACAAAACTTCAACTACCGAACACGGGACCACCGAATCTCTAAATACTTCACGGGACCACCAATGGAAACTGCAAAAGGGACCACCGAAAGAACACCAAGCAACCGGAAGAAACAAAGTAGAAGAAAGCGAAAGGCAGTAAAAAGAAGCGAAGAAAGCGAAAGCGCAGTAGAAAGAAGCGTGTACGCGTTAATTTAAAGAAAATTACACAAGGGCAAAATCGTCATTACATATGCATTAAATATTATTTTATTTTTACTTATTATTATAAAATGAAAATTCTTATTTCGTTACATACGTTCACTAATTATTTAATTATTTATGTATAATAATATTAATTATTTTATAATTTAGTTTATCCATTAAAAGTAAATTATATTATCAAATAATTTTTTTTTAAAAAAAAGTTAACTTCCGGAAGAAGGTTCTTCCGGAAACTTCCGGATGACGTTCTTCCGGAAGTGGTTTGTGGGTACTTCCGGAATTCACAAATTCTTCTTCCGGAAGATGTTTTTTTCCGGAAACTTTCCGGAAAAGCTTTTTCCGAAAAGTTTCCGAAAATACTTCTTCCGGAAGAAGAATTATTGAAGGGCAATTTTGCCACTTCACTGTTTGCTGGGTGCCCCAGCAATAATGCTGGGTGCACGTAGCAACTCCCGGGTGATAATAGTATGTGCCCAATCATTATTATTAATGGCCCACAACCCAGTATTGGGCCTCGAGTCTTACATACTTTTTTTTACCTAACTTAAGACCATTTAGTGATGAAGATGTTAGCAATCAGCCAGGTCACTGCTTCTGGTGTAGGCAGATAAAAAGAAGGTATTATGTCACAAGCGCATGATTTTTTCCTTGGGAAACATTTCATGTCCACAATATTTATTTACCAAAAAGTTGGTCAAAATATATTGGAAATTACGTGAGTCATTATGATTAGCTGTATCTCTTCCATCATAGTCACCCAGAAACATTCCACAATAGAAATTATTTTTCTACTATCGGTGATCCTTTGACACCCAAATATATATTATTGAATATTTAATTTTGTTGAAGAATACAAATTGTCACACTCTGTTTTTTATAAAATAAATAAAGAGTTTTATTTATAAAATTAATATAATTTTTAGAAATTAAATAAATGAGAGAAAAATATTTTTTTTAATTAAAATAAGAGTTTCGTATTATTAGAAAATAAAGAAATGTTTCAATTAGTTATTTATTTATTTAATGAAAGAGTAAAATAGAATAAATAATAGATTTAGAGTACCCTCACTATAAATAGAAATGTATTAAATCAGTTTTATGTTTACGATATATCTCTGGGTTCTTTCTTCTTTTCAAATTTGTTTTTTCAGAATCTTATATTTTCTCGCATACACACAAACATGTTTTAATAAAACTACGATCCTAGACTCTTAAACGTTGGGTCGTTCTCAAATTTCAACAACTTCTTAAGAACTCATTTTCACACTTTCTCACCATTGAGATTTGCTAAATAGTGTCTATAGAGAGAGAGAGATAACCCTCGCATAGAGACAATGAAATTGAGGCTAGTTCCAATCCTTTCTCCTTCTCTCCAACACTTGGAAACCCTAGTAGAGCAATTAGAGAAAAAACTTGAGAAATCTTAGGAAACCACTAGAGATGTCACTATCGTTGTCGGACTACACACGTGAGCTCACTTAGAGGTAAGTAATGAGTTACTCACGCTTGGGGATTAGAATAAACATGTACAGGGATCCTTAAAGGATTAATTTTGGATTATTTTGGGTTGCTTGATAAAATTCAATTTTGTTTGCATGCTTTTAATCGGGAATTGACTGCGTTTGATGGACTAATTGATGTTCTGATGTGAAATTGTTGTGAAATTGATATGTTCTCGTGTTGAATACGAACCCTAGAAATTAGGTTTTTTTCTAATTAACTTGAATTGATGAAATTAAGTAAGGAAAGATTTATCGTAAGAGGGAATGAGATATTGATTTTGTATTTTTCCCTTTTTGTGCTTCTTAAGTTTTTTTTATATAGTTTGAAATTAATATTATAATTTAGAATTAGAATATGCTAACAGAATGACATTCTCGATTATTGTTTTAGTTTTAATATTTAGTATGAGTTTATATATGTTTTATATTGTTATTCTTTAAAATTTGCCAAAGTCTATTTAACTATAAGGTTCTTTGAAAGTTTTAGTGAATCATTGGTGCAATTTTGTTTAATTATATTTCACTTTGTAAATTCATGATTAGAATATATGTTTGTTTAGTTGTTTATATATTGTGTATGTTTATATATGAAATACTATTTGTATATTATAAAATTGTGATTGAGATTGAGCATAAGTAGCAAGTTGAGCATGTGTTAATTTGTGAGATACACGTAAGCATGTGATGGTGGATTTGATGTTGTGAGATGTTAAAATTGTGGATATAAAATTTGGTTGTGAATAAGTGTATGGTTAATATTTGATGTGATATTACTTGTGTTTGTGAGTTATGAATTATACAATAACCTAACTGGTGTTTACCTTGAGAAAAGAGTTTATGCGCGAGGTGTTAAAAGGAAAGTGTAGGGTTCCAAGTTAGGAACCTGAGGTGTTAAATTGTAGCGCAATGTGTGAGGTGTTAAAAGAAAAGTGTAGGGTTTCAAGTTAGGAACCTGGGGTGTTAAATTGTAATGCATTGTGAGGTCATGAGTATTGTATAATTCATGAGCAGTGTCTGCATGCAAAAATTATTTTAGGGGTTAGACCTGAATCAAGAAGGTGAGACCTTAACGGATTCTTCGGAGTCTAGGCCTTCGAGGTAAATACACTGGGTTTGAATGTTCCTTTAAGCATATGTTGATCCCATATGGCTGGAGCATTCTCGCAAAATAGAGTGACCTTGATTGGTCACCTTATGATTTCACTTAATGAGAGTGACTTGACATACCTATTGTGTGTTGTGTCTCGATATGTACTCCTAGACACCCTAGTGTTGTTTTTCACTGACATGATACTACATTGCATATAAGATTGAGTCTTAGAGTTTATGTAGCATAACGTCTGTATAATTAATTATCATTATGACTTGTTACGTGATGGTGGGTAATGAATTGTGTGAGTGTGAGATGTTGTGTTATACTTGAGATATATTGTTCTGAACACACGATTAATGTGAAGGCGTGAAATGTGATTTTATGGGACAAGTGATGTTATGTAATGGGTGATAAAATTATGTGAATTGTGCTAAATTGAGCTTGTGATACTTATACTTTATATATGTGTCTTCGTTTATCTCTACCTGTTTAGGAATGTGATAACTCAATCCTCGTGTGTTATTTGTGTTGGATCTTGTGATGATATCAAACCTTGTGTTTGTGGGACCAGATGACTAGGTGAATTGCTTTAAGGAACCTTGTATTAGAGGATGCTAGAACACAATGCTCTGATAGAATGTGACATTGAGACACGAGTTTTTATTTTAATTGCATGATGTTTCAAACATGTCATTTTACTTTATTTGATTTTGTTGCTTAACTTGAGTTTTTTTTTTGTAAACTTGAATGATCGTGTTTTGAGTCAGAAATGTTTATGAAAAGTTTTATTTAGTAACAATGAAACGAAAGTGAACCTTTTACTCACTTGATTTTACTTACGATTTTATTGAATAAAATTGATTTAATTAAATTTTGTATTTTATATGTGTTTTTTCATTTATATGCATGTTGGGGTAGAAGGTGTCAAACAAATTATTTTAAATTATTAATTATAGTCATAATTTTCAAATTTATTTTATTTTCTCATTTTGCATAAAAAAGAAGTAAATAAATTATATTAATAGAATCATATATAAATAACGCACGCCATAATATATTACATAACCAATCCTTAATATTTTATAAATATGTACTAATACTTAAATATAATTATACCGTACAAACTCCAAAATATTTACAGAAGCTCACTCTCACATATAGTTAACCTTAATTAAACCATGTTCTAATTTTGAAATTGACAACTAATTAATAGCAACTTTCAATAAACTTTCTATAAAGTTCTTAATTAGACCCAGCTCATCAATTCAAAGTAAAGTATTCTTTGAAGTCACCGACAGCAGTCAAAAATATTTTTTGTTAATAATTTGATCTCTAATTCATTAATTTTGACCCTTTTTTGAGATCTTAAGGGTTAAGAATAGAAACGGCATGTGACCTTAACAACATTTTATGATTATAAAAGGAAAAGGAAAAAAAGGGCACAAAGATTATGGCAATATGTCTTTCACTGTTGGTACGTCATTCCTAACAAAGCAAAGCTAGTATAAAGAATATATTGAAGGCTTCCTAGGACCTTATAAGGTTATATATATATATATATATATATATATACACAAAATCTTGGAGGAGGTGGTGGCCTTATGAAAATCTCTAATATGCAATTACATATAGAAAACTCAGTTGAAAAATAATGAGAACAAGGGCCCCATTGGTTTTGATTCCAAATTGAAACCACCCCATGGAAAATTCAGTTGTACTACGCCTTCCTATGACGTATAGCAAGTGGACGGTGACTATCTAAGCAACCTTCCAAATTTGAACGTAAATTAAACTGAACTCACAGTGAACTTGGAAATTTCGGATTATAAGGGGACCCAAAACTCGATTGCAAATCGGAACCGACTCAGATTTTCCATTAAGTGTCGTGTGTCCATTTGTAATGTGGTGGACCATTATGCTTTCCATTATTAACAAGGTAACAACGAGGTTAATTAACATAAGTAATTAGCTCAAGACAAATCAATCTTATTATTCTGACCAAGTGAATTAAAATGGCATTTCTTGCTTTTGCAATAAGGCCATAAAGAAAAGTTGAGAAAACAAGCTGTGATCTTCTTCACTGTAATAGGCTTAGCTGTTGGCATCTGCACATTATGAGTGGTTTAAACAGTAATAATAAATAAACAGCAAAGTAAGATTCAAAAAGGGAAAGAAAAAAAGGTGATACCTATTTTGTTTGCTTGCTTAAAAAAGAGGCAAGGCCAACAAGATTCAGTGGATAGTCTAGCTGCTATTATTGTGTGCATATCTGATAGGATCACTTGTCATTTCAGTAAAATGTCTCTTTTATTTGATAATGTTTTTTTTTTCTATTCTTATTATTTATTTTATAAATAATTATAAATATGTGCCGCTTATTTATTCTTTAATTTTGAAAAATTATATAAAACTTTCTTTATAAGTTAAAAATAAAATAATATTTTGTAATGATTTATAAAATGCTAAAAAATAAAAATAAAAAATACTTTTTTCTTTAATAAACATATCCTCTGTTGCGAAGTGTTTAGATAAGCTCACATACTATTTTAACACTAAAAAAAATAGAAAATATTTTTCTTGAATAAAAATATCCTTTATTGTCAAGTGTTTAGATAAACTCAGTACTATTTTTATAACACCCCATTCTTCATAAATAAATTAAAAAAAATTATTTAAAAATAAATGTAATTTTAGAAAAAATGTTGAAATTTTTTATAATTAAATAAATAATAAAAAATAATATTATTAATTAAAATAATAATTTGAAGAAAAAAAAGATATTTTATTTATTTATTTGATAGGAAATAAAATATAAAAAAATAGAATAAATAATAGGCTCAGGGGTAAAGACACTCGGTTTGAGTGCTCCTTTAAGTCTATGTTGATCCCATATGGTTGGAGTATTCTCGTAAAATGGAGTGACCGTGATTGGTCACCTTATAATTTTGCTTAGTGAGAGTGACTTGACATACTCATTGTGTGGTATGACTTGTTATGTACTCCTAATCGTTCCATGATAGTTTTTCACTGACATGGTACCACATTGCATATAGGCTTAGTCTTAATGTATATGTTGCATAACGCTTATGTATTTATTGATATTGATTGATTTAGTGATATTATGTTTTGATTTTTGAGTACAAGAATGTTGTGAAAATGAATAAGACATGTTATGTTGTGATGTGATATTACGCGACAAAGTGATGGAATTACGTGAGCTATGTTTAAGTTGTATCTCATTCATATGATATGTATAAATAATTATCTCGTTTCTCTCTATTAGTTAGAAATGTAATAATGATTATGAAGAATCTCATGCTAGAAGACGCGAGAATACAATGTTTTGATAGGATGTAACATTGGGGGATAGGTTTATATATTAATTGCATGAAGTCTTGAATGATCTTGTTTGAGCCGAGATGATTTTATTATTTATTTGAATAAGTTTTATTATGATATGAGAAGAGTGAATGTGAGTTTTTTATCCTTTTAAAAAACTTTTTATTTAAATGTGTTTTAAGAACTTTTAATTAATTATAATTTTTTATTTTTTTTATTATTAGTACATATATGTATGAGACAGAGGGTGTCACAATTTTAACACTAGTTCATATCAAGTGCATTATCGTCAAAAGACATAAATCAATTATATGAAATTGTTCTAATTTTATTTGTAGTTTTAAATTTAATTTTAAATATGTTGGAACTTTATAACAAAATAATTTATTGATTGCATCAAATAATTTTATATTTATATTTTTATTTAATTTTATTTATAATTTTTAAAATAATTATTATAAAATTAATAATTTTATCATATATATATATATATATATATATATATATATATATATATATATATATATATATATATATATATAATATGATCTTTAACGATAGTGTCGGTAAATAGTCTTTTTTTTTTCTAACAAAAAAGTAAACAATACGCGTGTTTCACGACACATCTCACGGTAGCTTGAGAACTAACGTGAATTTTCAACATGATAAAAGCTCAATCAAACACAAGTAAGTCGAGATAAGTAAGTCAAATCATGTTCAAAAGGACCCTTCTTCAATTATCCGTTAAGGCAGCAGAGAGAGAGAGAAAGGACTAGCTTCAACATAAATTCAATTGACTACAACTTTTATTGATTAATACACACACACACACACACACACATATATATATATATATATATATATATAAACAGATGGAATCATTCTTGTTCAAAAAGAGAGTTGAAAAAGGTCCCAGAAAATACAAAAGGAGAGCGTATGATAGGGATTAACATAGTAGCCAAGTTAAATGAGTTTGGCTCAATATTCATGGCTAAGGATTCTAGATTTTTTGAGATCACATCATACTAGAAGCAGTGTATTTTGACACGTTGCAAAGTACAAAAGACAAGAAAACAAACATATGGCCACGTTGTAGCATAGTTTTGCTGGCATATGGCTGGTGAGAAAGGAAGGGAATTAGTGGATGATTAAGATGATATTTATAATTGAAAGCCAAGTGGGGGATACAGAATCAGCTAGTGGATTCACTGATGCAATAACGTCCAATAATCAAAAGTCAAGCACCAATGAAAAAGTAGAGGGTCGGTATCCATGTTTTGAAGTTTATTACATTAATTGACAGTCATATCCCTTAATAACACCAAAATTAATTTCAAGTTGGTATCTCTTTTATGGAAATTTGACATGATTCTCTAGTTCATCTTAAATTTCCCGAAATGCCTCTGAAGGGAAAAATATGCAGTTTGTAGTATGAAGAATTGAAGATTAAAGAAAAGTAACAAGGTAATTAAAAGGCTATGGTTCAATATATATTCATATACTATAGGTATGTAAATATCAAATTATGCTAGGGTCATTAAATTTTTTTTTCAAATTTAAATCAATAGAGAAAAATATTATTAAGGAAAGGGAAAAATTTGGTACCCATGATTCTATTCTCAACACCCAGACTCTTTTTGAAAGAAGGGAAAAAGGGTGAATAAAAGGGGAGACAAAAAAGACAAATTACATTCTTTTCTTCGTTTGCTTTCATGTACGGAGGGAAGGAAAGAAAAACACGTAAAACTCGTAAGAGTTATAATCCTTCAATTTTTGGAGGAAAAAAGTGATGAGAAAACTAGTTCTATGAAATAAAATGATCACTTTACTCATTTTTGTAATTGTTTTTTATAAAGGATATTTAATTCATGTTATATATTTCTTTAATTTTATTTTGTTTGACTTTCTTTTTTACCAAATAATCTACAAAAATATCTTATTTTATATTTCTTTTCTTTTCTTTTCCTTTTTTTTTCACAAACTTAGCATACCTTTATAGAAAGAAATATAAATATGATATAATGTTTTAAAATATAGATATAAAAAGAAATAATAAGTATTAATGAATGGTATGATATATAGAAGAGTCTATATTTACCGTTGTTAGTCGTCGGAAAAAGTAGTTAAACTAGGTCTATCCTGGTTAGGGAATAACAGATTCAAAAAATGTTAGGTAATTAGGTTAAGGTTAAAACTGCCATACAATCAAATAAATGCTTTTACCTGTTTATTTATTTATTTTTAATGGACACTCTACTGTATGTTATCTCTTATCACTTTGTACAATTGCAACTTTTGATGGTTTGAAAGCAAAAGTAAGAATGCATTTTGTATAATGAATAGATCATACCACTTCTGAGTTTCTTAATCATCAGCTATTTAAAGCAATGGTCAGAAACTAACTTCCCCCCCACTAGCCTTCTATAGAGCCCTTTGAAAATCGTTCAAAACCAATCTATCTATCTATTTGGTATAAGCATGGAGCTTTGTTGGCAAAAATCCATCCATGGCTCTTAAAGAAGCTTGGAGGATTTTGTGTGAGAGGGTTCTCACCCTTCACACTCCACCTCCTACAGTTTGCTTATGCTTTAGCCATTGGTTTCTCTAATCAATCACCACAAAAGGGTATACATGGAGGAACATAATTCTCTGAGTGGCATGAAGCAGAGAAGCTATGGCCACATCTTAGCAAACCGGCAAGTCACAAAAAGGCAATGGACTCTCTCTCATTAAAGGGTCCTTATGGCTATGTATGTATTGATTCTATTGTAGTTCTTCTTCTTTGTTTCGGTAGAATGTATTAATAAACAAAGATGTTCTTCCTTTGAG
This sequence comes from Glycine max, assembly GCF_000004515.6. NCBI lineage: Eukaryota > Viridiplantae > Streptophyta > Magnoliopsida > Fabales > Fabaceae > Glycine > Glycine max. The sequence continues at coordinate 38,721,063 of NC_038244.2, forward strand.
AAGCTACATACCAACTTGTGTTGTCCATAACACTCAATTTGCAGATGACTAGAATCAGGCTTTCTCTTCAGTTTCTGCAAATGAGTAGGTAGGTAATTATGACCTTATATCATATCCCATGTGTGTTAGTGTGTATGCTTGCTATGTTGTGACCTTATATGCAATAAAAGAATTATGGTAGTGTTTTAGTTCCTTAAAGGGTAGGATTATGTTCTGTAGAAGTTGATTGGTTAGAAAAGCTGCAAAGCCCTCCTAGAAAAGTTGTTAAAAGTCAACAATGACCAAGCCCCTTTTTCACAAGTTTCTGATATTTTACTTACATTGAAAGTATTCCAGGAAACTATAGGGATAAATAGTTTGTTTATCTTTATCATGTACATGTATTCACAAAAATGAAAAATTTCTTTGCTAAAATTACACGAAAGTCAATGACTAAGAAAAAATTCTTTGCTAAAATTGATACGGAAGTAAATGACTAATACCATATTGTTGGAGTATATAGAGGATGAGTTCTAATGGACACTAAAAAATCGTTCAAGGGAGAAGCTGCCATGAGACTCATACCTGAAGAAAAAAAATTTAGACTACAAATGTAAGATGAAATCTTATATCGAATAAAATGAGAAAGTTAAACATCATATAAGTAAGAATAAAACCCATAAATTTAACCTTAAGATTTTAAGTTAAATTGTGATGTCAAATTCATTTAAGTGTTATTCATGATTTATTTGTGTAAATCTTTTCGATCTTTAAATTTTGAGGGCAACAAGTGAAATTGATTAAGGGTGCTAACTAAACAATCTCTTTAGGTAGCCTAGACATTTGCGTTCAATGAAAAACAGTTATTAGAAAATTTATCTAAACAAACTCATCGTCTTCGTGGTGATAAGAAAAATCTCGATGTCACGTTAGATTTATGTCAAGGAGAAGGATGAATATTCAGTTGCTTCTGCTCTCTTAATGGTTTAACCGTGGATTATACTGTTAGTTAGTTAAAAGTTTTAAGTTAAAAAAACTGCAAACTACTCTAATCTCGCCAGTAGAAACACTTTAATGGAAGCTCAAGCTCGTTCTGAATACAATTTAGGAACTTAGAAGAGAATTTCAACATTACCTATTATCCACTCGGAGTCCTTTTGTTTTAAATAGAATTGCCATTTTGTCTGATATTTTTCCTCATCACAAGCACCATAAAAAGTAACCCTTTTACACAAATTTGATCCTATGTTTTGTGGAACTGATGTATGAGAGATTCACATCTAAACTAAAACAAAATTATCGTATCATTCAAAGTATCATGGCACGTGCTTGTAAATACTAAATAAATGAATACAAAATCCATTTACAATCTTCACAACTGTTTAAGAAACTGACTCCAACAAGCCTAAACCAATGGGAAGAATTGGCAAGCCAAATCCACTATCCTATTTCCTTCCCTTGCTATCAACCCAAATAGTATAATCCTATAACCAAAGACATGCAGCAAAAACTCATAACATACATATGAGGAAATTTGCTCAGCTTTTCCAAGTTCCTAAGGTTGAGCCCTTACACAAGGGTAAAGTTGTGCCTTAGTGACCTGTTGGTCAAGGGTTAAACAGCCTCTTTGCATGTGTAAGGGTAAGACTGCATAGCGAGGAGCCTCCGGGTACTAGGGTACGTTAATTAGTTTTTTTCCAAGTACCTTTTCCATATTTTAAGAGAGAAACATATAGCAATTCATTCCAAGTATCTGGTACCCCAGGCAAGCACCAATGGCTGCAATCTTCGAATAGTGCAGCAGTGTTCTGCTTCATCGACGCCTTATACCCCGTTCTGTATACCGAAGGATGTCCATCTTTTCTGTAATCTGTAAGCCTACTTATGTTCATATATACTACTGGGGTTTTCATTTGTTGGATGACATGTTCTAGAGCCAACATTTTTGAAGGATATCTTTGTAAGTAAGCTTCATTGAATATTGGCTCAGTTTCTTTGTGGCACTGTCCTCCTGAGTTCCATTGCCCACCCCTGCATAGTATTAGAATTTATTCATCAAGGTAAAGATGGATATATGAGCCTCTAAATTGCTAAAATATACAATGGAAGTCACCACCACCTTGGACAAGTTTAAAAAAGCAAGGAGAAGATGGTTAACTAATTATGACGGTGGTCAAGTCAGATCATAAAATTTTATCTTTATTGCTAGTATAGTTAATTCAAATGATAAGGGCTATTTGTTAGTTTAAATGATAACCAGTTTCATTTTCACTCCATACAGCAGTAAATTGAAGTTTTCTTAAACAAAGAACCAGATTCAACTGTGAGGGTGGTGCAGACTTAGTGTAAAAAAAAATATTCAAGCGCTAATTGCATTCTAGAATTTGCAGTTGTAGTTTAATACAATATCCATAATGAAGACAGGTGCTCAACCTTCTGCTAATAACAGATCAAACTAGAACACATGGTTTTTCCAGAGTGGCTTCGAGGAAGTAGAGGTGAGGGGGAACTTGCTGAAGTAAAAAAATTCATAAACCAATAGCAATAACAAAATAAAGTAGCTAAAGAGGTTTTACCCAATAGGGGAAAAAAGAGAAAAAGAAAAAGTATAGAGTATTAAGATAACAAGGTAATCAAGTGTTGAGTTCAGTCAATTTCAAGTTTTCAACTACCAACAATATTCTGTGTATCTCCTGATCAAACAGATGTGGGGTAAGTGTAACATTAACATTGCCAAGGGTATACTACCAATTCCCAAATGGCTCCATAATGTCCTTTTCCAACAAAGAACCATTGAATGTTCATTATTTCATAAATGTAATTGTAGATGCGCAAGTGAACAATGTGATAGTCAAAATAGTAGAGACAGGACTGTGGCAAGTAAGCATGTCTCAAGTACTCCCTCCATCTCTAATTATAAGACCTTTTTAACTAATTTAAGCCCCTTAAGAAAAGTAACTACTTTAGTCAATCACACTAAATTTGTCAATTATTGTATTATAATCCCAAAATTACTCTTTCTTTATCTCTCTGTTCACTTAATTGTTTCTCATTAATATTTAGGGAGAAAATAATTAAGTAAGGATATGTAGGAAAAAAATAATTAATGCATCTAAAAATTAGAAAAGGATCTTGTAAAAAGAGACAAACAAATTTCTGAAAAGAATCTTATAATTAGGAACAAAGGGATTAACACATATTTTCAGTTAGAAAGAGGCTTAAACTAATTTTAGAGTCCAGGTAAAAGTAAGGAAACAATGCAATTAAATTGCAGAATCTGTGTAAGAGAGAACAGTACCAGAAATGGGTAAGTGAGAATCCTCTGAAGAAAACCTGAGTTTGATTGGCATTAATTTTTTTATCAACCCATTTAGCCCAAGTGGTCAAGGCTCTCGTATATGCATCTAGAACCTCAAGTCTTTGGTATACATGATTTCCTTCTTGATAATAATCTTCTCTGTAGCGGTACCAGATGACAGAAAAATGAGAAAAAGCTTATTAGGAGCACATGCAGCAAGCTATATATGACAGAATATAAATAGAGAAAAGAGGAAGACAATAGAGATAAAATTAAAAAGAAACTGAACGCACCCTTTTGATGTTTTATCATGGGTCCACCAATGTCCTGTGTTGAAGACTATGATATTAGCATCCCAATACCTGGCCGTAGTACGGTCCATCAAATCCAATCTTAATGTCTCAAACGAACCATTTTTGCCCTTGAAAGTTGACTCTTGAACAATGAATGGTGAAACAACAAAATCCACCGAACAATTATAGTCCTAAGAATACAACAAAATCCACCGAACAATTATAGTCCTAAGAATACTAGTCAGCACCATACCCATGCAAGATTCACTTTTCACACTACACATACACAAACATCATAGAAGTGATTAGAAAACTCACCTCAAATCTAAAAGCATAGACACCTTTCTTCTTAAATTCCCTTCTTCCAGAAATTTCAAAAACCCGTTTCTTTTTATTGATGCTTTGACGGAGAATGCATACAAGTGACTCCCACATGTTCCTGTTCAGTGAATCCCCAACAAAAACTAGCCTCTGCCCACGCAACCTCTCCAGAAAATCAGTTGCATTCAAACTGAGAGGTGACATTACATCAATAATTGATCAAATACAATAACATTAATTGTACATTTTAATGCTGAAATTCAATGCATTGTTTTGCTTAGAATTAAATAAACTAAAAGCCAAACTGAGTCTAAAACACTAGACTCACAAAGTTTCCCAAACCCTCTTGCTCTTGCACAAAGTTAATAATGCAAGCAAAAGTCTTAGTTCTAATTTCATATGCAGACATCATGTTTATCACAAACCTTTCTTCCACATAATTGTTACAATAAATATTGAATATTAATTTCTTATTCCTTATTCAAATACAAACCATTTTCCTATTATAGATTAACAATAACACTTCAAAATCTTACTTAAAAACAGTTATCATATATCTACCTTGGAATTATGCACCCATTTGGCTGCCACCTCCATTTAACATATTCAGCATCAGGCCTTCCATTACGGTGACAATTAAAATCTCTATCAATTAGGCGACAAGATCCTAAAGGATAATATGGCTTTGAACCATCTCTTACCCACTTTCCATCAAAAATGTCACATTTCTCGTCATATAAACCAACATGCATTTTCTCATTATGAGTAACAGTTACATTCTTTAAACTCTTTTCCCCAACAAAACCCCCCTCATGCTTTGGTTGCTTCCCATGGTTACTCTCTGACAACAAAATAGAAGAAAAACTAGAATTCTCCAAACCCCTCCCTTCTGCAACACTCTTAATGTTTTCATCTGACACATTATTCACTACATGAAGATTTTCAACAACACTTCCCTCTTCAATTCTCTTCACAGAACTCTCTGACCCATTTGACTTTGAAGTGTCAAAAGTGTCATTCTCATTGGAAAAAGAGTGGCTGGTGTTGAAAGGAAACAAGGGACAAGGACCAACAGAAGAGTTTGCACCAACAGCGCCAAATTTTGGAACAAAGACTAAAACTTTAGGAACCCTGAGGGAGTTACTGAGAAGGAAGAGGGACAACAGAACAAGAGAAGCTAAAGTACTTAAACTGAACCAAGTGAAAAGCCTTCTTCTGTGTGGCAGAAAGGACTCAGAGAACGCTACTCTCTTCGCAGAAAAAAGAACATGCATGCTGTTATTGTGAAAACAAAAGCAAAAACCTTGAGTGTAACAAAGTGGTGGTTTTTGAGGTATGAAACAAGTGAAGAAAACAATGTGTTTTGGAGGTTCAGATGTTTTCAGGTTATGCCAGGATGTGGTGGTGTGTGTATTCTTTATGTGGTGTGTCCTTTTGAAGGAAAGCAATTGAACAAGACAGACAAAAAACAGAATGAACCGCTGTTGCAATATAAAGAGTAAGAGAGTATAGCATCATGTTCCCAAAAATAGCCTCTAAATGCCTCAATTATTTTTTTTAAGCTAAATAGTCATTTTCATTAAGAGTATCACTAATAAATTTATCTTTAAAGATAAAAATTTAATTTTTAAATTTTAAAAATGTAAAATATACAATAAATTCATTCATGTGTTATCATTAATGAGAGAGTTATATGTGACATAAAAGGACAAAAATGTCACAAAATTAATTGCCAACATAGTTACTGAATAGATTGGATGAAAATGTCGATAAATTATCATTGGATGGAAATGTTAATAAGTTATTATTATTAGATCTAAATCTCGTTAATTTTTAATTGAACGAAAACGTCAATATTTTTTAGACCAAAATGTAATTATGTTTCTATAGTACCAAAATGTTAGTAAATTATCATTGTTGGACCAAAATGTCATTAATTTTTCATTGTATCAAAATGTCAGTAATTTTTTATTAAATGTAAATGTCATTAATTTTTTGTTGGACCAAAAATATTAGTATATTTTTATTGAACTAATTTGTTAGACCTCAAATTTTGTTTCATCTAAGAATAAAATATAATTTTATGATAATTTTTTCTCCTTTTTAATCGTTAAACATAATATTACAATAATTACTTAAAAAAATAAAAATAGAAAAACAAACATAATTTAAAACAAACATAATAATAACCATAATATTAATTAACAACCATAATTTGTAGGTCACAAAAGAAATTATTTAAAATAAACATTATATCAACATATCAAAATAAATATTATAACAATATACCAATTATTATAATTTTATCCAAAATTATAATAATTAGTCACAATGATGTTGAAAAATAAAGCAAAACACTTATAAATGAAAGTACAGTCTAAATTCCTTTATTGAATGAAGTAGAATTTTTCATTAGTAGAATAATGGGTGTTGCTATCAAAAACAAAAACTTAGAAGTGTAATATTGACATAAAAATATATATAATGATGATGACGATGACTAAATATCATATTTTTTATGGTCTATGAATAACAAAAAGTTATAATAAAAGAAGATTTATTTACTCTTTCAATGGCATAAAATAATTATAATTGAAAAAATAGATAATATTTAAAATATTATAAAAACCTATTTATTAATACAACCTAAAATATAAATAATTTTTAATATATATATATATATATATATATTAGTAGCCAAAATATGGGGAATGCCCATAACACCCACAAATATAACTAAGCTTCTTCGTTGCTTATGCATGAGGTACTCTTAGCTCTGTATAAGCATCATCCCTCCACTACGTGGGTGGGAATGCATTCCATTTAAGTATGACTCATTCTTAAAAACATGCAAGTAAGGAATTACATGAATTGATAAGAGTATAAGACATTCTTTGATAAAAAAAAGGAACATATAAATAACCATTATAATTTCTCCACATGTGAATATCGACCGTCATCATATTTTGATACTAAAGATACAAATCACGTTAACTACCATGGTTTGCCAAAGTAAATATGTACCGCCCAATGGTAAGAGTAAAAGTATTTCAAAAGTGATAGCTAAGCAACATAGTACATGCAAAATACTGGATCCTAGTCTACCCATATAAATATACACAAGAAGGGAAACTAGAAATCAAAGTAGTCACCTAGTTATACCTATATACCCTAAGTTGTACCCTACCCAAACTATATCTAAGCCATGACCTTAGAAGGATCCTCCTCCTCAACAGTTGTAGTCTCACGATTTGGAAGATGTGTCATCTTGGTAACAAGAATCCGCACTTAGTTGACAGAGGTGAAAAGCTGAGATATGTATGACACTCCAAAATT